>NC_134576.1:90512510-90825287 GCF_050947875.1 Dermacentor variabilis
GGTTCATTCCACTATTAGTCCGGGTGGCAAACGATGGGATTTTCTTTTCCCTATTTTTTTCTGTGCTCGGAAAACCCGCGTTGTGTCAACAAAGTAGTGCATGGCGTGGAATCGCGGTGTGGATGCTAATAACAGATGCGGAGAACGCGGTCTTGGAAACACCTAGTGCGGAATCCACCGACCGACAGTCATCATTGGTCCCCACAAACAAACCTCTATGTGAAACAGCTGCGCGCGGTGGCGCGCCCGTGTACCAAACCCTTTGCTTGCAAGAGACGCCGGTCAAGTTCGGTATGGGCCTAGCATTATATCGTGTGGGCCTAGCGCTTCTCGGCGATGCCGTGACGCGAGAATAAAATTCGAAGCGTGGTTGTAGAAAAGAATAAAATAGTTTTCTTCTCCAATGTCCTAATCTTTAAGAGTAGGCCCATCCCCGCGGACTGTGGGCTACCAAAATTTTGGCCCTCATCGGCAATTGTGTCTCGGGGACAGGCCATTGGAGCTCCCACTCTTTTTTTCTTCCTCTGTTGGACGTCATCATCATCATCATCATCATCATCATCATCATCAGCCTAGTTACGCCCACTGCAGGGCAAAGGCCTCTCCCATACTTCTCCAACTACCCCGGTCATGTACTAATTGTGGCCATGCAAACGTCTTAATTTCATCCGCCCACCTAACTTTCTGCCGCCCCCTGCTACGCTTCCCTTCCCTTGGAATCCAGTCCGTAACCCTTAGTGACCATCGGTTATCTTCCCTCCTCATTACATGTCCGGCCCATGCCCATTTCTTTTTCTTGATTTCAACTAAGATGTCATTAACTCGCGTTTGTTCCCTCACCCAATCTGCTCTTTTCTTATCCCTTAACGTTACACCCATCATTCTTCTTTCCATAGCTCGTTGCGTCGTCCTCAATTTCAGCAGAACCCTTTTCGTAAGCCTCCAGGTTTCTGCCCCATATGTGAGTACTGGTAACACACAGCTGTTATACACTTTCCTTTTGAGGGATAGTGGTAACCTGCTGTTCATGATTTGAGAATGCCTGCCAAACGCACCCCAGCCCATTCTTATTCTTCTGGTTATTTCAATCTCATGATCCGGATCCGTGGTCACTACATGCCCTAAGTAGATGTATTCCCTTACCACTTCCAGTGCTTCGCTACCTATCGTAAACTGCTGTTCTCTTCCGAGACTGTTAAACAATACTTTAGTTTTCTGCAAATTAATTTTCATACCCACCCTTCTGCTTTGCCTCTCCAGGTCAGTCAGCATGCATTGCAATTGGTCTCCTGAGTTACTAAGCAAGGCAATATCATCAGCGAATCGCAAGTTGCTAAGGTATTCTCCATCAACTTTTATCCCCAATTCTTCCCACTCCAGGCCTCTGAATACCTCCTGTAAACATGCTGTGAATAGCATTGGAGATATCGTATCTCCCTGTCTGACGCCTTTCTTTATAGGGATTTTGTTACTTTCTTTGTGGAGGACTACGGTGGCTGTGGAGCCGCTATAGATATCTTCCAGTATTTTTACATATGGCTCATCTACACCCTGATTCCGTAATGCCTCCATGACTGCTGAGGTTTCGACTGAATCAAACGCTTTCTCGTAATCAATGAAAGCTTTATATAAGGGTTGGTTATATTCTGCACATTTCTCTATCACTTGATTGACAATGTGAATATGGTCTATTGTTGAGTAGCCTTTACGGAATCCTGCCTGGTCCTTTGGTTGACAGAAGTCTAAGGTGTTCCTGACTCTATTTGCGATTACCTTAGTAAATACTTTGTAGGAAACGGACAGTAAGCTGATCGGTCTATAATTTTTCAAGTCTTTGGCGTCCCCTTTCTTATGGATTAGGATTACGTTAGCGTTCTTCCAAGATTCCGGTACGCTCGAGGTTATGAGGCATTGCGTATACAGGGTGGCCAGTTTCTCTAGAACAATCTGACCACCATCCTTCAACAAATCTGCTGTTACCTGATCCTCCCCAGCTGCCTTCCCCCTTTGCATAGCTCCTAAGGCTTTCTTGACTTCTTCTGGCGTTACCTGTGGGATTTCGAATTCCTCTAGGCTATTCTCTCTTCCACTATCGTCGTGGGTACCACTGGTACTGTATAAATCTCTATAGAACTCCTCAGCCACTTGAACTATCTCATCCATATTAGTAACGATATTTCCGGCTTTGTCTCTTAACGCACACGTCTGATTCTTGCCTATTCCTAGTTTCTTCTTCACTGTTTTTAGGCTTCCTCCGTTCCTGAGAGCCTGTTCAATTCTATCCATATTATAGTTTCTGATGTCCGCTGTCTTACGCTTGTTGATTAACTTAGAAAGTTCTGCCAGTTCTATTCTAGCTGTAGGGTTAGAGGCTTTCATACATTGGCGTTTCTTGATCAGATCTTTCGTCTCCTGCGATAGCTTACTGGTTTCCTGTATAACGGCGTTACCACCGACTTCTATTGCGCACTCCTTAATGATGCCCATGAGATTGTCGTTCATTGCTGCAACACTAAGGTCCTCTTCCTGAGTTAAAGCCGAGTACCTGTTCTGTAGCTTGATCCGGAATTCCTCTAATTTCCCTCTTACCGCTAACTCATTGATTGGCTTCTTGTGTACCAATTTCTTCCGTTCCCTCCTCAAGTCTAGGCTAATTGGAGTTCTTACCATTCTATGGTCACTGCAGCGTACCTTGCCGAGCACGTCTACATCTTGTATGATGCCAGGGTTCGCGCAGACTATGAAGTCGATTTCATTTCTAGTCTCACCATTCGGGCTCCTCCACGTCCACTTTCGACTAACCCGCTTGCGGAAAAAGGTGTTCATTATCCGCATATTATTCTGTTCTGCAAACTCTACTAATAATTCTCCTCTGCTATTCCTAGAGCCTATGCCATATTCCCCCACTGACTTGTCTCCAGCCTGCTTCTTGCCTACCCTGGCATTGAAGTCGCCCATCAGTATAGTGTATTTTGTTTTGTCGCCGATTCCACGTCTTCATAAAAGCTTTCGACTTCCTGGTCATCATGACTGCATGTAGGGGCATAGACTTGTACCACCTTCAATTTGTACCTCTTATTAAGCTTCACAACAAGACCTGCCACCCTCTCGTTAATGCTATAGAATTCCTGTATGTTACCAACTATTTCCTTATTAATCAGGAATCCGACTCCTAGTTCTCGTCTCTCTGCTAAGCCCCGGTAACACAGTACATGCCCGCTTTTTAGCACTGTATATGCTTCTTTTGTCCTCCTAACCTCACTGAGCCCTATTATATCCCATTTACTACCCTCTAATTCCTCCATTAACACTGCTAGACTCGCCTCGCTAGATAGCGTTCTAACGTTAAACGTTGCCAGGTTCAGATTCCAATGGCGGCCTGTCCGGCCTGTTGGACGTATAATAATCGAAATGATATTTATCACTCTGCGCCCAAGTCAGAACTGCAGATAGATGGGCAAGGCACTGTAGTCTTGGCTCTCACAGCCAATAGTAAATCTGAACAATTATAATCCACGTTCTTTATCTCTGATGTATTTAGACAAAAACGTTTACCTGTAACCATGTCTTGTCGATCTGGTCTTTATCGCTTCCTGTCTACGTTCCATCATGGCTGCCGGTTATCATCCGGGGAACTTTGCACTTCGTGAAAGAATGGAACAAAGCCAGAACCGCACAAACCATTAATCAAGCCATGACGTTTTTTTCCTGCCGCTCAAAATCATGACAGTGGACACAATCTCCATTTACCCCGCGTTGTGGTTTAATGGCTATGGTGTTTAGGTAGTGTCTACATGTTTGTTGCTACTTTACTTCAATGCTCATCGCCTTGAAGCGAATAATCATTCTCATTGATCGTTATTCATAGTTTTATTTCAACGATGCCACCTGTGACGTATGCGTGTCTTCTTTGCATATGTGCTTTCGCGCTGCAATATGTCGTAAAGCAAACCCCAAGTTGCCCATCAACAAGTCATTCTGCTTAATGTTCATCGTGGGATGGGTTATGCTAGAATTTTTTTCACATCGTATTGAGACTTTATATTAAAGGGCATGAGGAACGTATTATAATCTCATATCTCTCTATTCGCATGTTACGGTTGCCTCCATGCTGTGTACTCATACAGATGACAACTGCAGCTAAGCCCGAGCATGCACGGAGGCTTTTCGGGATTGCGCTTGTTAACAGCTCTAATGCGGAAACGGCTCCATCAACAGTATCGCCGCAGGTTTTGTAACGTTTGTGAAACGCTTGCCTCAACTCCAGCGTCTAGGCATATAAAAATTTGTGGTCGTCTCTTTGTAATGAAATTACGAAAATTAGCGATGTAATTTAATGGCCGTTATTCCAACTAGAGGTCTTGGTGTTTTCGAGGTACGAAGGGCTTTGATTAATTTAATATTATGTTGCCTATAATGTACACCAGTAATCCAGTAAATAAATGTAACTTCAAACGGCACTGCGTGTGGTGCCATCTGTTCCTTTGCATGGGTGGATGGATCGACGTTACGAGCGTCCCCTTTCGAACGGGGTGGTGGGTAGCGCCACCACGCTCTTGCTATTATAATGTCTATTGTCCTACCGAGGTTAAATAGAAAAAAAGAAGAAGAACACTATGAACTCCCAGAACCAAATTTTCTGATCCGCTATTGCAAACTTTGCTTTTGTACGTCCCCGTATTTCGTCGTTTCCCTACTTTTCTTCCCCCAATCTTCCCATCGTCTCTTACAATCCTCTATTGCGGACATGTTTGCTTTTCCCCCTGCGCTCGTTGAACCCAAGGGCTTCAAGGAGGCCAGTGGTGCCTAAATCAACTGCTGTGAAGATGTCTTCACATTCTAATAAAGCCTGCTCCATCGTTTTCCTAGCTTTACCGTAGCCAGCACATGCTTCTTCTTCCTTCTTATATCGCGCTTTATAGGTGCGTGTTCTAAGGCATCCCGATCTCGCTTCCAAAAATAATGAGCTTCCCTTTGAGTTATCATAAATTGTTTCTTTCCTGATTTCTTTTTTTCCTCCTAAGTAGTTACTTATGGCAGGTTTCTTTTCCAGTGTCGCCACCCATGAGATTATTTCAGCCTCTCTGACTTTCAGCTGGACGTTCTTTGTTGCTGTGTTGCCACCATACAGGCCTCATACTTGCCGGTAAGCTTCCTAGTTCTTTTCCTCCACTGTGAATAAATGTTTTTTCCTGTACCTCAACACTCTCCCAGCCCATTTACTTTCTTCCATATTCCTCAGTCGTTCTTCATAATAAATTTTTCTGCGAGCTTCCCTCACTTCGAAACTAGTCCAGCCCATATCACCATGCAAAGCTTCATTTGTAGTCTTCCCTTGAGCGCCCAATGCGAGGCGAACCACTGAGCTTTGGTTCCCATTGAGTCCGGATTTAAAGCGAACAACCGGAGTTCCAAACGTAAGTCCTGGAATTATTACACCTTTCCACATACCCCGGAGCACCTCGTTCCTATTGTATCCCCATAGTGCTCTGTGCTTCATTATGGCTGCATTTCTCTTCCCCTTTACTGCTATTGTTTTTTTCCTTTGTTTCCATATATATAGTGCCTTCGTTTATACATACACCAATGTATTTATATTCTCATACCCAAGGTATTTCTTGGCCCTGTATTGCCACTGTCTGTTCACTGTTTTCTAATAATACCAGAACAGCTGATATTCTAACTCTAAATATTCAACCTAAATTGTTGCCTTCCTGTCCATAGATATTAGCCAGACATTGAAAATCCCTTTGCTTGTTAGCTAGAAACACAATGCCGTCCGCATAAAATAAACCTGGAAGCTGCTGCTCTACTATTGTAGCCTCCTGTTTGTAGGATTGATTAAACCCGTTATTACTTCCTTCCAGCGCACTCTCCATCCTCACCATGTACATAATAAACAGCAGCGGGGATAAAGGGCACCCGTGCTTGGCCCAGCCGGCGCACCATCCATGGAGAGATTCAGCGAGGAAGCGCCGGCGAAGCAGTCGTTAAAGGCGCGTTTGTAGTCCGACGTACTCCGACGCTGGGCGCGTCGGAGCGCGTTGGCCGCGTCCGGTTGCGTTGGCAGCACCAGTGCGTCGAACCATCGGCCGAACTACAGACGCTGTTGTTGTCACCGACATGACTTAAGAGAAAGCTTTAGCTCGGATGCTCCTATCTAAATACATGTAAAAAGAGAATTCGTTTTTCTCGGCAACCACTGCACCAATTTTGACGAGGTTTGTTGCATTTAAAAGAAAAACTTAAAGTCTAGTGACTGTTGGCTTTGAATTTTTGAGTTAGGGCGTCAATCTTTTATTAAAAACTGGCGAAAATCCGAAATTTCCAAAAAACAAAACTGCCAAGTTTACAACTCCATAACTCCTAAAGGAAAAACGATAATACAATTCTGTGAAATGCATCTAATAGTACATCCAAAGCGGACAAAATTGATATATTACACATGAATCTCAAAAAAATTTAGTAACATGGAAATACAGCTTTTGCAGAACCCTTGTAAACAACGTAACAAATTCACGTAAGATGTAAAATGACATATCGAATTTGTCCGCTTTCAATGATCTAACGGATTCCGTTCACAGAACCGCAATATCTGTTTTTGATACAGAGCTATCAATTTTTAAGAATTGTGCTTCTATTTTTTTCAAACGGTCAAAGATTTGAAAGTCGTTTTAAGAAAATTGAAGCCCTAAATAGAAATTCCGCTTCCAACAGTCACTAGAATTCAACTTTCTCTTTCAAATGCAACAAATTTCATTAAAATCTATCCAGAGGTTATCTCATAAAAACGTTTTTGCGTTTTACATGTATTTGAATAGGCCGCGTCGGAGTTGGGCCCGAGCTAAAGCTTCCTCTTAACGTGTGCGTGCGCTGAGGCTACGTCAGGCTAAGACCTTTGTCCCTCGCCTAGCCACATGGTAGCGCAGCGGCGAGGCTCCGAGCGAGCGTAGCTGCTACACCTCTTCACAGCGGACCAACTTGCGCTCTGGCGGCTCAAGGTCATTGCGATGCGATGAATGACCTTTCGCTCTAACATTAACCAATGATTACGAACGCGTCGGAGTAGGAAAGTCTACGGTAGCGAAGAGAGCGCGAACACGAAACTTGAAGTGAAGGTTACAGGGAAAGCCGGAGACGATACGCATATACGAAAGATGGCGATAGCGGAGAAAGCGCGATTACAAAAGGGGAGGAGAAGGGTATAGCGAAAGTAGGACGAAAGTGGAGGAGGGGAGTACGGCGAAAGGTTGAAGAAAGCGGAGTGCCGCACAAGGCGGTGTCCACGGCAACTACTCGCTACTCGCTGATGACGGCATGATAGCGTGTGCCATCACCCGGTCGCCGATTACGTTATTACTACGACATGCGTTGAGCGCGTCCACCTGTATTATATATGGAAACACAGCGCTGGCGTGGGCTTCGAACTCAATGCGCATGCGCGAATGTGGCGCCGCCACCAGAGAATGCACTGCGCGGGAGCCACGCGTTGCCGTGTTCACGCTTCCTTTCTCAACAATGGGCGACGCGCAAGTGCTTTGTTGGCCGCTGCTGTTGAACGAGCTGCCCAAGCAAAGGCCCAGCGCTGCCGACGCCAGAATCAAGAGCTTTGCGCAGCCGTTGCAGAATCTAAGCTACGCGGCCGAACATGCATCGTTTCATTTCTCCGACCATTAAGGACAGGGAAATGAACGTGTCTTGAGGAAGGAGTGTGTGTGTAAAATAAAGGTGTGGCCTTTAACTCCATATGCATACCAGGGGCGTAAGGGGAGGGGGGCTTATGGGGCTTCAGCCCTCCCCCCCCCCCCCCTCCCCGAGTTATGCATCGCCGACCAAAACAACCCCGGCGCCGGAAATCATTCTGTTTTTTTTTTCTAGAATGTCTTTTTTATGCTCGAAAAGACATTTCCGCGCGAACATTGCGGACTCGGTCTGAATTGCGTGGCAACCCCCATGCACCTGGAGTCATATAAAGCAAGGAGCTCCATCCGAGCACGAAGTTTGAAGGCCGTTTTGATTGCGAGCGGACTCGTCGCGGCATCTCGCGGAGGGCGCGGAATCTACGGAGCGCGTGGATTTCGATTCTGAACTTTATGGGCATAAAGTTCTCAGAAACGTCTGATGCGAACGGTGCATTGACATTTCCAAACGTCTGATGCGAACGGTGCATTGACATTTCCAAAGTCGTGCTTTAGATTTTCAACTTTGTGGGTTTAATGTTCTTATAAACATTTGGTACTAAAGGTGCATCGACTTTTCTAAAGTATAGACTATCATACAATTTGGCAAAGCACGCAGCGAGGTCCTATGAGACGAAGCATTATGGTGGTTCATTTGCGCCGTCATGTCACACAAAATAATATCAGCATTTTTTTTTTCACCTGCGCCAAAGCATCGATGTCAGGACAGTATAGCCAGCAAACGTAACTACGTTCTTATATATTTTTTTCTACTTTGACTTTTATTCGCAAGGACATATACAGCCTCTTCAATTTTCTTGGTATCGCTATTCGCGGGCTGCCAGAGACAGCCAGAGCGCATGTGTTTTTTTCGTATTGCCCCGACCACCGCGCGGCGCACTTTGGTGTACGTTCGTTTTTCTCTAGCCGAGTGGATTTTGGTCTGCCAGTGTTTTGGACGCTTTCTGGCTAGCAAACAAGAAAAAAACAATCGTTGCTCGCCGCCATCACTGTCGCCACTCGATGAATTGCAACGCGTTCGCTTGAGAGTATCGCCTTCACTTTGATGTTATTGCAACCCCGCAGGGAAGTCTTTGTCTCGCCGGTGTAGGATACCGAGCAGTATGCGTATGGTTCTCTGTGAACCAAGCGCCTCACGTTTCCTTCGATGTATGTTCAGTATCAACATTAAGTGCCCAAAGTAGGCAGTAGATTGCGGCCAACAGGCTTTCCTTTACGTTCATTTTTTTTCTCACTTCGGTGCCCCCCTCCCCTACCAAAGAAAGAAAGGCATTGTTGCGGCGCAGCGAATTGTCGCATGGCGAAAGTTCAATTTCGTTAGTTCTTTTCTGCCGAAAGTGATGGGCCACGGGACTCTGATACCCTCATTACATTATTGCGATAGCAATTGTATGGACACTTCAGGCGCATTCCTGCCGTCGCGGTCACCATTATGTTTCGTGTAAACTACAAGAGCTGAAATCGAAAGCTTGACGACAGCCCCTCTCGTTGGTAAAATACATGTTGCATAAGCGCGAAATGACTGCATGATTTCAAGGGCTGAACGACTACTACTACAATCAAGAACATCGGAGTGCAAGGCTAAGATCCATATGGTGGAAAATTATACCTCCTATGCCCGTCACCGACTAGAGTTCCTGTTCCCTGCCGAAGAGAGAGAGAAAGCAAGGACGGGAAAGGTAGGGAGGTCAACCAGAAGAGCACGCGGTTTGCTACCCTGCACTGGGGGTGTGGGAAATGGGAATAGAAAGGGGGGAAATGGAGAAAGTAAGCACTGAGTGTGTGTGGGAGGGACACTATACAAAGGGACACTATAAATGGTGGTGCACTATAGCCGGTGCACTTCAAGTATTGAACTAGTGCACGATCGCTTTTCGTGCCAGTGACGGGTGTGGCCACTGTCCGAGTAACTTTGACTTGGTGAACGGTCTTGAGTTCACTCAGTGTAAAGTTGCCTGTATAGAGAAGCGTTGTACATGCTAGTGAGGGCAGGCACACAATAGGTGCTTGATGGTTTCCACGCACCCACAGTAGTCGCACATCGCGCTGTCGGCCATTCCCAATTTGGTTCACTACAGTTACACGCTAGCTTTCAAGCAAGAGTGAGCACATAAAATAACGACGTTATGCACCATACCAAGCTGGAGAGGCTGCGACCATCCTGAAACGGTACGTCCCGAAGTTTACCAAAAGAGGCTATAGATGATCTTTTTTCCTGTAAGCCTGACAAAGCGGGACTCTCGGTACTAAGCCATGGTCTAAACTTCAGCACAGTGCCCATACGAGATACGAAATAGCTGATTATTGCCATTGAAAAGGCTGTAAACCAAGTCGTTGCCGCTAGATGTGAAGAAGTTCGCAGGCGTTATATTAACGTGCTTTTTAGGCTTCAAAACCATTCTTCAAACTCCGCGCTGTCGCTAGAGGAACATGAGGCTAACGACCGGCTTCAAAGCAATCCAGTCACCGTCATTCTTCCAGTTGATAAAGGCAACACAACTGTTTTGCTTGATATTGGTGACTACACTAAAAAGATGCTGGCCCTGGTTAGTAATACCAATACCTGTACTAACTTGACGAGTGATCCCACAGAAAAACTGCAAAGGGACTTCCAAAAACTTCTAGCTGACGTCTTCCATTTGGTCTCCACCCAGCATAAATCACTCTATTACCGACTACTTTGTCACAACGGATCACCTCCTGCGCTTTAAGGGTACCAGAGATACAGAAACAAGGTGCTCCTGTGCGACCCATTGTCGACTACACTCCGTACAAGTTTTCCGGTTTCTTACATCGGATGATTTCTCCACTCGTTGGAAAAAACGGCACTCACGTACGCAATTCTGGCGACATTATTGAAAAGATAAGGCACGTTCTTCCTGCTCATTATGACGTCATGGTCTCATTTGACATTAAGTCACTATTCACAAGCGTTCCAATAGAATTGTCTGTAACTCCACGTCTGCAACTCCGCCTACCACCAGGGTTGCCACGAGCGGAAGCAACACTTCTGTGCCGCCTGTGGCTCGGCGTGGCATTCACGAACTCCTATTCATTCCGCATTGGCATGGCCGACAGCCCTACTTGTCACACCTGCGGCTGCGAGGAGACGATTCAACACCTCCCATGTGACTGTCCCCGTTACGCAGTGTGAAGAAAAGTGCTCGTGACCGCTCTCGCAAAACTGGACAATCGCCCCTTTACAGAGGAAAAAGCTCTAGGACATTGGTCCAGACGGGCTTCGGCACTCAACGCCTTAAGGGCTTTGTTGAAGTTTTTAAGGAACTGCGAATTGCGCGACCGCCTTTGTACGTTGTAGCGCGTAGTTTCGCGTTACTGTGTGAATTTTCTCTTTTTTTCCCCATTTTTTTCCCTCTTCTTCTTTCTCCTTTTATTCCCTTTACCCCTTTCCCCAGCACAGGGTAGCCAGCCGGTACTTACACTGGCTAACCTCCCTGTCTTTCCTCTCCTTTGTCTCCTCCTCCTCCTCCTGTAAAGGTTTGTACCGCTGCCCTCGAAGCTTACGGATCGCAGCCCGATAGGTCTCAGACTGACATTTCTGCACAATGTGTATTGTGCAGAAATCCTGGTTTTATTGTGTGCTGTCTGTTGCAACTATAATTTTAGTGCAATTACTCAGAGTACACGACCGGTGACAGCTGCTCCTGCGCAAAACATTGGATCGAAGGCCAGCGCCATTTAGATTTTTTCCTTGCCGTTGCATTTGTATAAAAATGTAGAGAAGGTTTTTGAATTACAAAGTTTCGTTAAAGTACTTGTCCTCAACTTGTTTATTTCCTGGCCTTCACGTTTTTCATATCAGAGGCCTGCGCTCCTTTGCTGGTTTCGAACTGATGTAGTTGTAAAGTTTGCCTGATACTTTCTTTTAAATAGGTACAAAAGGTGGAAGCATCGATATAAGTTATTTCTGGCGCAATTTTTTGGACCATACGAATATATTCTTTTGTGAAAAAAACACATATTTTACATGTCTTGACAGTGCGTAGCGTTCAAGAATTCGTTTGCAGCATTTTTTGGCAATGGAAATGAAGTTATCGTTGATGTATTCGATCCCTCCACAAATTCTACAAGGAACAGGCCGAGCTGGAAAGTTAGCCCGCTCCCCCCCCCCCCTCTCTCTCTCTCTCTCGGACGAAATTTCTGGCTATGCCAGTGATCCACACAAGTCTCTCTCAAATTCTTTGCCTCAACGTATCGTTAATTCAAAGCACCTAAATATCTGCATTAATATTTCGCAATTTGTAGTATCGTAATCATCGG
Organism: Dermacentor variabilis; assembly: GCF_050947875.1. Taxonomy (NCBI): domain Eukaryota; kingdom Metazoa; phylum Arthropoda; class Arachnida; order Ixodida; family Ixodidae; genus Dermacentor; species Dermacentor variabilis. Next base: position 90,524,492 of record NC_134576.1, read on the forward strand.
TGAATTTTTTTTTCTCGGCATCCACCGCCCAACATTTGGTGAGGTTTGTTTCATATGAGATAAAAAATTTAAATGTAGTGACTGTTCAAGCGCATTTCTGTATTAGCACCTCATTCTTTGTATAAAAATTACCAGGAATTACCACATCTTCGGAATCAGAACTATAACATTAACGACTCTTTAATTATGCAATAAAAAACGATGTTACACTTATGCAAATTTAATGTAGTAGTGCATCTAAATAAAAAAAATCAATGTAACATGCATGACCCTTAAGTGCATCACTAATTTGTTAGTAAAATATTTAAAACACCCGTTTAAACATGTAAGAAATCCCCGTAAGATGTCAATTATTTACTAAATTTCTCGGCCTTGGGTTTTCTAACGGATGCAGTTGACAGGAATGCGATAGCTGTTATTCTGTTATTCGTGCAGAGACAGGACTTGTAAGCTCCGTGTTTCTGTTTTTACAAACTGTCGAGATTGTATTTTAAAATATAAAGGTCTTATAACAACATTTCCCGTCAGCGTCGCGAGTGTTTAACTGTATCTCGAATTCAACATCGTTTATTATTATCATGGCATTGCTCATCACAGAAAAGCATTTCTGCGCTTTACATATATTTAAATAGGCCGCATAGGGCTTCCGCCCGAGCTATAGCTTCGTCCTAAGACGGACGGAAGTGTCACGTACGAATGTCGCGCCTGATAAACTTTACCAGCCGCTATTGCTTAGCCGGTATGGGGTTGAGTTCCTAATCATGAAGTCGTGGAACCAAATACCGGTCACAGTGGCCACATTTTGATGGGGGCGAAATGCGAGAACACCCGTGTTCTTAGATTTAGGTGCACGTTAAAGAACCCCAGGTTGTATAAATTATTCCGGCGTCCGCCAATACTGCGTGCCTCAATATCAGGTCGTTGCTTTGGCATTAAAACGCCAAAATTTTATTACCTAATAAACCTTGTATTTAGAACCAAAAACGTTTTTGACTGTCACAATTGCTATAATCATCATTACACTTAGCTAAGTTATGTTCCTCTTTTGCTAATTTGTTTTAGTTTTAGATTGTGAGACTCTGATTTAAAAACTACAGTTATTTGGTACGTTGCTCACCATAGCTGGGAGTGACCTCCGGAGGCCTTTCTGCCGAAAACGTTTTCTTGTCACGAGACGTGTTTTCAAAGTTTGCTCAAGTACGCGGAACTTCGTTCTTCAAAAAATATTACTCTTGCGGCTCATGCACTGCTGTGCTACAAATGTTTTCCACGTGGTTGCTTTTTCTTCGACGAGGTAGCGATGAAATTCACGCATTCTTATTTCTTGCGCCAGTTAAGCGGCATGAATCACATTACTATGACTGATTTCTGCACTGCATATGTACTACATGTGCTCGCTTTTGTGTGTGTGTGCGGCCGGTTACCTAGGAAATTGCTCACTATAATCTTTAGAGGCAGTACGTGGATACCAAACTCTAAAGTTTATCATCGCATTTTCACACACATAGTTGAGTTCGCTACCTTCCCACTTGTCGGGCTAAGTATATCTCGATGTATGGATATTGAAAAAAAAATTGAGCTCTTTCTATTTATGCTGACATTACTACGCAGTTATAGATAACTAGGCGGGAAAATGCATGTTTTGCGCACACTGTTACAATTTTGCTTCTTCAATGCATAATACAGCGCTTCCTTAAAAAACTCACTGGAACGCCAATACATTTTGCCGGTCTCTCTGAAAATTAATGTTACAGAACTGTTGCTGTCCAGAGAACTCATTCCAAGTGGATACGCCGTGCGAACTCAGCGGCAATAATTCGTACGCGTTGAAATATTTGGCGTAAAGTAATTAATCAAGAATTGACTTAGCGTAATCCTTGGAAATATTCAAGTGAACATTTTGATTTCTCGTTGAATAAATGGCCGCCTCATCGAGCAATTCAGATCAAGGGTTCAAGTTGTGCTACCTGCGACAGGCAATATCTTAAAATGGGGTGCAGCTAAAAATAAACTACCTGCATTTATAAGAGAAGGAGGGGAACCGAGGAGCTTGATATGTTTAATCATGGGCATAATATTTACGGTTATAATATAATATAAGTCCACGTGTTTTTGTGATACCATAGGGCAAAAAAGGATGTGCCACGTACGCCCACCATGGCTCTGAGTGGCACTCACTGGCTAAAACTTCCAGAGCTAGATCTATAGTAAGCAAGAAGACCCAAGTTAGTGGATGGATTCATAGAAGCCGTCTGTGTGTGTTTGCAACACCATGCAAGTTAACATGACAGCCTCAAACGACAGCATACAGCCTATATATTATACAAAATATCATTTCAAACATGACATTGAAACGTTGTGTTGTATTCGCCTACGAAAAAAAAAATAAGAATTTTCACCGGCCCCGACAGCCCAGTTGTTACTGTGATGCACTGCTGGGCCCGAAATCGGCGCGTTCATTTCATGCCGCGGTGGCCGCACCCCGAGAATGTAATAACGATCGCTTAATTATGCGGATCGGACGCACCAGGTAAACAGACAGGTTTAGTACTGCGTACGTTGTGTACGTAAGATCGCTACGTTCTGCAAAGTGCGCATGTGCAGAACGCAGCGCGAACGGTACGTGACGCGTACGTGGCGGCCGCGTACGCATGCATTCGATTCCTGTGTGCGTACGTGGAGAGCCTGGCGTGCTGCTCTCGTGGTTCACACTTGTTCGGGATAGCGCGAGACAAAAGAGTCTCCCAAAATGGCGGTGTCAAAGGCGACCAGCGGGGGGCTCTACTATTCAATGTCCTACGATACGGCTTCTGCTGCTTGAAATGAACGCGCAGAAGCCATTCTTGGAACCTGCGCAATGGAAATGCGTAGCAAAACTGGAACTTTACTTTTGAGAAAGTTTTCAGTGTGCGCTGTTTGCGCGAAAGGCTCGACCTCCTGTTGGCGCAGTTCGTCGCCAATGACCATGGTTGCCTCAGCAAGCGAGTACTCAGTATTGATTTTTCTCGGTATGATTCGTGCATTGCATCCGTGTTAAATCTAGAGTCGTTTAAAGGCCTGACTATACTTCGAAGTAGCGCGAACGCGCGCACGCTATACATCACGCTGGCTTTAACAACAGCGTCTATAGTTCGACCGATGGTTCGACGCACTGGTGGCCACAGCCATAGAGTTTCCTACAAAGTAATTTTGTAGGAAACTCTATGGCCACAGCCAAAGCGCTCTGACGCGCCCGGCGTCTAACAACGCAAGCCCGCTTACCTATGTAGGCACTTCCCCGTACTAAAAGCCCTGACGTGACACGCGCTCCTGCGTTCCGCAAAGCGCTTGCGTTCTGCGTGCCAGTGGCGTGGCCAGAAATTTCATTCGGGGGAGGGGGGAGGGTCTCACGTTGCAGCTCAGCCTCCTCGTTATAGAACTTGGCAAGGGATCAAATACAGTATTAATAACTGCATTGCAATCGCCAAAAATGATGCGAACGAATTCTTGAACGCTACGCAGTGTCAAGACAAATAAACTGTTTTTTTTTCATAAAAGAATATACAAGTATGTCTCAAAAATTGCACCCGAAATAACTGATATCAATGCTTCCATTGCAGGCCGCTTCCATTGCAAACCAGTGCAGGCCGCTGACATGAAAAATGTAAAGCCCATGAAATGATCAAGTTGGGGACAAACATTTTAATGGAACTTTGCTAACCTCCCTGCCTTTCTTTCGTCTGCATATCTCCATCTCTCTCTCTCTCTCTCTCTCTCTCTCTCTCTCTCTCTCTCTCTCTCTCTCTCTCTCTCTCTCTCTCTCTCTCTCTCTCTCTCTATCGTTCAAGAACATTAAGTTAAACGTTAATAGAGTAAATCGATAATGGTTTTAGTGGCAGTTACTGCCCAAATAGGTCTGCTTATTCCAGGTGCACACTGCGGCCGGCATAAATGGTTCTGTTTAGAATCTGTTGTTCCTAACACTTAACGACAGTCGGCGTTAATTAGGCATGGCGTATCGGCAGTGTCGAAGTTCTCACGTGGTCCCCCACGTGTTTTCCTTCGTGCAGCAGTTGTATCCCATGCACCGAGCTACTACATTGAAGTCCACGTCAACAGAAAGCCCACCTCTGCATGAGTTAGCAAACGTAGTGTAGACTCTGAGCTGAGCTTAACAGCTCAGCGCAGAGTTCTTTACGTTAAGCTAGAGCGAGAAGTTATTCTTCGCGAGTCATTCTTGAAGGCAACTCCAGGTAACTCTGGCCAGAGTAGCTCTGGCAATTGTAATTCTGTGGTGAGCAGCGCCATTCACATCCACATTAACAAGTTAACAATTTCCTCGTGTGTATCAAGTTGAGTGGCCTTAGCTAACCAAGGAAAATGTTTTTGAGAACTAACTTCACCACGTTCCGTTTATACCAACTACACTGCGCTTCATATCCCGACAACAACGCTAAGAAAGGTAAGTTGGATCATTTTGGTCCTATACAAGCAATTAAAGGGCTCGGTGGTTGTCTCAGTGCAGTGGTATTTCATCTGCGGCCTTTTCTACCCAGTAAATACACCTTATAATAGAAGTAAACTGTCTGGACTTCAGGCTTCGTAAAATCATGAATTATTTTTGCAATTTTCTGCTTCCAACATGCGATGTGCTGCATTCTTGTCAAGCGGTGTGCTGTGGCCGTTGGACGCAAACGTGTCACAAGCCTCGTCGTACGGTGGAAAACAAGTTCAGATTAGCCACGCGTCCAATCTAATATGTGCGTTCTATTTAGCAAACACAAATGATCGGGATTCACGTTACAGAAAATTACATGACATTTATCCATATCTTCATTTTCATTGGACGCAATATTTATACCCTCCCGAATACAAGCACCGAAAGAAGTCTCTCTAATCTTTGCAGTACTGCCTGCTAAGTACCAAACAGACAACAGCTAGGTAAGTGAAACAGCAGCCATTTTAAGGAAATTCTAAGGGCTTGGACCAAAGGACCTGAGCTATAAACAACTTGGGAATTAACTAGCCTGGTACAGCGAACTGCGTAAGGAAAGCCATGCAAGATGGTAATCACATGGTGCGTTTCTACAAGTACAATTTTTGCGGTCTTTTCCGAGCTACCATGGTGAAAAGGATGCCGTTCTTTTTGAGTCGTTACGGAATAAAAGCCTCTCCCAAACTTTCCTGCAGCACCTTGTTTTTCCGGAATGACCGGCTATAGCCCGCAAGGAACCTTCCCGCTTTATTGCCTTATTTCCCCTCCGTCTTATATTTCGGCCCTCACTGAATACAGCCTTAAAGTCGGGGTGCCATTGTGCCATACAAACCGGTACAGTGACTCATTCATTCCTAGGACAAGCACGGACTGGAATCGCCTTCCCGCATCAATCGCACTCATCACCGCCTCTACCAACTTCGAGACCGCTGTTCACAATGCCCTTTGTTAATATTTTTTGTTAATATTTTTTGCTTGTTTTTTACTGCATTACTTTTGTTTTCAACTCCACTCCTTTGTGTAAAGCCTTCGGGCCTTGAATGTATGTGAAATAAATAATAAAACTAGAGACACTGGCCTGTTCGACAGGTGGTAAATACCCTAGTGACGCTGAAAGAGTCGCTCTAACGGAGTGCTTGCCCACCTCAATCACCCGGCTAAACCCTTGTACAGTTGCAACACGCAACCGCCGCCACTACCTCCATCACATCCAACCCCACATTCCCCAAATACATCAAGATATTTCATTTCTGAAGTCAAGTGACCAGACTAACGTTGCTTAAGACGTCTAGAACTGCATGTGCCGTTGCGAGAAAGCGAGACAAGAAGTTGGGAGGCAAAAATGAGCAATATTTCTAGAAAGCACGTTGCGCAGAAACATTGTTCCTGCTTACTTCTTTAAGTAAATATATTTCCCATAACTTGCCCGCTTCCCTTCCTGTTAATAAATAAAATTGATCAGAGAACTGTATTGGCCTCACTTGCTGGACATGGAAAATATTGCACAATATCCTTCTCTCATCCAATCTTCTTAACTGATACCTTTGTGATGATGATTTTTTGTTGATGTGTTTTACTGATTGTTTTCCTTTCCTCTTCTGTTACAGTGGTTGTTCTTTTTGTCTGACTTGCACTGACCACAAAAGGTCCACTTTATTAACCTGCTTTTTTTTTCCCCGAGTAACCGCAGTAACCTCATAGTGCAAGCACATGGATTTGTTGGTGTGCCTTCCACTTTTGCGAAAAGGAGGACAGTCACCTCGTCGAGCAGCTTGTCAAAGTACGCATAAGCGACCGGTCCAACCTGTATGTTTCACAAGAAACTAAGTTCCTTGATGTGATTAACCATATTGCACCTCGTTTTCTATCGTACACAGGGGAAAGCAGTGGTCCAGGACAAAAGAAGAAAATCAAAGGAAATTGGCGACGTGTTCGGTCGCACATGCACGTCGGCGTTTTGTCGGCATTAAAAGGCGATCGCACACCACTCATCTTCAAAATGAGCTGCATGGCGGTTGTGACTTTCTGGGAGTGAGCTAGTTTCGCCCAGTGCCCCATAGTCTTGCATTGTGGGAGAGCTCTGTCGTCCTATGGACTTAAGGCAGCAACCAGAGATTGTCTTTAGTCATCAAAACAATTATTATTATCATTATTATTATTAGTAGTAGTAGTAGTAGGAGTAGCAGTAGTAGTCGTAGTAGTAGTAGTAGTCATTTTGAAGAAGACATATACACATTTAACAGGAAAGGGGAAGCGTGGTGCAGGCTGGCAACTGCCACCGGAGGGGGCACAACGCCTGCCTACTCTTCACACACGAGGTGACGGCAACACAGAAAAGGAAAACAAGAGCAGTAGCAGACGATCACACCACTGCGCAAGCCCTGTGGCTCGAGGTTTAGGATTTGATCCCGGCCATGGCAGCTGCATTTAAATTGAGGCTAAACAGGAAAAAAAAATGCAAGCGCATTTAGATTTAGGCACACTTAAGAAAGCCTAGACGGCCCATGTTTATTCGTAGTTCCTAACCTCGATATCTCTCATAATCAGGTCGTGGTTCTGGCACGTAATGAACTAGAGTGTGTTTTTTCAAACAACGTGTCGTGGCTCAGACCCGAACAAGGGCAAACATACACCGATCCATATGACTTTCAACGTTTTTGGCTTTGTCCTTTATCTGGACTACCAGTTGCCACTTTAGGAATGCTTAAAAAGTGAAGTAGCTATCTGATTCAAAAACAGTGTTTCCGTAGAAGTATTTCGCTGTTTGAGCCGTAAAATAATGGAGGTCGTAGTAATTAAGCAATTGTAGGTCCGCTATATTGATTCGCGGATGCCGTGTTCTTGCGAATCATGGTAGAATATTGATGGCTTGGAGAATGCAAATCACAAAATTCAGAAACGAAGCTCAGAAGGGTAGAAAGACAGACCACCACTAAGAAAACGAATAAAAGTGTGCCCGACAAAAATTTGTGTAAATATCCCCTTGGGCTGCCTTAGTGCCCATTTGAAATGAAGTTTTCCTTATTCTTAGAAAAGCCCTGAACAATGACGTAACGCTCTTAGCATCTTCATAATGAACGGGTAATTATTTATTTTGCATAGTTTGAGAAGTTCTCCCCACACTGCTATGAGTCCTTTTGAGAGTCAGTGTATTCTTTCGTCCTTCAAATCAGACCAACGTTGACTGAGCAAACATAAGCAACCTCTGCGTAAAAGGGCGCTAATGAAGAGATGGTTCGTGAGTATGTGTCGTAGTTTTCATGCGACTTCTCTAGTTTCTTGTTATGTCGCTTATTTCTTACTGCAGCACATTTTTTTTCCTCACTTCTCTGTAGCGACCAGTCATGTTTCACTATTTCGTCTTATCCACATATAACAGCGCAGAAAATAATAAAAATCTGGTATCCGCACTGAGACGCGATTTGATAGAAGCTTAATTTCTAGCTTTGTAGTTCTGTTTTCTGAAGATCATTCAACCGGCCAGACATCACGAGCCCTATATTCTCAATATCTTCTGCGAATGAGGCACTCCCTCTGCGACTTCAGCACAGGTCAGTCTCTGCCGCTGAGTTTGAAGAAAGTCTTACTTTATTGTCACAAAAGCTCAAATCTTTTTGTTTCTTGGCGGTTTAGTTTGTTCGCTTACCCTTCATGATGCGTCCCAGCTAGCGGGTTAGCAAAGCTGTTGTTTGTTGTGTTCTCAATCCGTTTCAAATTACCGAGTAATTAATACAAACATTATGTTGGTTGCGAAATGGAATAGATGACCGAACACACTAGAGCCGTCCGGTCATACCATAGAAAGAACCAGATTGTCTTTGGTGCTCATTTTTTTAAAAGTTTGCGTAACTTGAGCTGGTACACCTATTACGGGTAAATAGACTGCATTTCACCTCGTAACATAGAAAAGTCCAGTAAGGCCGCACTTCTGCTACGTAAACTTTCACAGCGTCGTGTGTGGCGCAAGTGTTACGCATAGGGAGCAGGGTTTCACTCCACTACGAGTCCGGGTGGCAAACGATGGGATTTTCCGTTCTTTTTGTTATATTTTTTTGTTGAGCGCTCGGAGAGCCCGCGTTGTCTCGAGGAATTAGTGCATGGCGCGGAATCGCGGTACGGATGCGAAGAACAGATACGGAGGACGCGGTCTTGGAAACAGCGACTTTGGATACCGCCAACCGACAGTCACCATTCGTCCCCGCAAACAAACCTCCAGTGAGACTGTTGCTCACGGTGTTGCGGTGCAGTCTACCAAGCCTTTTGCTTGCAAGAGACGCCGTTCAAATTTGGAATGGTCAGCCATTATATGGTGTGGGCCTAGCGTTTCTCGCCGATGCTGTGACGTGAGAATAAAATGTGAAGCGTTACTGCAGAAAAGGATAAAATTGGTTTGTTTTCTAGTACCCTTATTTTTACGAGTAGTGCCATCCACGTGGACTTTGGGCTACCAAAATTTTGGCCCTCATCGGCAATTGTGTCTTGCAAACAGGCCATTGGCGCTACCACTCTGTTTTCTTTCTCTGTTGGACGTATATTATTACAAATGATATTTATCTGTCTGGACTCAAATCATAACTGCAGATCGATCTGCAAGGCTTTGTAGTCATGGCTCTAACAGCCAATAGGAGACCTGAAGAGTTATAACCCACGTTCGTTATCTCTCATTTATTTGCACGAAAACGTTTGCCTGTAAACAAGCCTTGTCCTTCTGGTCTATATCGCTTGCTGTCTACGTTTCATCATGGTTGCCGATTATCATCCGGGTAACTTTGCACCCCTTCGAGGAATGGAACGAAGCCAGAACCGCACAAACCATTATTAGAGCCATGACGTTTTCTTTCCTGCCTTTCGAAATCATGACGACAGTGGACATAATCTCCATTCGCCCCGCGTGGTGGCTTAACGGCTGTAGTGTTTAGCTAGTGGCAACATGTTTGTTGCTACATTACTTCAATGCTCATCGTCTTCAAGCGTATATTCATCCCGATTCATCGTTATTCATCGTTATATTTCATCAATGGCGCCCGTGACGTACGTGTGGGTTTTCTTTGTAATTGTGCTTTCGCACGGCGACATGTCGTAAAGCAAACGCCAAGTTGCCCATCAACAAGTCCGTCGGCTTAATGTTGACCGTTTGATGGGTTCTGCTAGAATTTCTTTCACATTATAGTGAGACCTTACGTTAAAGGGCATGACGAATGCTTTATATACTCCGACCTCGCTATTCGAATGTTACGGTTACCCCTAACGCTATTCACACATGGAGACGACAACTGCAGCTAAACCAGAGCATGCACGGAGGCTTTTCGAGATTGTGTTTGTTAACAGCTCCAACGTAGAAATGGCTCCACCAACAATATTTCAGTACTGGCCGCCCCTTGTGCAAAGCTTGGCTCAACGCCATTATGAAAAGTAGCAATGTAACTTAATGGGCGTTATTCCAACTAAATGTCTGTGCTTTCAAGGTATGGAGGGCTTTGATTTAGGTAAACCTATCTTGCCTGTTATGTACACCACTAACCAATTAAATAAACGTAACTTCAGATGCCACTGTGTTGTGCTTTCGAAGTACGAAGGGCTTTGATTTATTTACACTTATGTTGCCTATAATGTACACCACTAATCCAGCAAATAAATGTAACTTCAGACGGCTCTGTGTGTGGTGCCATCGGGTCCTTTGAATGGATGGATGTTATGAGCGTCCCCTTTGGAACGAGGCGGAGGGTTGCGCCACCAAGCTCATGCTATTTACTACCTAATGTCTTACCAAGGTTAAAGAAGAAAAAAATCACTATGAACTCCCACAACCAAATTTTCTGACCCCCTATTGCGAACTTTGCTTTTGTGCGTCTCCGTTTTTTGTCGTTTCCACACTTTTCTTCCGCCAATCGCCGATTGCAAATCTCTATCGCGGACACGTTTACTTTTCCACTGCTCTCGCTCAACCGAAGGGCTTCAAGTGAGCCAGTGGTGCCTAAATCTACCGCTGAGCAGACGTCTTCACAATCTGATAAAACATGCTCCATCAAGTATCAAAGATGGTCAGCGCCCTCTCTCGAGCATGAGCGGTAATTCTGTGTGTGCTCCTATCACTTGTCCACACTTTCACCTATTCACTTCACTCTATTGACACCGTTTTGCCAACTGATGTTGCGTCGTTTCTTTACACCTATTATTCATTTGTAGACGATTCCTAAGAAAAGTACCAGGGAAACCTGGCGTATTGAGCGCTCTTTTTTCAAGTATAGACGCTTTCATAGAGAACAGCGTCAACTTTTTCTCTAGCATGTGGCGTGGAAGTACGATGCCATGCGCGGCCGCGTCTTCAATGATCCTGCGCGGGAGTTCACGCACAATTAGCACAGCCCAGCGAGAATTAGTGCGAAGCCCACAGTCGTCACGTTGAAATGGTGCGTACACTTCAGAAAGATTTAGCTCGGGGGGATGGTACATGAATACATTGAAAAGTAGAAATCAATTGAGAGTGCAGCTCTTGTGTAACCGCTATAGCGTTCATCGTCGGCCTCGGCGTCGGCGTAGGGTAACGAACGCGAAGGATGAAAGACGGCAGAAAGAACGAGCCCACCGAACCAATCACAGCGAAGCACACATGTTGCAAGGTTCCTAGCCGCAACACCAGATGGCTCTCGCGTCCGCGCAACAGCGGCAGTGGCGCAGTCGGCGGTAGGAGCCAAGACAAAAAAAAATTGGCTGAGGTTTAACGTTTGTAGTTCTAGTTCTGACGAGCGAAAAGACTCTTTGGCTTAGTTTTTCAAGCGCTCTGCACACAGTGTTTCGTTAAATTTACGCCACTGTCTCTCGTAAACGTTTCACACGCTGCCGAATGGATTGTCCGTGAAGTCGCGGGGAAAGCTGGCCGTCGCAGTCGAGCTTGCCGCCTCTCGAAGTGTCAAGTTCAACGAACTTTTGTTGTGGGTGGCGTTGCTTGCCTCGACGGCTTCGTCTCCTTCTCGTTGTAGTTCGTGTTCCTCAACGACGACGGTGGTCGCAGTAGCCTCGAACTGGGCATGCTTCCGCGCTTGGGAAGCTTCTCTATAACGTGCTAATCTGGCCTCCTTTTGCTCCGTGCTTTCAGCAGGTAACTTTGCCTTTGCTTGATATTTCTCAGGCTGCCGTCTAACTTTATCTACTGGATGAGTGGGCTCAGCCTATCGTTAGCGCGGAAGCGCACGCACAGACGGCCCAGCCGGAGCGCCATCCATGGAGCCATTCAGCGACGAAGCGCCGGCGAAGCAGTCGTTAAAGGCGCGCGTATAGTCCGACGTTAGAGGCGAGAGGGCTAGCGTCTTTCGGTGCGTTGGCCGTGTCCGGTTACGCTGGCTGCGCCAGTGCAATCTTAAGCAAAGTTACACCCTTCGGTGTGTACCTCTGCCACACAACAGTTCTCGTCATGTGCCTTGCTTGCGTTTCCGTTCTTCAAAACGCCGCGCCCGCTACTTTCCTGTCGGGGATGCTATGCCATGCTGATAACGCGCATGCACGTTCGTTACTGGGAAGTACCGGGCTAACCGCGTCAAAGAAAGGAAATGCGGACAAGACAGATGACGATTATCAAGCAATATTTAAAAATGTGGCGCAGCGAAAAATAAGCTATGTGCAGATATAAGAGAAGGAGGGCAACCGAGGAGCTTGATATGGTTAATCATGGGCACAAAATTTACGGTTACGATATATATATATATATATATATATATATATATATATATATATATATATTTTCTCTAGCATGTGGCGTGGAAGTACGATGCCATGCGCGGCCGCGTCTTCAATGATCTTGCGCGGGAGGCTGAGCCATGAAATGCTGAGCCATGGCTGAGTCATGAAATGCTGAGTGAAATGCTGAGTCATGGCTGAGCCATGAATGAAAGGCTGAGCCACATACGGCCACCATGGCTCTGATTCGGACTTACTGGCTAAACCTCCCAGGGATAGGGCTGCTGTCTTGTACACGCTCGAAAAGCCGATGTTCGATTTGGCCTAGCGCAATTGTCCAGGCGGCGCCGATATCGCGGCCTAGGCCAATCTAGTCCAATCGCGTGGGGTGAAACCGAACGTCGGCTTTTCGAACGTGTGCAAGATATCGGCCTAGATCTATAGTAAACATGAACGCCCAAGTTAGCGGATGGATTCATAGAGGCCGCGGTAGCACACCTGGTAGTGCAACGCACGTGTGTGTCTGTGTAACACCGCGAATATTAACATGGAAGCCTCAAAAGACAGCATAAAGCCTGTATATCCTACAAAATATCATTTCAAGCTGACATTGAAAAGTTGTTTTGTGTTTGCCTCTAAAAAAAATAATTGTCACCGGCCGTGACAGCCCAGCGGTTATTGCGGTGTACTGCTCGACTCGAAGTCGGCGCGTTCATTTCCTGCCGCAGCGGCCGCGCTCCGAGAATGTAAGCCCGGTCGCTTACCGCTCGTTGGATGCACGGGGTCAATACGATCCGCCGTTCCTGGTACGTCGCGCTGCATGTTCAGATCGTGCTATTTCCACGCAAACTCCCAGAACGTTTTTTTATTTATTTCGAGGTAACTTAGAGCGCAATCTTAGATCGCAACTGGCGGTATGCTGACTTGTTGCTTCGCGCCGTTAATGTGAAACCAACTATAGGCGAAACTCTCATCTTGGGAAAATCTGCCCGTAGAAGGGCCGGTTACCCGAAAGAAACAAAAGAAAAAAGAATTTCCAGCCGCTAAGGAATTGACAACGCAAGAACACAGAGACCTTAAATAAACGAAAAATTACTATTTCTATCTGTGCTAAATTACAGTTATATATTTAATTATATTACTAATATAATTACTGTATAATTTTAACATATTTTATGTTAGCTATAATATTTATATTTTTAATTCTAACAAGTTCTTGAAAAGGTATGACAAATGTCATGGTATATATATTCGCCTAATTTAGCGCAAGTCACTTTATAATTTAGATATACCTTAAGATTGGAATAATTGCTAAAATTGTACCGATTCCTAAGTCAGGGCATGCTGACATACCATCTAACCACAGACCAATTTTACTTACCAGGACGTCATGTAAAATTTTGGAACACATTGTTCTCAAGCACTTAACTACGTATTTCAAAGAAAATTTTTCAGTATATGTCCAACATGGTTTTAGAAGATGTTTACCGACAGTCTTTCAACTAAACTAGGTGCTACACGGTCATGCTTGAAGTATTATTAATCGCAATTAAACTGACCTAGTTTTGCTAGATTTTGATGAAGCGTTTTAGTGTGTGTGCCATACTCAATTAACCGGTAAAATTATGCCCGTAATTGGCAAAGGGCCCATTACTGCATGGGTAAAAATACTCCTACGTCACTGATCAAAATTTGCAGGGATCTAAAACATCCCATCTGCTTATGTGCCTGTTATTTCAGGAGTGCCACAGGGCTCAGTATTAGGTCCGCTAATATTATTGGTTTTCATCAATGCCATTCGAAATAACATTGACTGTAAAATAAACTCCTTTCAGACGACCACATAATATGCAGAGGAATACGTAGTCTCGAGGATCACTTTCTGCCGAATAATATAGTAAAAAAAATGCTGCGACAACTGGCAAATGACCATTAATACAAGCAAAAGAGTTTGCATGAAAGAAACGAGAAAAAATTACCGGGTCTCATAAGATCTCTCTTAAGAGGTTGTACGGCGAAAGTTTACTCTTCCTCCTCTTACCATTAGCCTCTTTCTCTTCTTTCTTTTAATCATTACTGCCCACTACTAAGCATTTTAGTCATTTCTAATCAATTGCAGTCATTACAAATCGTCGTTACACATGTTGGTCGTATCAGAGCCATTAGTAGTCATTACAAGTCATATCAGTCACTATTAGCCATTACTGGTCATTACTAAGCATTTTGAGCCATTTGGAATCAAGTTCGGTCATTACATGCCATCGTTAGACATATTGGTCATTTCCTAGTCATTAGTAGTGATTACAAATCATCACAAGTCATTTTAGTCATTCATACTCATTACTATACGTTTCTAGTCATTTCTAATCAATTATGGTGATTACAAGCCGTCGTTAGACATATTGGTCACTTCAGAGTCATTAGCAGTCACTACAAGTTATTGGTAGTCATGATTAGTCATTACTAATCGTTATTAACCTCTACCAATATCTATTATAGCTTTATCATTCACTAAATGTCACTATCAATCACTTTTCATTATTTAGTCTGTCTTTATACTGTCTTCATATGGCGTGATGTCGCTTCGGCGGACACTCCGTGGGTCAGGTCTGCTGACACAAACTTCACCATGAGCCTAGAAAGGCTTTCACCTTAAAAATAGACCCATCCCTTTTTCCCTACACACTTAACGGCGGCCTCTTGACTAGAGTTCAACGGCCCAAGTATGTTAGTTCACCAATAAGGCCTGTCTAACTGGGCAACGCATTTTAACATCATGACTTTTTTATGCACTACGAAAACTTCCTTTTCTCTCAAAAGGAGTCTGCGGCTGTCATCAACTAACGTCAAACATTAACTGGCACAGCACTTGTGAGATATTTTTTTTCGAGTATGCTAAGGTCGCACGGTTGCAGTGCACTAAAACTAATATATCTAAAGTGGAAAGGATCCAGAGAAAAGTAATTAGGTTTATCCGCAGAGAATACCTGCGCAGTGTTTCACCTACCGACACACTCAGGGCTTGTAACTCTGGCTCTAAAATTTTTAGACCGAGCCGGTCTAAAATCTCGGCAGGCAATACTACACAACCGAATAAAAATAGATGCTTCTGCATACCTCCCGTATTCTAAATCCGACGCAGCTCGTAATAATCATCCGTATACACTAAATGATTTCCTTTGTAATAACGATACCTTTCAGTTTTCTCTTTTTTTTTTGCTCGCGTTATTCACAAGCGGATTAACCTAGATTCATGTGTAACTAACATAGTATCGCAGTATGATTTTTTTAAAGTTAATGTAAGATACAGTAAGAAGTCAGAAAAAAATACATTTTATGTACTTCTAATCGTCACAACTTCACGTTTTCTGAACTACAGCTAATTTTTACTTGCTAAATTTGTTCCTCCTTTTGCTTTTCTGACGTTACAATAATTTTTACTGACATCTAACATGAAGTGCACTATTTTGATGACTCGCTGTTTCTACTGATATTATTACTGGTGTAAATATGCGCACTGAACCTGTTTGACGTATTTCCATGTCGAAAAACAGTTGCCCCTGTTTAGATGCTTTTACCGTTTATTATATTAAACATGCATTGAATGCGTAATCATATGCCCACTTGCTATGATGCGGATATGAGGCTGGCGGCGTTATAAATAATAATAAATAACGGGAATTGAAGGAGCAGGAGGAAGACATTTGACCCAACGACACGTGATAGTTGATAGTTGGCTTTCGTGTTGTCCACTTCTCTACTCTTGTGTACTGTCTGCGCGCCTCACCTCTTTTCTGCATAATGACACCTCAAGGAGCGCCTATTCGACCCATGGCTCCTTCTGCCGACCCAGCGCCCCACCACATTCTTCCCGTATAGACCCGATACTAACCACATCTTAGAGCGCGACTCTAAGGCGGCCGCTCCTAAAGGTTGAGCGTCGGCGTCCCTCGGCGTAACCGAGCGAACGCGCTCGTGCCACTGCTCGCGCGTTCGTCGTCGCCATCTTTTTCCACAACTGGACCCGACGCCACTCGTGATGCTGGCGATCCCATACTGCTCCTCCCCCTGTGAAGGCGCTCACGGCCTACTGCCAGTCCGGGCGGTGATTTCGGTGTCAAATTCTTAGCATCAACGCATGGCGGAATGAAAACGCGCACACAGCTGGGCTCAAATTTCGCGTTAGGGAGTATGGTAATCATCGGCATTTTTAAAAATGTTATTTTGTTTTCATTAAGGACGTTGGCGTCAATATTACAGGACCATATGGTCCTTTGATGAGTGCTGAAGAAAGGTATAGACAACGAGCTTAGTGGGCTTAGCCACCACAACATTTCGAAATGGATGCTCCTAATATCTATGCAACCGTTCGTCCGTCAATAATAATAATAATAATAATAATAATAATAATAATAATAATAATAATAATAATAATAATAATAATAATAATAATATGCTGCTGCTGCGGATGATGATGATGATGATGATGATGATGATGATGATGATGATGATGATGATGATGATGGTGGTGGTGGTGGTGGTGGTGGTGGTGGTGGTGGTGGTGGTGGTGGTGGTGGTGGCGGTGGTGGTGTTCTGAAGATGATGATGTCTTTCATTTCAACAGAACGCACATGAAAGGTTCCATCCATTCATTAAGCCTACGTTGAGTGGCCAGTGGAGGAACGTTCTCGACTACGGGGAGTTAATCTGCCCGAGTTTTGCGCGAGCGACGAAAACAGAAAGTGGCTGCTGCAGACTCAGCGCTCAGTGCAGACGAGGAGAGAAACAGACGTCCAAGACGAAAAAGAAAACAGAAGATGGAGCGGCGAAAGCAATTTAGACACACAACGAGTTCTGCTGATGAGCTGCAGAGCGCAGACGGCGAGTCAGCGACGTGCGCCGTTGAAAGCGATCCGCACTGATGAGCAGCGTGGTTCGTGGATTCCGCGCCTACAATGTGGTAGGCCCCCACGTGGCAAGAGCTTAATTTACGCACCCGCATGTTATGGCGAAACATTCTTTGCCCGATGCCCTACACTCTACGGGACGATGGTTTCTGTCTCATTTTGGATTTTTTTTTCAATAAGGACACTTACGCGTCCGACGATGAAATACAACTGCGGGCCACTTGCTCGTAAGCCCGATGCGCCAAAAGCTTTAGGCCATATACACGCGCATACTTTGCCCCACGGCAGGTGATTACTCGTTGGTCTTGTGGAATTTTAATGAGTTCCAGGAACCGTCGACTACGTTCAACTGGCTCCTGGCTCGATGATATGCGTGCCCTCTGAGGCATCCAGGTTTGAAGAAACGCTGCTGTACCGACTGTGGTTTGGCGTCGCGTTTATCAAGTCACGCTCAATCTCAATTAGAATGAGGCGAGGCGTAACTGTGACATTTCCGACTCTAAAAAAACAATCGCGCATCTTCTTGTTTTTTCAGACTTGAGTGCCCTATTGGACATCCTGCACCCAACTTAGTGCATGGGAAAGTGCGGTATAGACCCATGTTTTTCTCTCTCTCTTTCACTCCCTATTCCCCTCCCACGTGTACGGTAGCAAACTGGACTCAGCCTGGTTAACCTCCCTGGATGTCCTTCTTCCCTTCTCTCTCTCTTCTGCGAAACTGCCATCGGTATAGTGTGGAAAGGCAGGGGCTGCATACTGCGTTAGAGGCACTGGACAGCCGGCCACTGTCAGACTAAAAGGCACCGGGACATTGGTCCGAACGGACGTTTAAGTTGAAGGCAACTAGAGCGCCAGTGGGATTCCTGTGGTCTACGGGCGCGCGAGACTGGCTGCGATAGCGATGTGTGCCACCTCAGAATATCGTGTGCTGACTTCCGTTTCATAGCTTATCTCTCTCCCTTCCCATATGTTTAATTACGTTTGTCCTGCGCAGGCTGGCAAACGACACGGTTCTTTTTTTCAAATCAGGTTCATTTTCTCCATATAGAAATGGAGGGAGGTCTGCAGAAAAAAGCGAGAACTAGTTCACATGGCAATGGTTCAGGCACCCGTTTACGTGATAGACAGCTGTAGTGACCATGAAAAAAAATGCACATAGTAACACAATCCAGTCGCAATTATTATACAAGTTATGAATAACATAATGGTACGTTATGAATAGCATAATGGTATGAAAGAAGGATATCAAGCATGTGACAATGCAATTCAATTTAATTCGAGACAATTATACAAAACATACACAATATAACACAAGGTGCCCTACAGTTGTATAACAAGGTCGTAAAGTATTTTTTATTTACATTTGCTATTTCAATCTCATTCTCATGCCCATAATTCAGGAGAAAAGGAAGATTGTGTCGAAGAATCTACGTGGGATAAGATGTTCGGGAATGCGGCACGCTCCAGATATCTGTGAGACGTGTGGGGTAAATGCGTGTCTCCAATGTTAAGTGAGCAATAAAATCTATCTTCTTGTCAGGGGTGATAATATTATGGTTATATTTTAATGCCGGCGTATATGCGTATATGCGAGGGTCCCACTACAGTTCTTTCACTTTGGGACCCTCGTCTGTATATTTCTCATGTAATTACTTCTTTTATTTTGGAACGAATAAATCTGAATCTGAATCTGAATCTGAATGCTAACCATTAGGCTACCTGTCTTTCCTTCTTTTCTCTGTCTCTCTCTCTAGTGCCAAAAGTGCTTTAGCTAACACGAAGTAGTACTGTATCCTCGTGTTTTGGTTGATGTGTGTATAAGTAACACCTAACGAATAACTTATTTTGCTACAAATCGATCACACGTATTCGTTGCATTATTGTTCTGATGCTTTAGCTACGTGTCTTGCTTATGATGGCCTTCTAATTTTGCATTCTCACTTTCAATAGTCTTCTTCTTTATGCTGTACCCTGTCACGTTTTTTTTTATCCTTCCCTCCATAACGATAAATTAGTCAACCTTTGCTGCTAGAGGCGAAAAGTGTCGAGCACCTACCAGTGGTGCTTTTTCCTCGATGTGAAAAAGATGTTACGGGAGTTTCGCCCAGGAAGCTATCGTATGAGTTCGCTAGAAGCTTCTGCAACCGGGACGCCAATGTTCACGCAGCTTCTTCGAGCAGAATGAAACGTGGCCCAACCACACCACCATTGGTCCTCCAGCTACCTTCCGCAGTATTAGGCCTCACCTTATTCGCCTCGGCCTCGCCAGACTTGCTGAGACTCTATCTGCCGCAGCGTGGCTTTCCATAAATACGGCCGTGTGCAGGGTTTTCGTGTGCTTCTGAAGCGAGCGCATTGGTAGCGCTTGAGAACCCCAACCACTCCTTCCGCATGTCATCTACATTAACGGCCAGGTCATCTATACGAAGTGCCTTCGCCTCCTAAGCATGGTCGTCGATCGCGATCTCCTCGTCTTGTTATGCAAGCGTATTAAATATCGCAATATGATTAACTATTCGGGATTTCTTATTTCAGACAAATATGCGACAGAGGCCTCGACCGATGCCCCATTTTACAAGGTTGGAATCTTTCAATCAACAACATGTGTCAAGAAATACTCGCCAACTGGTTTCAAAAATGCAAGAAAGGTTGTCGCATACGGTGATTGTTTGTTATAATATTATCCTAACTTGCGGTAGCACATTGCTATGGGTAAGAATAGCTATTGCCAGAACTTTTACGTTACAGATTTGTCCGATGATTTTCTTCACTTCTGTCGCTATTTTTCACCGAAGTAAATCTATGGACTGGTGTTGAAGGTGCCGTGGACATGTCTTGATACACTGGCAGAAGAAACAAACAATAAAAAAAGCAATGAAAGCATACATTGAAGGTACGTATTTTGACGCGTGTGGTAACGTATAGTAGCGTATGTTTTATGTACAAGGTGTCCATTTTATTAATTTAGCTTTTAAAAATGGCCTTCCTAAATCGAACATTTCTACTCCTTCGGCTGTGTTGCTCCAAGACGTTAATTTCACTTGCATGTGTAGTCTGAACACACACGTGAATATTTAATACATTTTTGTTGAATAACTTGTAACTAATCGCTTTAGTGCACATATTACAATTTGCGAATTAGCGACGGCGTATTCCTAAAGTACTTCCACGTGGGACAAATTTTTTAAACACGCCACTGTTATGAGATGGGTGTCATGACACTAATGGCAAGACGCACTGTTTTTCGCAAACATTTCTTTCCCCAGCTGAATTTTTAAGCACTGCAGGACAACTTTACCTGCATGAATCACCTGCGCGTTAAATTCCGAATGCAAACGTCGAACCCCGAGCCTGCCTCAAAATTCGTTGCGTCTTCTGAACTCTCCAGTTGCAGTTCGTAAATCGCAATATTTGCCCGCACAATTACAACAATTTATCACTTAGTCAATTATTCGCCTGCGAGGCAGGTAATGTCCGCCTCCTTTATCAATACGCGTAAAATAATACGTGAAGAGCAGTACGATTGCGCCATCTGTCGCAGGCCTTTTTTTTTACGTTGCTAAAGAAGAAACGCCTGGTGTTGTAACAGAGGGCAACGTAGGGCATTACGCATGATTACGCATTACGCACCATCTCTGTAGTGTACTGTGAGCTATGCGTTCCTCCCCAAAAAGGAATTTGAATTGAGTCCAGGCAGAGAGAGGCTGGTAATGAAAGCTGCAAGGGCCAGTTTGAGGCCGCGGGCTACGCTGGCTACGCATTCCGCGCGTGCCATCTCACTGAACTGAGTTGAGAAGTCGTGAAGAGCTACATGCAGTGACTTTTGTCTTATCAAGTTCAGCCTTTCACACCAGTCGTATAGCGTTCTGAAGAAATCGTCAGAGATAACGCGGAAAAGCTGCATATGCCGTCTGAATATATTGCAGAATTCTTGAGAGCCAATGTGCCTCACTGAAAATTTAATCAGCGAGCGCGAGGGTTCTGTAAACTACTAGTTCGTTTGCTTGGCGCGTCGGCCTCCTTGTCGAGATAACCGTATAACTTGGTCCTCCAAGTGATTCTATTCCTCTGGCTCTAACTCGATGAAGCCACCAGCCACTGCCCGCAGAGAAAGTGATCATCAACATCAAGCTACTGGTGAGTATCATTATTCTTTATTACTTTATTCTGCAGTGGAGGTGATTGCGCAGTTGATGGTCGCAATCAGAGAGAGAGAGAGAGAGAGAGAGACCCATTGGTCCGAGCACAAGTGTCTTTGTGAAAGCCCGCTTACGTACGAGTTCCAATTCAGTCTGCACTCAACATTCCTTTCTCGTTTCATTTTTTTTCTTTTTTTGCTGAGAATTCATGCCTCGACGGCAAATGGCTTGTTTCGTGAAACACGTAAAACATTCGACACGTCAATTTCGCTGATGTCTTCGTGCTAACATTTTAACCGTTCAATACAGAGCCTGTAGACACGAATCACTTGTATCCATTGGCTCTTGAGCACAAATAGTTTGAGCATGCGATAATCGTTTGAGCATGCGTCATGCTTGATTCATGTCGAAAAAAGAAAGAATAGCTGTACTTGTAATAGTGTTAGGGTCCACTCGATAATGATCCCGCTCTGCTCCGAAATTTTTCACAACGCTAGTAGTAGCCGCCCATCGTGGACGCTGCGCACCTCTTTATTTGCTTCTGGCCTTCTCGTCTGCTTTTCAGACTGCGTGGCCCAGGCAGACAACCGACTGACCATCATCTGCTTACCCGTTCCTTTCCATCAAATCTAACGACGGAACTCGCCGAATTCGACATAGGTCAAAGCGCCAGCCTTTCCAACAAAATTGACATTCATTCATCCTTTCGTTCGTTCATTCATTCATTCATTCATTCATCTTTTAATGCGGGTGTACACGATAAATATGTAACCTGCGAAGCGTGGTACTGTGTCTGGACTAAGGTACATCATGAGAATATAAGTTTGTCGCACTGACTAGCCCTTCAAACAGGCATGAAATAGTTACTAGTACGCATGTAACCTATTTCTGTTATTTTTACTTTCTCAGAAATACGTATGCCGTTTTAAAAGAGCCTGAATATTTCTAGAGACGCATTGCCGCTGGGTATGCGCCCACGTATGCATACATGAACGCTATGCGCCGTAGCACGCACACGTCACAAAGACATTAACAGTTGTGCAATAACGTTAAGTGCAGAATACCTACATCACACAGAACAACCGTTCCCTACCAAAGCGAACATGTTTTGCATTCCTTCGGCTTCAACTGGAGTTTCCTCTACGTATTCTTTATTTTATTTTAGTGGACACCAGTGCGAACAAGCGGGATGTAGTTGTTCTAGTTTTCCAGTCTTTCGAACTTACTCGCGAAGTTGGCGAAGACGACCTCACACTTCCACTTTTTGTTTGCATTTGTTTGCGCAAGAGGCTCGCAAATGCCTGGTGCAACTCTCTGACGCGAACTATACGGATTTGGACTCTCTCCTTTGCTGACATTGTGGTCAGCTTATTTTCCTATTAATGTGCAAGCGATCAAATGAACACCGCCTGACAGCGATTTGTTGTCGAGTCTCTTAATAAAATTGGCAGCGAGCACAAAACGCAGTCATCGGAGAGAGACGGGCTCTTCAATGAAGGGTGCAGACGTTTGCCAGGCGGAACACCTACAGTGCTACTCCTGGAGAATGCTGTAATAATGGTAATGGTATGCACAGGAGATGCGAGAGAAACTTGCTGCACACATCACAATTAAAGTACCTAGTTGTGGCCAACGTTTCACAGACTAGAGAATTGAGCAACGACTAGTGAGCTGTTCCTGATTGTTCTCTCTCTCTCTCTCTCTCTCTCTCTCTCTCTCTCTCTCTCTCTCTCTCTCTTTGTATATATATATATATATATATATATATATATATATATATATATATATATATATATATATATATATATAAGTGGTGATATATTGTGAACTCTATGATATTTGAGTGAATAAACTTTATTGTAGGTCCGGCGAGGACGCGATCTCGTCGCGCACCCGGCTAGTCCCACGTCGGGACCGGCAGGTCTAGCCCACCGGCCCGGTCGCGGGCACGCTGGACGGCCAGGATTTGCTTCTCTAGAGCGGGGCTACGCAAAAGCGAGTCCCACTCCTCCTTGATGAACTTGGGGTATGTCGACCCACACTCCCACAGCATGTGCGCTAGAGTGGAGGTCTGGCCGCAGGAGGGGCAGGCGTCGTCGCGATACACGTCCGGGTAAGCCTCGTGGAGAACGGACAGACACGGATACGTACTGGTCTGCAGAAGCCTAAGCGAAACGGCTTGCGCCCTATTCAACTTGGGGTGAGGGGGTGGAAAGACCCTTATAGACATGTAGAAGAATTTAATAAGCTCGTTGTGAGTAGCGGGAGCGTCCCTGTGGCCGTAGGGAGGAGGGGAGTCGATGCTTCTTGTAGAGGAAGCGCGGTCGGTGAGGTCACGCGCAGCCTCGTGAGATCTCCGCAAGATCCGCAAGATCCGTGAGGCTCTCCGCAATATCATCGCAAAGACGGACAACGCTTTCCGCCTCGTTCGCAGAATAGCAAACCGGCACCGAGGAATGAAGGAAAACAATCTCCTCAGGCTTATCAATGCATTACTCTATGATATTTGTGCTTCAAACACAGAGACAAATGTGATTTGGCCATGAACTTTGCTTTCTTAAAATCGATAGTTGAGCAAATTAGGCATGCGTTCACACAGACTACGCTTTTGAATATAAATATTAGATGCGACCGCATCGATCGTTTGTGTCGTCTCCTTCTTCCTTGTGTCCAGTTTTTGTGCGATGCTTCCTGCAGTATTCTTAATGAACTTAGGTTCCCTGGGTGTTTACAGAGCTTGAAACCACTGATGTTATGACCACTCACTTTCACTGCCTTTTACCTTCAACGCGCACTGAAACCACCGAATCAGTTCGAACCTTTGTTTGCGGCGAAGATACGGCAGTCAGGGGAAAGACAAGTGGACAATGTGGCAGATCCTTGAAGAACTAAATGCAAAGGAATGCTCTTGTCACATCAAGCAGCGTCATGGATGACTGGATGCACTAGCCGCTAATGAAATTTGGTGATTTATGTTTTGCATACAAGAACTTCCGATTTCGCCGGACGTTTTCGTTGTACCTCGACTTTAACGTATTACTTTACCATCAGACTGAGTGAGCAGTATTAAAACACCATTCTAGAAGTTTAATGAATCCTTCTTTGGCCGTTTAAATGCCTACGTTACGTTAAGGTGTCGACATGAGCAGAAAGGTAGGAAGCTGCCTTTGGGCGTTCATCACTAAAGGGAGCCTGTATGTGTTGTTCGAGAAATAGGCTATATCTTCGCGGGTTATTCAGAGGCCTAAATGCAGTGGTAATTGCACTTCCAGCACAGTTCGCGTTTCGTCGGTAATTAGAGCATGCAAACGTACCGCTTGACTCACGCTACGAGGACAAAGTAAGGGACGAAGGGGAGGAACGAATGAGATCCAGTGCGTTGGTACTTCCTGGCTATAAACTGGTCAAATATTTCAGAACGAATTGCACGCCATCAGTTGTGGGCCTGACACAATGTTTGCCCTCGCAAAGAGCCTGTCGTACACAGGGCCTGTAATCGCCACGTTTTCTACAGCCCATACCACAATCGTTCATCGATTGTCGCAAGAGCCATCTACACAATGGTCGCTGTCAGCGACGCCCCGTCTTGCTTAAGTGGCGGCACTCCTCTCTTAGCAGGCCCTCACATATGCGTGCAGTGCTGTGGAGACTGTCCCCATTCTACTGTGGCGTGAAATTGCGGTAAGAATAAAAGGGGAGGGGTGCCGTAACGGCAATCGCCTACCACTGGGAAGAGGAATCAACGCCCTCTTGTAGCTTTCACAATGCTGCGCGGTTTTGAAAGAGAAGAAGCACACAAACGTTAACGTGCTTCCGAGATGCGAAAATGTTTCGAGCGTTCCTGAAACGTTGGCCGCTATAGGAACCGCCGCTTTCGATCGCATTGTTCTCGTCAAGCGGTGCTCGGCGCTGTTTTCGTTTGCCAAAGGCAGCTGTTTACCGAAAGCATATACATGCCCCGTGAAAGCCCTGTAAACATTCACCCACTTCCCCGCCACCGTGAAGAATTACCCACTTGAGTTACCTAGTAAACGCGCACTCTGTAAACTGCTATGCTTATGACCAGATTCTCCGTACATTCATCGGAAACTTGAGATATTTAGTTAGCTGCTAACTAGTCGCCACTGCTTCCCACCTTGCTTGAAATGTATGGCAGTTTTTCGGTCGTTTGCCTTCTTTCATTAAAACTGGCATTCATTCATTCATTCATTCATTCATTCATTCATTCATTCATTCATTCATTCATTCATTCATTCAGGTACCCTAAACTCCTGCGTATACATCAAAAAGCCGCGTGCAACAATCCATAAAGCTGAGTAACCTAAATTCCTAGCATACCCAGGAAAAGAACACTCGAACGTATGACTGCAGTAGTAAACAATGTCATGACGCAAAAAACTAAGGCGCGCACTGGCATAAATTATTTTCACTATGCGCAAGCGACGACAATACGTAAAAGCTTCCCTTTGGTGCTCGTGTTTACCCCTTGTATGAGCGGTTAGTCCACGTACTATCGAGTTCATAATGTATTTCTGCATCCGGGAGTGTGGGCCGGTGCTGTCGCGTTTACGCGCGCTCGCTTTGTGGCTCACGTGAGCATTTCAATGCGTAAGTATTCTTAGGTGACTAACCGAGGAAATCAGTCGGTCGGTCTGTCCGTCCGTAGCGCGTAACACGTTGCGCTTCGTTAAAAAAAATAAACTGCCTAAACTTAAAGAAAGAACCTAAGAAAAGTGAACTTTTACGTGCCAAAACCACTTTCTGATTATGAGGCACGCGGTAGTGGAGGACTCCGAAAATTTTGACCACCAGGAGTTCCTTAACGTGCACCTAAATCTAAGTACACGGGTGTTTTCGCCTCCATCGAGATGCGGCCGCCGTGGCTGGGATTCGATCCCGCGACATCGTGCTCAGCAGCCCAACACCATAGCCACTAAGCAACCACGGCGGGTTAAATTTTTAACATTTAAGTCTAGTCTAAGAAAGCGGAACGGCGTTTCTAATGCTCTTTTTCGCAATTCAGAATATCTTCGACAATGAGAAGACGATCTATTGTTTCATGTTGCTTGCAAGAAGGACAGTTCGGTGAGGGAGCCAGACCAGCTGTGTGTAGGTAAACATTTAGAAATGGGATTCGGCAGCGTCTCGTGAGTGCGACTTGAAATGCTTGCGTTTGACAGAGTTTACTTTGCCAATAATGTTACAAGTCCTGAAAATCTGTATAGTTTGTTAAAGAAGGGGCATGAAATTAACGCAGCGTCATTTGCCTCCGAAATTTCGCCCCCATAATGAAAGCTGATGCCTATAGGATTTCAATGACTGGGCGATTCAGGGACGCTTTCGCCAACAAATCTGCCATTTCGTTTAGAATTAACTCATTATGTCCTGGTACCCAAAGCATGCTAATCAAAGCTAAATGAGAGGGCACTAATGATTTGAAAGTTCGTAAAACCTAGGAGTCATCAGAAGCAGTGAGGGCGGACCAGTCAAGGAAATAGCCGGCAGATCCCACGCCATGTGGGAATCGGTGTTATGCGAAGCAGTGTGCGAGGAGTTTACCAAGTTAACGAAACGACCATGAGAACACCAAGACGTAGGCGGCTGTCTCGTGGTCTACACGACACGCATATAATGACATTCATGTCATGACCTGTCATTTATGTTCGTCATACACTCTTCTCATACTACGTCAAGTCTGGCACATACCAAGTTATCAAAGCAACCACGAGAGCACCAACACGTGGGCGGCTGTATCATAACCTCCATTGCTTTGGAAAATGCTTTCGTTCTAGCGAGCGTTGTTTTGTCGTGCTGCCATGCCCTGCGGTACTTCTCGATACAATGTCTGACGCAGTGTACATAACAAAGTTACTATTGCTTGCCGGCGATGTTGAAACTAACCTTGGGCCTGATATGGCGGAACTTTCACTACAGTTGCAACAGATTGCAGAGGACATAAAAGTAATAAAAGAAGAACGGCTAACAGCAATCGACAACAAATTAGAGCACCTAGCTTTCCTAGAAGACAAGCTTTCCTCGTGTTCGGAACAGGCACTCAATTTACAGTAGGTGGTGTCATCTTTGGAACTAAGGCTAGATGGCCTCAAGAATCGCTCCAGAAGGTCGAATCTCATAGTCTAAGGTATGTCAGAAGAAGAAGATGAAAATACCGAGTCGCTGGAGCGCTCTGTGAATAAAAAGGTTGTCAAAGATTCCTTGAAATTGGATGAAGTCGCGATCGAACGGATTCACAGATTAGGTAGACCGGAAGAAAACAAAACAAGGCCAATAATACTGAAGCTTCTAGATTTGAGGGAGACAGCGAAAATTTTGCGAAACTGTCACAAACTAAAGGGGACTGCGTTTGCCATCAGTGAAGATTTTTCGCCCAGCGTTTGCGACATTAGAATAAACATATGGAAATACGGCAAACCAAAAATTAAATTCCTGCGATAAAGTCTCTTTGGTTTACGACAAACTAAAGATAAACGGGGAGCTATATTTTTGGGACGATGTAAAAAAAGACGTGTGCCTTGTTACACGTGCTTCAAACCAAACAAAAAACCGGGACAGAGAAGCACGAACCCGTCACCCACGCCGCCAGCAACGTCTCAAATAACTTTCATGAACATAAATGCGCGTAGCATTGTCAACAAGCTCGGTCACCTTGAATCATTACTAGTGGGTTTCGAGCCCGACTTCTTAGCCATTACGGAAACCTGGCTAACAAAAGACATTAACAATTTCGAAATAATTCCCCCGAACTACGCTATAATTCGTAAGGACCTACCGACACGTGGTAGAGGCGTGGCTTTGTTAATAAAAGATGAAGTACCTTTCCTTACAATGCCTGAAGTTGAAGGGGTGGAAGCGATTTTTTGCAAACTCTGTTTTTCTAGTAACAACAAGAAATCCGTAACAGCTGATGTCATGTCAGGTGTACCAAAAAGAAGCGTCTTAGTCCCAGTGTTATTCCTCATTTTTATAAACTACCTTCCTGCTACCATCTTTAACAACATTAGATTTTTGCCGATGACTGCGTGCTATATCAGGAAATTAACTTTGTCGTCGACCATATAGTGTTACATAACGCCATAGCAGCAGTAACTAAATGGTGTGAAGATTGGCAGATGATTATTAACGTTAACAAATCTCTTGTATTATCTGTAACTAGGAAGAAACATAGATCACTCTTTCAGTACACACTAAACAGCATCCCTCTTGCTTCGGTCTGTCAATACGAATACTTAGGAGTATTACTAACCTGTGACCTCAGATGGTATGCTCATGTTAACAAAGTCACGGCAACCGCACTAAAACAGTTATTTTTCATTAATAGACGCCTCAGACTAGCACCATCTGATATAAAGTTACTAGCATATAAGACATTTGTCAGACCGGTACTAGAGTATCCAAATGTAGTTTGTTTTACTTTCACTAACAAGCTGATTAAAAAAACTTGAAGGCGTTCAGAGAAAGGCGCTCAGATATATTTTTAACAAACATCGGCTAGCAGACTCACCGACAGAACTACTCAAACAAGCCGGGATGCTAACCCTCCAAAACAGAGTAAAACTAGCACGCCTTAAAACCATTTACCAACTCATAAATAAGAAATTAAATCTGGATACCTCACGACACATAACGAAATCTCAAACGAGGAAAACACGTCATAACCCCCACACACACTAAACGACTATTCATTCCGTACTGACACTATCAGTTATTCCTTCTTTCCACAGACTATACGCGATTGGAACGCTTTGAACGTGGGCTCTGTTAATAGCTCAACACGCTTGTTGAAAACGATCTACTTACGTCTCAGTAATTATTTTTGTTTACTGTCAGTATCACTTTGTTACTACCTTTGTTTTGCATTTTAACATAATTATTGGTGCAACCCAAATCTCGCAGCGTGAACCTGATTATATATATTTTAGGTGGTGGTGGTGGTGGTGACGTATATATTTTTTACTCCTGCTGATGTATAAGTTTATTCTGTGTATAAATGTGTATTTCTAAACCGTTATCATTGTCATGTTTGTATGTCAGTGTACTTTTTTGAATGCCCTTTCTGTTACGATCCCTGACGGGATTGACAGTATTGCATAAATAAATTACACGCATAATGACATTCTGACATAATGAATAAGCACCAACACGTGGGCGGCTGTATCGCAACCTCCATTACAACCATAATGGCAATCTCGTCATGAACCATCATTTATATTCGTCATACACTCTTCTCATACTACGTCAAGTTTGGAGCCTACTAAGTTATCGAAATGACCATGAGAGCACTAAGGGCACATTCACACCGGCGACTTGAGGAGGTCGCGCGACCATTTGCGACTCGCAATCAAAAAGCGACCGAAGGCGACTGATGTTCACACCGGCAAGCCCGGCTGAGCGCGACCCGCAAGTCGCAATCCCGGAGATTATCGTTCTCAGCGAGAACTCTCGGAATCTACGCGGAATTTGAACGCGACGCCGGAGGAGGCCGGATGTAGACACACGAAAGATCACTTCCGGTGCGCCGCTGATTGGTTTATCAGTTTTGCGACCACGGTCGCGCGACTGAAAAATCGCGCAGAAAGCGACTGGCCCAAAATGGTCGCTTTTCAAGAAAGGCGACCGTTTGCGACCATTTGCGACTGGTCGCTTTGCGACCAACTTGGTCGCGCGACCACTGTCAGTCGCCGGTGTGAATGTGCCCTAAGACGTAGGCGGCTCTTTCGTAACCTCCATTAAATGCATCGTGACATTTTTGTTATGACCTATCACATTTGTTCATCATATACTCTTCTCAAATTACGTCAAGTGTGGCACATACCAAGTTATCAAAACAACCGTGAGAGCACCAACACGTGGGCGGCTGTATCGTAACCTCCATTACACGCATATTGACATTCTCGTCATGAACTATCATTTATATTAGTCATACACTCTTCTCATACTACGCCAAGTTTGGTACGTACCAAGTCGTTGAAACGACCATGAGAGCACCAAGACATAGGTGGAATGTTTTGTGACCTACATAACACGGATGTCATGACATTCATGTGATGACCTATCATTTATGTTCGTCATACAATCTTGTCATAAGATGGCAATGTTGAGACATACCAATTTAACGAAGCGACCATGAGGCACCAAGGCGGACGCGGATACATAGATAGATGCTGTCAAAGTGGCAAATGTTCACCAAGAAATGCTTCGTATTTAAAATTTGGTGGTGGTGAGTTTTGAACCTACGACCCCTCGAGTGTCTTACCCACTAGGCTAAACACCCACGCTGGCGGAAGGTGAATACATCTGAACCATATGAATGTGTTGTACCGGCGGTACAAAACAAATGTCAGAGGAGAACAGTTTTTATGAAGGTTTGTTGAAAGATTTGGAGACGGTGGAATAACAACCATCTCTAGAAGCATATGTAGATCGGACTTAGACCCTTGTAGACATCAGGAAAAATTCGATTTTGCCAGAATTTAATGCGAAATCCGCCACATCCCGTATGCGTTATCGGTGGTCGCGGGATGTGCCGCCCGTTGGGGTGCTCCTTCATTGACCGGAATGCAAGCAATTTCTGAGGGTTCATGCGCTTTCCGTCATGCAACACAGACAGATAAGCAGCCAGTGTTTTGATTTGAAGGAGTGATGTGAGACTACATGGGTTTGATCAAGGTTGATGGTTAGTAGTGGATGGACAAGGTGCTAAAGGCGATAAGGGCGTCTAATGGTCGGAGGGATTCTGATAAGTTTGATAATCACTAATAAGGGTTTATAAGGGCCAGATTATGTTCGATAAGGTTGATAAGGATCTGATGGATTGCGATAAAGTTAATAACGACCGACAAAAGTTGATAAGGGTCTTGTCGAGCCCTATAAGGTTGGTAACGACTGATAAGGCTTGATAAGCGCTCGTACGTGACTGATAAGTTTCATAAGATTGATAATACCGGGCTGTGTGGAGATAAGCAAATGACACAATGCTTACGCGTACTGAGACAACTCCAGGAGAGTTTCTGCATAATTTTTGGAGTCTGATTTGACACCTCCAACGAGCATTCATTGTTCAGCCTCATTTTCCTACTTCTCACATTGGACTGTCTCTGCCGAACTTTAGCCCAGAACCGGCAGGTATTCTTACCCTTACGGCCTACCCGAAACGCCAAGGACTTGCGCTACAGAAAAACACAAGTAGGTGCGTTCATTGGGAGGGTATTCCAATGCTCTTTTGTAGTACGGCTTCTTTAAAATTAATTTGTGCTTATGTTCAAGAAGACGTTTTAAACAAACAACAGTAAGCTAGTCTATGCGACGAGTTTATGGAGATGACATCTTTCGCCTAATAAAGCCGCAACATATGTGCGAGTACCGTACCCTGCGTCAACTTCAATCATATCGCCTTTGTTTTTGGCACACAGCCTCGACAGAAAGCAATAACAACGCATATATCGCAAATTTGTAGAAGAAATGAAGGGCTGCCTTCTACTACAGTCACAGGGACCTCACAAAGACCGCTCCAGACCGATAGGGACGTGTGAGAGGGCTTTAGTGCGGAGGCAACAAGTTCTCATGAATAAGCCTATCGGAGCAGATATTTAATCAAGGACAACGCGTTGTCGTGTTATGTTAGGGACAATGACAGCGGAACGACCCCGGGCTAGCGTAATCACTGCCGCTACTCCAGTAATACGTCTGCGCCGAAAGAATGACCTCGAACTTTTCCCCGCCTCCCCGTCCTTTATACCACCTTGCGGGTGACTTATGACTGTCCGCGAAAGGCAAATGACCTCCACAGGTCAGTGTCCGGCCGCGGAGCGACCGCGAAAAGCGGCGTTCACGTGAGTTCAACGGTAAAAGGTTCGCTTTTTCTCGATCACCGTGGTATAATGCCATGCGACACCGGCTACACTAAAGGCCTTTGACGCTGCGCTACCGACGCAAGACAAAAGAGCCACACAAAGAAGACACACACGGTGCGCTAACTTTCAGCGACCTACCTTTCAGCGACCATTGTTCCAAATTAGTGCTGTGTCTGTATCTCTACCGCTCTTTTGTCCTGTGCCAGTTACGCTACGCCTGAGGCCTTTAGCATGGCGTACCAGAAAGCACGGTGTTCAACCACAACCGTCTAAACGCCGTGCGTGTATCCCTGCGTGACGGCGTCCGCAATAAGCAGGGACTTGTTTCCGACGACTGCGTTTCGCCGGCGAGCGCAGTAGAGCGCAGTCCAGCAACCTGAGCGCACTTCAGCAACCAGAGCTCACTCCAGCAACCAAAGCGCGCTCCGTCTTCAGTGATCATGCCGGCATTTGCAGGCACCGTCGTGAGTTTCTTTATCCATACCATCGTCCGGCGCTATAATCCGAGTTGCCTTCCTGCTTATTATCGCCGTTCACAGCCATGCAATATGCTGTAGAAATGAGAGTTGATCTGCCGCAGGCCGCATTGATATTACCCCCACACAGCCCGTCGTATAATTTTCGATACGATGAACGCGATGCTTAATAACGCTGTCTTAAACGCGGGAAAGATAAGTTTGTAGGCGTTTTGGCACTCTGCAAGGAAGTTTTAGTTGTAGATAACTTATCAAATTATTGCCAAATAATAAGTTACTATATGGTATTTTACAATGTAAGCAACACTTTAGTGCTATTTTTTGCACGAATGCGTTCTTTATGGTCCGAAATAAGAGTTATCAAGTCGCTTTAATTTTTGTTGACGTGGCGTGGTGTCTTGGAATTGTGGAGTTAAGTAACGGTCACTGTTACCAGCGTACTTGAGCAACTGGGTACGGCCTGCACTTCCTTTAGCGTTTGCAACACATGCTGCGTCATTCGAAGTTTCTTTTAGTTACGAATATATTCGTGAGCCCAATACAGGACAAAAACACGCGTTTAAATGCACTCGGGAACGTGAATATGGCGACGTTTTGTGGGTTACAGCACTCGAAAAGACATGTCTTATGCCATTTTAACCCTATCGTTCCTGACATTTTTTATTCGCACCTGAAATTCTTTGTTACTTGCTAACTGTTAACTATTTGTTAGTTGTTACTTGTTAACAATGTTTTACTTGTTAAATTTTGTTTAACAAATTAGACAACTTTGTTCTAAGCTTTGATATTTTTTATTAGTATGTGCACACTTTCTCCCAATTGAACAACGAATACAATTTGTTTTTGCAAGTCAGCTCAACAAATACATTCTTGGGCATATACAGCGAGAGATATTCGGGCAGAATAGGTAGCCGATCAGGAGAGCAACGTTCAGTCGCGTCAGATGTTCCGCTAAAATTGGCTCATGGTGCCTCAATGACTTTTACGCCCCATGATGCATTTGAAGCTGGTTCGTCCTCGTAAGCTTTACAGGACAATTCTGATGTCTCTGAATCTCAGGCACCATATCCAGCTTCCTCTAAATGACTCTCATCATCCTTCTCTCCGTCTTCAGTTTTAGATATGTCGGACATGTTTTTTTTTTCATAATCAAACTGAGCAAGTTCGTTTTGTCCGCGTCTTCAAGAGTGCCGAATCGTAGTCTTTTGTGTCTTCGTCCCCGAGTAAGACGAGCACTGACTAGGACACAGCGCTGTCTGTCTCATATTCTCTTCTGTCCACGTGATCCCCTTGCGATGTTGAAACAGTTAATGATCACATACAAGCTAGCGCACACTTTCACGTTGCTGAATAAAAAGAGTGACGTGTAATTAGAAAACCTTAAAATTAGGAGAAGCGGCTGCATACAAGGCAGGATTACTCTATGTACTGTATTATTATGTACGTGCACTTGCGTTAGTCAACTTGCCTCCCACACCGAACTTACGTTTATGTGCTCAGAAAGTTTGAAATGCGTTCATTTACCAAGGCATATATATGTTTGCGTACGTTCACGCATTATCCGCTTTGACTTACTCGACGTACGACGGAGGACCCTGAACATTTTGGTGCTCTCTGACTCTATTCAGTGTTGTCCCACACATCTTGCGATTTTCTTTTTGTTTGCGACTCGACGACGAGTAGCCGGTGCCACGCAAAGATGCCAACGTCTTTAAAATCGATATATAAAAAAAACATTTGCGCTGAAAGAGTGCTCACGGACACGATAACACGCACAGTAGATCATTCGATGGTTATTCAGGCAAACACTTGCTCATTCACTACACCAGTGCTCGCGTAATGACACCGAGAGATGTGGTGAGGAATCCGACGAAACACTCGCTTCCATGAGAAAGCTTTTCGGATTTTCAGTCAGCTTATCTGGATGGTTGAAAAAGCCGCTGGACAGCGTCACCATGGCAGTGTATTCACAGGCGTTCATTTCATGCGTCGACATCTGCAACGGTCTTGCTAATCGGTAGGGCCCACCCTTCGATTCTATTAACACTCAGCCTTACAGGGATTAGCTTTACGTGGAGAACAAGGCGGAGAGCGCCTTCGGCGACAGCACGTCTAGGCTTCGCCGCAGAGTTGAAGGTGGGCTCTGAAGGAGTTTCCGACACGATAGCGAGAGGCACTTTGCTGTAGACGACAAAGCACTCCGTCCAATCTCATCGCAGTGCTTATACTCGTTTCCCAAGTCAATCTCTCGGGAAAATGGCTTAAAAGTAGCCCAGAGTTCGCTTGACGGAAGTTTCCCTAATTAATAACGTCGGATTAACGACTTACTTGGCGGCGGGGTTTCGAAAGCCCGTCTATTTTATCGCAAAGCGCCCGGTCGTATAACATTGCTGGGTAGAGCGAAGCGCAGGCGTAATCTTTCAGAGGTTTCTCTGATTACACAGGGACCACGAATTGAATAACCTAAACGTGAAAGAAAGCAGAGACCTTTCATGAGCTACGCTTTATGGCTCAGCATACCGATGAGCTTTCATGGTAATCTTTCCAGAAGCTGAGCAACGGTATGGCTCCATAAGCGTCTGTTTCGTAAGCCGCCTTACTGCATCTAAGGTCTTGTATTTTTTCAGATTGATTCGTTGAAAAAAAGAAAGAAACTTATCTTGCATTTATGCCAATCATTAATCGATTTTAAACGAAGCCATGGAGAGCCACGAATGCAATTAAAGTTCCAGCAAGCTCATATTATGCCAGTAAAGCTTCCACAAGGGACGTTTATTGAATGGAGCTTTTGCTCGGGCAGTCTATATTCGGTATTCAAATGAACATGCGCCGTAGAATAGCTCTCATTAGGAAAACGCTCAGTTTACTTCAAAGAGAAACTGCGCGATGCATAGGAATAATGCTCGTTTTAAGGGCTTTAAAATGAGGCTTTCTTTTTCAATTAAGGCAATAAAATTTTTACATAAAGCTAACCAACCCTGCAAAAGTGAGGTGCCTAATTCGAAACTCTAACTCAGCATACGAAACAGCTTTCGTAGTCCCAACAGCTGCACCTGACATGGCATATAAAGTGCGTAAAAGCGCGATGCAAATTTCTTGCCAAAGCAAAATTTTGTACTTGGATCACGCGAGTTTTCTTTTTTTTTCTTCTTTTTTTTAAAAGAGAAGGCTTTAGTTCGGGCACTACTCCGATGCCACCCGTTCAAATACGCGTAAAGCGCGGAAAGGCTTTTTTGAGATAACCGCTGGGTCGATTTTAATGAAATTCTTGCATTTGAGAGAAAAATGAAAGTTTCTAGTGACGGATGCAAGCGTAATTTTATTTTAAGGCCCGTATTTCTTAAAGGAGATTTTCAAAAATTGGTAAACAATTGATAACTGTAGAAGCATCATTAAAAAAACACGGAATTATTCTGCACTTCTGACGGCGTTTTCTCTACTTCCTTTCTAAATAAAAAGATGTTGATCCATAGATATTTTCATAAACAACGGGTAAATTTGTTAATTTTCGCTTTTCCTTCCTGTTTCGCTGTTGCCTTGGTTCTCTCCTTTGGTAGATCGCTTAATTTCTCAATTCCTTGCGGCTCTGGTTTCCAGTTGCCAATTTTGCACGAAAAGTGCGGTGCAATTATGGAAAAACCAGACGAGGTAACAGGTGGCAGTCATATATATTTAAGGGTTATTTCAGGGTTTGATGATGGGCGCTGTTTTGCAGTATTTCATTTTTCACCTTATCTAAACCATATAGCGGGTATATGGTTCCGGGGATCTGCCAGCGTCGCGGCGAGCCGTCCCACGAGGAAATAATGAAGCAAAAGGAACATCTAAACGCAAATGGCGTTTTCTCCGGTCAGAACTCGTTGCGCGACCATGCACACCAGCTGACTACGAACCGAATCCGTTTCCTAGTCCCTGGATCAGTGCAAACAAAGAAGGTTGAACTAACGAAGCAACAGCGATGCGTGTGACCGTTGAATAGATAAGAATATGTGAGTGCTTCTCGAGTTAATCGCGGGGGCAGCGAATCTATGAGAAAACGGGCCTTCACAGCCCAAGAGATGCCGATAACTACCGCCATCCAAAAGGAGTGAAGAGGGCAGCAAAATGCTGACAGCTCAAGTCTCAACTTTGACTTGGCGGCGCTGTAGGAATTTGCGAGGAGCGGTGGCGTGGGCGGAGAGAAGGGGGGGGGTATTCCGCTTGATTTCGGGGGGGGGGGGTGGCAGGTACGTGCCTTGGCATTAGTGTACTCATGTGAATGGACTTTATGTTATTATGACTTGGCGTTGACTTTACGTTTTAATGCGTTTAAATTAATGAGTTTTCTTTTAAATTTCAATGTGAAAAGGAATAGCCGGCGCCAACCAAAGGAAACATCTCCAAAGTACCATCTAATAATAATATAATTTAGTCCGCTTTAGATGTACTATTAGGTGCAATTGACATAATTGTGATATTGCTTTTCGTTGCTGAGTTGTAAAGCTGTAAAACTGATAGTTTCGTTTTCTGCAAATGTGGGATGTTATCCACATTTATCAGAAATTGACGATTTAAATCGAAAATTCGCTGCCAACAGTCCCTGGGTTTTAACTATTTCCTTTTAAATCCGACAAATCTCATCAAATTTGCTGCAGCGGTCGCCGAGAAAATAGATTCCTTCCTTCCCGTGTATTTAGACGGTAGCCCTCAAGCTAAAGCTTCCTCTTAGGTAGCAATAACGAAAACATATGCTATCAATAATACACTTGTTTAGCTGATCAATTTACTGTGCTATTTGTCTATAGTGCATTTTTGCGATAATAATCCGCCCTCACGCGAGCACCTAGCTACTACTACTCAATAAAAAGGATGCACCGTTAAACCTGGACTCGTTGGTCGATGGGACCTGGCAATTGCTTCGTTAGACTGACAACTTCGCTGATACTAAAGCGCCTTAAAGTAGCAAGAATAACATCGCTATTCAAAAGTACAAAAGGGCATAACTTTTGTCGGCGTGTGCACTCATCTTCCAACAAATAGAAAATAGAGTTGTACGAAAAACAGCACTCGTCACAGCGCTAATGTTCGCTAACTGTGTGCTCCTCTTGAAATCTTCAGTGCAGTCGGGACTGGAGATGAGTCATAGTACTGTTGAACGGCCTTCATTGTCATCACGTGGAACAACAAGAGAAGCACAGTACTGCGATGTAAGGGCCTGGCTCATTGTGGTTCAACGCGCATTTGACTTTTACACTGGTATGTTCATGGGCGTATAGGAGTGTGATGCGGATTTCTGACCGTATGAAGTGATTTCTTTTCATTTTCCTACATATTTTTTTATATTCTCGTTTCCACTATGAGAAAAGGAGTAGCCGTCAGCACTACAAGGTGACTACGTCTCTTTCTTTTATTTTCATTACAATAAAAAAAGAATAAGGGCTTGGCGTCGAAGCAAAATTCAGAGCAAAACGTGCTTCGAGAGATAACTTAGGAATACTGAATAAAATACACTGGTCACTATGTTGTTTAGAGACATGCATGAGAAGAAATGTTGGCTCAGAGTGTAATATGAGAGCCCAGAAACTAACTATTAAGTATTCCGCTAACCTGGTGTGCAGTGGGTTTAAGTCGGGGACACGGAAAATGCATACTGGATGTACGCAATACAGACAAAACCAGCTCTGGAGCTTTATAAGACAACGAAGAAATAAATCAGCAAGGAAAAATATATGATGATTTGAAGCCTATGGTTCCGAAAGCCGTCGTATTTGAAGCCAGAGCAGGAGGTTGGTACTGATACTGGGACCTTCCGTAACTCGGGCACACAGAGCAAGACATACTATAAAGAAAGAAAAAGGGGGAGGAGGAGGGTAGGGGAAGGCTTTCGGATGACCTAAACGCTCTCGCTCGTTGCATAGCGATGCCCTAAAATTTGGCAGTCTTGGCACCATGAGGAGTCATATGAGAATTGATTGGTCAGTTGCCTCTTTCTAAGCTCACGTGCTGCGTGAAACCTGTGGTTAAGAGGACGTCCCATATCGGCCGCCTTGGCCGTACGCTGTGCTGCCAGAGATAATCTTGCATACACACACGCAAAATGTCCAAAAAAGGCGGCGAGAGGACAGCTGCCTTGGTAGCCTAATTGCTAAAGCACCGAATGTGTTATACGGGATCGAGAAGCCTGCTTTCGGCAAGTCATCCTTTCGTCCACTTCCATTTTCATTTGCCTAACATTTCTATATGTAAATAAACGTAACCAATAATTTCCCCTAGGCTTTCTGTGCCTTCGTTGCGTGCTACTTCGCATGATTGCGTCTGGCGTAATATGGAGCACCTCGTACCTACTTGTTCTTCTCGTTAGCAATAGGCCTAGACAAACGGACGAAAACGGTGCACTGCGATTTTAATGCCATGATCCTGGTATGGCTATCTGTTGAACTAGCCCAAAAGGTTTTACTCCGGGTCCTTTTCATGTGTAGGCCGAATAGCGGGTGAAAATGGGGCGTAAACTCGATATATCCATTCAGGCGATAAAAGTGGAAATAGTTATCCTGCCCAAGACGTTCCGTTTCAAGGACAGTCAACGGATTGGAACGAATGCGCGTTTGAGTGTGGTGGTAGACGATGGGAAAATTGGTGATGCAAAGCAAGGGAAGAAGGGAAGAGAGCATTTCATATTGAGTGCGGTTGCTTAGTGCA
Source organism: Dermacentor variabilis (assembly GCF_050947875.1). Taxonomy (NCBI): domain Eukaryota; kingdom Metazoa; phylum Arthropoda; class Arachnida; order Ixodida; family Ixodidae; genus Dermacentor; species Dermacentor variabilis. The sequence goes on from NC_134576.1 coordinate 90,563,711, forward strand.
TGCGCGCGTTTAAATATGCAGGTACATCTGTAAACCTAAAATAATGGGTTTTATAGGATGTGCTTGAAATCATCTTAAAGCGGATGCTGATATTTTCATCATCATCATTATGTAACTCTCATCCCCAGGATCCTGAGGTCAAGAGTTCTAAAGTTAATTCAGACTTTTCTTTGGGGGGGGGGGGGGGGGCGGGGATTAGGGGGGGTGCAGGGGTAGGGTGGGGAGGGGGGGCGTCATTTTCTCCAAGTACAGGATATATGACACGACTTATCCATATAAGCTAGATTAGTGTTTCCGTTAGGGCCCTAGCATGTACTGACAAACATAACGCGTCTTTTTTATTTATTCTGCGGCATTAATTCTGGAGCTAACGGCCCGCGTGTGGTACTCAAGTGCTTCTTTGCTGTAAGCACGCATTTCACCTCACCCCATCCTCTCATTCACATAGCAATTAAGCATTTTGAAGACGCAAGACACACATTTTTTAATCAAGATTTATGCTAATATATCGATATATTCAATAATTGCACCTTTCAAACAACCGCTTTAATCGACCAAGGCTCCACACGTCTGCACACAATTACGCAGTGGCTGCACTGGCGTCGTACTCTAGTTTAAATATTGCCCCTGAAACATGAAACATCTATTAATTGCAGCCTGACTGTTCGCCTACCTTCACTCGTCTTTTTCCACTGTCACTGCGTTTACTGCTCTCCATGTTGCGAAACGATTCTCGAAAGTCATCTTCATACTGCTATATTAAAAAAACTTTGGCAAAAACTACCTCCCGATGAGTGTCGACGTTAATGCGATGAACATTATCGCAGCGACGCACACCGTACTGCCACCGCAGGCACACGAAGTGGCAATCTCTTAGCCATCCAGTATGCCAAATGATACAATCACGTGGTACATCTTGCTTTAGTCAGTGCACACCACTTGAAACTCCTTAGAATTCCTCGTATCATGGCTGCAACTTAAATGGAATCGCTTTCCATCGAAAGGCCGAGCTCGACTCGGAGGTAGCCGTTGTTGACGGAGAGCTATAGATTTATTACATTTATGACTACGCACCCGTCGTCTCACCTTGGAACATCTGTTACAGAGGATTAGCCAAGAGTGGGTGCTTACCACTGTCGCATACGCAGTGCGGAAGTGGTCAGTTCAGGTGCGTAACCAGTGGCATATGTCATGTGACTCAAGTTGTCTGCAAGACCAGACAGAAGCCAGCAGCAACATCTCTTTCTAGGCAAAAAAATACCCAAACGTTGCCTGCTCGACGGGAAGGTACCCAACACATACCTAGTGGCCCAAGTCAATTATCCTCCCATAAGCGGCCAGAAACATACAAACCGCGAAAAGGGTAAATAGACAAATGCAGCCATTCCTTTAAAACCAGATCAAAATTTGCTGAATACGTCAACAAATGAAACCTCCAAGGAATGTCAAGGAAGATGTCGCACGTACGGTACCAACAAGGCCAGATGCGTTTCCTAAATTCCAAACAAAAACGATGACAACCATTGCAAAGCGCACTTAGCTCTGATCTTTTCCCTAGAATCCCGTGTTTACATGATGTCTCACAGTGCACTGGCTCCTTTCTAACGACAGCTATCATGCCTTCCTGCCAAAATACAGAAGTGGGCTGTTACAACTTGACACGCTCTATTGTCGACAAGCAAGCACATTTGGTGGTCAAGATAACTGATACGGATGCCTTGAAGCAGTGCTTCACTTATTTACTTCTTCCACGTATAAAAGTTCGTTTTTCAGCAAGTGGTTAGCATACACGTGTCACGTGAAACGGCCCGTGAAATTCCTGACAAAATTCTCGCGTGCGTCTTCATTCCGTGTGCGATGAGATTTGACGCTCGACATATATGTAGTTCGACACGGCTGCCGTGTAGTGTAACAACGGAGAAAAACATAGGCTGACAAGACAGGTCGTGTGCTCGTGTTTTCTAGCACTGTCCAACGCTTACGCAGTCAGCAAAGTATATGCGTCCGTTGATTTAAAAGAGAGCCGGAGAACGGTTTAGAGAAGGAAAAGCATGGAAGTTCACCGTGGTCACTTCCGATTGGCTACCCTACGCATGGAAAATGAGAAAAAGGGAAAAAAGATAAGACGCAAGAGGTGGCTATAGTGTTCGCACATCTACTGGTGACTGTTCATGTATAGTTCCAAGCTCTCCTTATAACCGAGTTACTTTCAAGAAGAGCGCAAGCAGTTGGTGGCTTCTTGCATGCTAGAAATTTTTTTTGACCAAGGACCTAGGATATCTGCTTCCCAGAACGCTCTGTCATGTAAGTGGCTGAGACTAGTATGCAGAATATATGGTTGACAGTCGAAGGAGGGGCAGCAGCATAGAATTCTCTCTGTTGAGTTTTCAACTATCCGAATCTTTGAGATGTCCTATAAGAACTTAGAATTGCCGGAGAAATTTTGCTATGTGATCTTTCGGTGCGAACAAGCACGAATACAAAAATGCAGGCAAGATAATGTCCCATTACCAATTATTAGGCTTTGAATGTTGCTCATTTACAGTTCCTATCGCGTCTGTCGCCGAGTTAGTCCTTGGCTTTTGCTGTGTCAGCACTCGGTAGGTTATTAACTCAGTGCTGTCGATCCGCCGCGCTGTGATGTCGAATAACCCAGGATGTGTTGAGAAACGCCTTCCGCCACTCCCGTCACGTGAGCTGTGATTTCACCTCATCAAATTTCGCGTGCCACGTGAGCCGCTAGAGACTGAATGCTCAGTGACGTCACAACCGATCGTGTATTGTAAGCAAAAAAGAAAAAAAGAAACTGAAAGCTAAAGGAATAATACAGAGCGGTAGAGTACAGTATATCGATTGCAAGAAAGATGATGGGGGAAAAAAATAGAGGAAAAAGAAGGGAAGACTGAAATTGCAAGGAAAGGAAAAAAAAAAACGATCGAGTATGTAAGAAAGAAGAACGCCGAGGTTCTAAAATGATAGGGCCTCATATTTTATTATTAGTGACAGAGCAAGCGTCCTGCCCGTAACTTCGAGCCCATCGTGTGGAGACTGGAACAAAGAAATAACTTCCCCGAACCACACCCAAGACACAGTGACCTTTGACCCCCTTGTCGCGCTGAAGACAAGCGGCTCCACATGTACTGCACACTCTTGTTTAGCTCCCGAGACACACTAACCTGAGACCTCTCGTGAAATATGGGCTACTTGGCGTGTTGCTCGCGGTTTCATTGTTATTCGGGACCGTCCTCGCTACACTTTGTTGCGACTCGCCGGAGGGGCGATGGCCCGCTGTCCCATAAGAGGGTCATGCTGTCCCCATTCCTTGTGTGTCCCATCCGCCATCGTGAATTTGGCGGTGCGTGCTTGAAATTGTTGAGCCCGACCGCGCACTCGCTAACTTAATTGAGAAGCAGTGAGGAACCGGCCCATTTAACGAATCCTCCTTTACTCTTGGACAGAAAAACGTGCCCGGCTGACAACGCATGCAAGAGAGTCCGCACCGAGCTCTTTTAGGTCGGTGCATGCATTGTGTCAATTTTTTTCATTTTTGTTTCTCTCTTTCTGTGTGCGTGTGCGTGTACGTGCGTGCGGGTGCGTGCGTACGTGCGTGCGTGTGTGAGCGAGCGCTCCGGTGTCACATTGCTGATAAGCCCTATCGTCTCAATTTGGGGAAGGAGCCGTCAAGAACATCACTCCTCATAAAGCTCATAAAGCAAGCTATCGTCGAGTAAATTCTTGCTGATGCTGCAAGCAACGAAGCAGCAGCCGAGGTTGCTTATAGATATACAAATTGCAGCAATCTCTTTCTTTATTATTTTATTGCGATGAAGACTTGCCCTTCAGCCATAATTATTTATTTGTATATGTATATTATATATGTGTGCTGTGAGGCCAGTGTTTTTTTACAAATTGAAGCAGTGCAGCAATCGTTTTCGATGTAGGAAACCGAGCCTAAATTAAGTGAGTTCGCGAGCCAGCTACGCTCCAAAATATGCACAAGCGACGGCGATGACGGCAAATGTGGATGATGGCGCCGTCCAACACTCAAACTTCCGAGCGGAAGAGGCGGAAGTACTTCTGCGCGACAGACGATACTTGGTACGGTAGCTGTTCCTGCGTTCATTGCGCCATGATGTGTTCCTAGTGGCGAACGCTATTGTACGATAGTTCACGTTGCAACGGCTGTGTTCACGTTTCGATGGCGTAGCGCGTTGCGCTGCTAATCCCGACGGCGGGGAACGAAATCTCGGCGACGGAAGCTGCACTTCAACGAAAGCAAAATGCAAAAAAAATTATATAAATAAATACAAACCTTGTGCCGTGTGCTGCTGGCCCATTAAAAATCCCCTGGTGGTGAAAATTAACAAGGCCAAGTCCCCCCCCCCCCCCCCTTACGACGTGCCTCACAATCCGATCGCGGGTTTGGCCCGTGAAACACCAGAATGTAACATATTTACGTGCCGCGTATTTATGTAAAGGCAATCTGACTTCTGCTTCTTTTTTTCCCTTGTCTTTCCATGCAAGAATTGTATTTGTGAACTCAGGCGACTTCTGGTTACAACTTTCTAAAATTTTGGCTGAACGGCGTGTGCAGTAGCTCAGTCTATCAAACCGTGATGCTGAAAGGGAATGTAGCACGCAGAAAAAGGAACTGCTCACCGCGGGTTCTCCGTCTTCATATTAACAAATTCCAATCGCTTACGATCTGGTATTCATAGGTGCATCCACATTATCTGACACTGGACGCAGAAGTCTAAAATTCAGCCTTGTCCTTTTCAGTGCTCTACATTATGACTAAACTAAATGTAATTTCCTTATCGCCACTTTCGTTGGGCCGAGATCCAAGCGTTTAAAAAAGAGCCTTTAGTTCAGTTCTTTCAAGAAGAACGTTCCCGTAGTAAAATCGAGGCCCCGCATGAAGCGCTCTCAGGTTGAGTATTCGGGCACCGGGGTGGTGTGTTTTATAAAGCGTTCGAGCACTTAAACTAAAATTGCTTTTGAGCGATAGTTTGGGTTATACGATGCTGCAGGCTTTTGCTTCCTGTATGCAGTGTAGACAAAAGAGGCGCACTTCCAGCAGTAATACGAAATAAAAACGACAATTGTTCGAATGTCATACGCACTTTGCGTCTGAAGAAGTGAGGTTATCCAGCCTTCCTTGTCGGAGCCAAGGAACGACATCTTGCAAAGAGCCGTACGAGCCGTAAAATTCACCAATTTATTTCGCGTGCGCCCTGATTTCTGACACAAGCGCACGTCCCTATTGAAAACTCCCGGGGGACCCCCACGCGTTGTAGTCATAATCCTATGGTATATAAAAGGATCCTGCATGGAAACGTGCATTCTCCCATATAAATCCATATGATCAAATAGATATATGGTACGAGGCATATGGGTCATTTTACAATAGAAGAGAACCATACCAAAACTCTCAACCCGCCGCGGTTGCTTAGTGACTATGGTGTTGGGTTACTAAGCAAGAGGTCGCGGGATTGAATCCCACCCACGGCGGCCGCATTTCGATGGGGGGCGAAACGCGAAAACACCCGTGTGCTTAGGTTTAGTTGCACGTTAAAGAACCCCAGGTGGTCTAAATTTCCGGAGTCCCCCACTACGGCGTGGCTCATAACCAGAGCGTGGTTTTGGCATGTATTACCACCTAATCTAATCTTAAAACTCCCACACGGTGCGAGCTTCGAAAATGATTCAGCATGTTCTCCTAAAGCGAGAAACGTTTATATCTTGTTGTAGTACTGCGTGCACGCTGATAAAGACGCCGATCGTGAATGGGAATAAAATGAAGCCGCAGAGTTTTTAGCCTAAACTATGCACCGCATTGGCCGGTCGGAGTTGCCTTGTAAATAGTCTGCAAATACATTTTATTTGCCTCTCTACCGGGGACATTGACGTGGACTTGCAAGTCAATGCATATTTTAGCGCGTTCAGCTGTTGAGAAATAATAAACTAGTGACCCCTTTCCACGACGCATCGCACTGCAGGGAGGGAACTAGTGGGAAAATATCTGAGCGTAGTTCAGGCGCGGCATTGGTGACGTTGCACCAGCAGTGCGCTAAACAATGTTTGGCAGCATAGGTAGCAATGAGTGCGTTCCTTCCCGTACCTACCTTCTGGTGACGTAAACGATCCCTTTGCAAAGTAACTTCACTCGTAGTTTCTTTTTCTTTTTTGTTATGAGACAGCGTCCCTTTTGGCGTACAGAAATATTTACAAGTATAGATACACGCCGGTATAGATACACGCCGGATTCCCCGGAGGAACTCCAGCAGGGTCCGTTGGTTGGTAAGGGCCTCAATCTTAATGTTGGACGGCTGATGAACTGCAACATCCCGACAAGCAATGCTCGCAAACATCATCGGGAAAGCCGAACTATGAAGCCTGTAACTGCTGGCTTCAGTAATTTTTCCGACCCCCTCCGCAGAGCCCGTGGCGCAACATTTGTGCTGCGAGAAATGGTTTTCTCTATAAGCTACAATAAACATATCGCATGGCGTATGTACTTAGATGGGATTAACGAAACCTGGCGGTGAACGGAACTCCATCAACGCTCATTGTCCCTCACGAAACTGTTTAAACATTTGTGACACCTTTCATGTTCATTCTATTTGGTCGCCTAAAGAATGACATGATGTTAATTGCGACAACAGGAGTGGTTAACGCCACCCCTATGACAGCGAAACGTGAACAGTGAGAAGTACGGTATTCGCCGTTCACGTTTACAGTTACGGCAAAGTATAGCCACGCACTTTAACCTGTGCGATGCGTCCAACTGTATCGACAGCGCTGACGCACATAATTGCGGGTGTGTGCATAAAGATATAATTAGGAACACATAAACGGTACAGCCGGCGTTGCAACTAATCTTTTTTATTTTTATTTTTAGTTGTGCCACGCATCTACTCGGTTGTCCGATGGAGCCACTTATGATATTAGTGCACTGCTTTGGAATAACTCCATTGGTTTACACGACGGAGGCGTTCCACCAAGCCTCTACATAGTATGCCCTATGACCTAAGGGTCCACGCTAGCTCTTCCGTAAATACGTACGTTTTCTCTGGAATAAACAAGCTGTTGCCTGGTCATAATGAAGCCTGCTGTTGACGTGAAACGGCAGCCTAACCGATCTTCAAGCTCGGCTGTCTAAATCTTCGTGACAAGCCCAGTTCGGAGACAAGCGTTGTCCCACATTTGCGTAGATGCGCCACGGGGCTTGAAGGCCGCTTTGGTGCGCATCCTTCGTTCAGCTGCCTATACTGCGCCCCACTAGTTGCGTGCATCATAGAGGAGATAAAACTATCGGTCACGTAGGCGTGCAAAATTTCGTGTAACTTAGGACACGTTTAATGGCAGCGAACATTGCGTTGTTTTCTCATAAGCGCGGGGATGTCAAAGGCAAGAAAGAAAATTGTCTTTGCCTAAGGAGGCAAAACTACGAAACTTTCTTGGTTATCGTGTTACACCAGCACCTCGTCAACGTATGACAACAATTTATATAAGTCTTCGTACTGCTAACTTATAGGGTTCTTACTATAGTACAAGTGGATTGTATTACATCTGTATCTGGTGGATATATGGTGATCAACGCTGGTATTTGAATAGGTCAACATCTGTGCGGGATCAACCACGAATGCTCGAAATGTATAGCACTGCGAATATCGAAAGCATTGCTTCTACAAGCGAAAAAGTACACATCTGCCGAAAAGATGGCCACAAGAAAAACTGAGGTACTTCCTTTGATACATGTCATCTGTAAATGTATTATTGTGGGCACTTGTAAATTATCGCGAAGCGAAAGGTGAAGGGAAAAGTCGCCACAGTCGCCGATTGTGTTACGACGGCCAAGTGCAGTGGCCAAAAGACAAGATTTGTGCACGGTCTTGCGTGGGTGGCAAGCTCCACTAATCGCAGTAACACCTTACATACGGCAGTAACAGCATATTCGAAGAAATTAAATATTAATTTTTCGAATCGCCTATCGCAATTTCGAGGCGGCTTGTTTTATTGGTACTGCAAATTCTGAATAAACGCACAAGCGTAGACGCCTAACCCTTGCTATCGATAGAGGACCATAGCATCATAAACGCAATTTAATCACAAGCCGGGTAAGGCATGCGGGTTATGTCCGCAGTTTAAAAGCATCCGCAGAAAGAAACAGCAAAACGACTGCTCTCGCGTTTGGCCCCTATAAGATATACAGTTGGCAATCATTTAACAATGCGCTAATCTATAAAGACATGGTTTCTTCGGACACGTCTCTTCGGAGGAGACAGAAAAGTAGGCAGATTGATGAAGTTTGCGGCACACGCAATTTCCGCGCCGCGTTGGCCGCTGCAATCACGTATGAGTGAGCCGAGCTTTCCTGGACGATCCCGATTCACCGCTTCGGCAGTTATGCACGCAACTTGAGCGGCAAACTCCGTGTGTGGCTGTCGCCATCGCCGCTGTCAGGACAGAGTGCGGGTTGCATGCTTTCGCACGCCAATATCACGTTCTCGTCTCGTCTCGTCCGCCTTTGTGCCAGCGATGGACGAAGAGAGAAACTGCCGCGTCCGTCCGATTCTGCGCTGCAAAAGCTCGCATCTAGTAAGTGCATTCACGGATACAGCTTTCCACCAAAGTTTGGCAGATGGGTTGCCGGCTCTTTCGAGAGAGACGAGCTATTTTCCGCGTGCAGAGGATTATATGCCTCCGATAACGTTGCGGGCTGTCTGCGAACAACTCTTAAAGGACGAGGAGGAGGAGAAAGAGGAGGAGGAGGAAGAAAGCGCTTTGTAGTGAAGTGAATTTTGCCTGAAAGAGAGCCGGTTGGCCGGGAAAATCTGCGTATTGCATGTCAAGTTACGAAGAAGCTCCGCAATCTTGGCGTATGTGCAGTTAAGTTTGCCCGTCCAGATTTCGAACCTTCTGGCATTCCTCTCTCTAAACGCACATACGCGGCTTTCGCTTTCGGTTTGAAGTTATCGCTGCTCGAACTGGTTTTGCGCATAGGGATGTTCTTTCTTTGCTGCAAGGTGGTTCATTATGCTTCTGTCCCACCTCAGTTGTTCCTCTTTACGCGCTAACAGTGATGTCTTCGTCGTACTTCTGTTTCTTTGGCTTCCGGCTGATATTTATTTAATGTAGGTAATGACTTTAGCGATAGGTACTTATACAGTACTATACTTAGAAATTAATATCTGCGAATTTGCCCTCATAACAGACATTTAAACTCTAAACGAACTATTTTGCTACTCTAGCATTTACTCTGTTCCTTTATTTCTCTCTCTTTGTTCAACAGACAATTTGTTTCTCGTTCGAACATGTACATATATAGCTATCTCCTCTGTAACGCCATCTGGGCTCTGAGGGTATTATTTGTATAACAAAAATAAGGTCACCCTACCCGTAAGAAAAATTGGACGGACGGATGGACGGACGGACGGACGGATGGACGGATGGACAGACAGACATTTGCTAAAACAAATTTCGTGCGCCAGAGGCTAGCCTCTCCCGGAGAACATGGTTGTTCTCTTACGTTGTTCGGTCACGTGTCACTGAAAGTGCGCTGCATCAAAACCACCTGCACGGTACAGATGCTTAGACGCTCAGCCAACGCGAGCGGCCCTTTTTTCATTTTCGTCTAGCTGCAAGCCCAGACGCACAAGAAGCACCAATGAGGCGCCACGCCCACTCAACTGCTCCAATCACAATCAACTGCAAAATGCCGCGAAATACGAGTATGATTATCACGGCAAGAACGTCGAGTTCTGTCAAAGACAGTTGCTCCCTGAAGTGAGCACAAGATACATACTGAATCAACGCGCCTTCTAACTATCGCCGTTCTTTCTCTTTCGGAGCTCTTGAAAAACCCAGCTGTTTGAGACAGCCCACTTACGACAGAATTCTCCTGGGTGCCAAGTGCAAACATGTTGATTTCTCATTCGCCCGGGCTGCCGCTATGCTACACAAAGAAATATGCGCAATCACTTTGCTTCTGACATCACGACAAATTCGGAGTGCAAGAGGAATATATCTATGTCGCGGTAGTACGCGCGTTGCATGGGCATCCGGGGCCCAACCTCCGAAATAAGTTACGCTGCCTTCGGTGATGAATTCTGATGTGCTGCCCATAAGGGTGTGTCAAATGCGCGTAACTTCATTCCCCGGCATTGCACGGCTCATTAGCAGGGAAGGCCGAAGGTGGCAGTAAAGTGCTTTTTTGCCTTCTCATGAGTACAGTGTAATTAACTATCTCCTGATTACGGTGTTTAGTTAGGTTGCGTTTTTTTCTCTCGTTAAAAAACCGTCAGCGTTAGTCGGCGCCCAGTGAAATATTCGATAACGTTAACCTGACATTTGCTGCCACATGCCTCTTAGCTCAGCAGGAACGCTTCTGGGCTTACAGTGACGTGCTCACAATGCGTATGCCAGCAGCGGAAGGTAAAGCGCTTCCATGGCTCTGCCGCCGAGGCGATTGAGCGTAGCATTATTGACGGTGTGTCAACTTCACTGCGGTTTTTTTTTTTCATTAGCAATGCGCACTCCTGGGCCCTGGAAGCCCTGGTACCATCCACATGCTAGTCGCCCGTGCTAACTTCAGCGGCACAGCGGGAAAATGGTGGTGACTCGGCGATGATGGTGTTTCTACACCTCGAGTACCCACGCAATTGCTATGGCAAAAATGAACAGAATCACCTATTTGAATTAGATTAACAAGTTACTTTGTGACTAAAGAGCAATAGAGGCTAACACTTGTGTTTTTTTTTTTGTTGTTGTTGTTTTTTTCACCAATGCTGACGAAACTCGCTACGTCAAGCTTGTCGTGAGGCATGGTGGTAGTGTATCCAGCAAAGTGGTCGGCTGTATCCATATTCAGGATATTGAAATAAGACGCACGCATATTAAGCATTCCAGGGGTTCTGTTCACACGGTTACACTGTAAGAAACTTACACCCTTAAGGGTGTTTTCCTGTCGCACTCTCAACACCCTTACCGTTAGAGCCTTACAGAATTTATAAAGGACAACAACGGACCTCTAACTAGACGTTCGATGACAAATGACGTAGTTGAAAACTACGTAATCATGCTGACAGCCTCCGTCGCGCAGAAATATCCGACAAGTGAATTTCGCAGGGAGAGATATGAAACTATTTGTGTGCGCCCAAGGCTTTCATAATGATTGCATAGCTTTCGACTACATCTTTTGTAATTGCACGTCTAGTTAGGGCTCCGTTGTCATCCTCTAGAATTTTTAGGACCCTAACGGAAAGGGCGTCACAGGTCCGACAAGAAAACAGCCTGAAGGGTGTAAACATCTTTACAGTGTAGATCATTGCCCCCTATTCTTTATTTGCCACCACTGCACACAACTAGCAAGAACAAGTCACGCGCACAAATGTGTACACCGTGACCTAGGTGGGTAGGTATTTCACGGCAATTTCTTTTACCAGCAACTGCCCTCGAGTGTGCTTGCTAAAGAAAAGAAAAAGAAAGAAGAGAAGCTGGTCGCAACATCGTTCTGTGTAGAGGCTTCATTACAAGAAAGGCAAGCTATGAGAATCGAGCTCCTTCTGTATTTAAATTTTTTCTAGGTTGACCTGCGAAATTTATGCAGGAGCCCGGTGAACATTCTTCAAATGCCCACGAGGCTCAAAACTGCTAAATATATTATTCCTCCGACGCCAGTAGCCAGTTTGCTGTAGCGATACCTTCGCGCCATCATTATGAAGGCATTTGTCGTTTATTTAATTCCGCACTCCATATCCCTTTAGAGTCTCCATGATTGCTAAGCAAGGAGAACCTTTTTGTAGCGCTCAATATAGAGGTTCGTATCGATGTGCGATAGTTTATAAGGGTACATTTACATTTCACTATCACACTATTGCCAAATACAGGGCACATTCAACAAAATTGCGTTCCAACTTGCAAGCTTCCTTTTTCTGAAGTTACTTCTCAACCCTGCCGGCAAGCGGATGGACATCTCTTGATTTCCGTATTTTTTTTTTCTGTTGCATATATACATTTTCTCATTTCCCACAGGTGCTTGTGCCAATTAATTTTCTTACAAGAGTATTTTACCATTTGACAAAAAAGCACGAAGCCGAGCATTGGGTCACAAACCATCCTGTTGGAGAAGACACTATAGCTAACAGCTGCTTATGAAGAACCTCAAGCAGACGAATTCTATCCGGAGTTCGTACTAAGGGCTCCATCCTGCGAGGAAGTCGCCCAAACTCATGCCAAACAAATGTTTTCCCTCTCTCTCTCTCTCTCTCTCTCTCTCTCTCTCTCTCTCTCTCTCTCTCTCCGTACTGTGGCATTTGTTATAAAGCAGTGGTTCATTGGGAACAATAAATACGTGTCAACCAGCCAATCATTTTCGCTGTGAGCTAAGGCTTGCATTTCTAAAAAATACTGTAACATTAAACGCTAGCAGGCGTCCTCAGCAGCTGGGGTTTCCGAGCAAGGTCCTTTTAGCGAGGAAATTTTCCATTGCGGTGCCTAGTTTAAATATTTATACTTATAGACAGGATTACGTCGCATTGGTGAGGTTGGATAAACAGTGCACTGCTTATTGCGTCGTTATACAGCATCTTTGCGGTTAGTCATCACTGCATGTCTTGCGCTGGAGCTTCAGACGCTGCTGCATTTGATATAAGCGGGGTGGTTGCGGCGAAGAAATCGCTGGTAGCTTTTTCAAGGCTAGGTCTGCTTGTAGCTACAGCAATAGTTTTCATCATCTTCCTCATACATTGCATTCGAAAAAGAAATGCAGTAGCTTCGCCTAGAAATTGGCGGATTTTCGGCAACAGAGAAATTAGCCACTGCCAACCAGATTGTGGTGTAGCGATCTATTGTATCCCTCTATAACAACACCTTATAGTAACATTCTGTGTTAACACTCTATCGTAACAATGCACACGGTATTGTGACCAATAAATCCTATTGCATTCATTTAGGAAGGCAGGCGATGTCAGTTAAGTATGCAATTTATGACCTCGCAACCAACATTCTGCAGGTTGCAGCCCTACCTGGAAACTCAGAATTGAAGCCAAAAATTTTAAATTCTGGCCAAGCTTGGTCATAGTTACTTCGAGAAATTTTCTTAATGAGCGAAATCGCCCTGACAAGCAAGCAAAAAGAGTATCATTGCGTCCTGGTCAATGTGACATTAGGATATAAGACGATACCGCCAAACCTAACCTCCGAAATAAAGATTAAGTGCAGGAATTCCGCATCCTAGCCTTGGTTATGGATCCCTCTTCGTATGTTGGACACAAATAGCTGGTACGTGGGGATAATAGGTGGAAATACGCGCTAAAATACACGCTATCGCAAATGTGCCCTACAACTCACACACTGAGAATCTTTTTACCAAGTACAACATAACAAAAAGTCATCATCTCTACAAACAAACCCTCCTACGCACCTACTACTTTCAAGTAAAAAATAGCAGCAACTTAATTACAAATATAGCAAACTTAAAAGAGAATACACCCACATATGAGACGCGCAGCCATGAAAAATGGCTCATACCCTTCTCGATGACAAATTACGGCCATCAAATGGTCGCAAATACCTTGCCACGGCTACTAAATTCTTACCTAGAAGCCGGTATTGACATCCATGCCCTGACACCATCGGAGCTCATCTGTCTGGTGAAAACTGCCATTTGAATCGCCATGATTCCGTAAAACCGTATGCATTCAATGAAAGAAATGTAATTTATTTGATGTAACCCACTGTTCTTTACTTTTTTCATTTCTGAAAGTGTTCTTTGCCACCGCTCTGCCAATATGTAAAGGGGGCCAGGGATCACTCAAGCTGCCAAAAAGCAGCTTTTACCTTGGCCCCCTCCATTTGCTTGTAAATGGGCACAAATAAAATGAAATGAAATGAAATGAAATGAAATACTCAAACTATAAAGCAAGTCCAGATTTATAAAACTCTTTCAACATCCGTAATCTGCGAAGGCTAGCTGCAATGACGTAGGCGGCTTGCAGAAACATAAACATGACAGTATATATAGTCTTTGCTCATAAGTCATCGCACTCATTGAAATGCAAACTCTTCGTTCTAGGCACCCAGAATAAACAATGAATATGCAATGAGAAAGAGCCAACAAATGCAACGCTCGTAAAAAGCTTCGATTCTCCGGGCGATGCAAGCGAAATGACAGAGGGATCCGAAGATGAGAGCCACTGGTGAGAGAGACGAGCTCAGTTTGCATAGCTAATGGTGCAGCTATAAATTCTGCTAAATACAACACTGTCAAATCAGGTAAGGTAGCGAATCGAAAAGAACCAATCTGGATGGGAAGAAATATTCGTATCACCTGCGTTTTCACCACTCTGCGATCGAGCTTGTCGCCTTTATAGGATTGGTCTTGAACATGCTGCAAGGGATCATCGAACAAACCATTAAGACTTCGTTGGGGAAGAAGCTGAGCATTATTCTTTTGGGTACATAGTACCAAATATAATTTCGACGAAACCGACCACGCCACGTGCTGAGACTGAATCGCGAACTTTTCTCACCCAAGGAGTCTAATTGCTCCTGTGCAAAAAAAAGAAATAAACACTCGTGGCGGATGAAAACGGCGCCAATGTACATTTGAAAACAAAGACGGCTGCCCTAAACACACTGTCAAGTGTAATCTTAAAATAGATTCATGCCGTCGCAAGAATATTTGTACTGTTAGAAGTCAAAACTCACCACTAACGCAGGCACTCGCGCTTCCCGTGGAGTGCACGCAGCGTCTGCTACGGTCGGGAGGAGCCCGGGACACAATCGGAGGGCCCCTTCTCCTTTCCTTTTACGTCATGTTTTTTATATGTTGTCTGAAAAAAAATTGAAAATGCTTGTTTACAGTCGAACACACTGTGATCAGTCTTCGAGTTAGCTTTTAGATACCGTCAATACACTGACTATGAAATGTTTATCTGAGCAATGTCTGCACAAGACTCAACCTGCTGCAAAACCAAAGGAATCTCGTGGTTCTCGGTGGGTGCAGTGAGAGGCAGGAGAAGCTGTAAAAAAAGAGAACAAATCTAGAAAATGAATGAAGAAAGGGAGCAAGGCAAACATATATATACCAAGGAATTGAGGGAGCATGAAGCAATGACGAAAGAACTGATAAAAACGGATGTGGAAAGACGGAAAAGAAAGAAATTAGAAAAGAAGGAAAACAACGTGTCAAGGAAAACTGGAGGAATCAATGAATGAACAATAAATAAATTATATGAATCGGGACAGTGATATGGCGGAATAAATGAAAGGAGACAAAATGATGAATCGCACACGGCTGCAGGAATTGGCGTTTGATTGGCCCTGAAAAGCGGGCCTATCATACGCCGTTTACCCCCAGCCACTCCTTTCCTATCCTACGTTTGTTGCACTAGTGCCCTCCAACCAAACAGCCTCTAACAAGAATACAAACGCACCGAAAAGGCTGCTGCAACTGATTCACCCCTGCGTTCATTACAGCGCTCCGGTGAAGCAGCATAGGCTGGGCTGCACGCCATTCCGTTCACTCTGGTCGAGATCATTGCCAAGCTTTGTTGTGAGCCATCGCGGAGAGATGCCCCGCTCCTCGAGATCTGTCGCTGCCAACTCAAGTGTGTTTGCCCCAACGCCTTTTCTCTGTGGCAGCGCGTGGTTGCGATAGCTCAGCTCATTCTCTCTCTCTCGGTGACTGAATTTAATGTGATGAAGAACAGCACTATACCTTTTACCTTCTTTCACGCATCGGCGGAAGAGATATCTGTTTCCTCGTGCCACACTCAGTTATTTCTGTGCAGAACGTTTTATGTTTCTGCAGCCGCTGTCGTTATCTTGGCTTTGTTTTTCCTGCTACTGCTGCTGTTGGCATCTGTGATACTGTTGCTCTATACTCTTGGACAACTTTCTGTGGCTATGAAGCGGAAGCTACGGAGGCAAAGCGCGCACAAGTGAGAACGCTCCTGAAAAGCGTCCTGCGTTTCAATTTACCTTAGTTAGGCTGGGGAAGCGAAAACATAAACACCTTATTAGCAACAGTTAAATAAGACAGTACACGCCATTGAGTGCAAAAGTTTGCTGATCGCGTGGCTTTTCCCTTCCGTTTCTGGGCAAACACGAAACCGCCACACGCGGAAGCAGCGCCCATTCCGCGTCTGTTCCGAGCAACGAAAATCACTGTCAAATGCTGTCGTACTACTTGGCGGGATAACACATGTGCAGCAGCCACGCGCCAGCAGCTTTCTCGTCATAGTCACAGAACGTTGTCCGCGAGTATAGTGCAGTCAAATCAGGGTCGGTATACTATTGCCATGGTCCTTTTGAACGATATGTCTGCCGTCTTGTCTTTTTACATTTTTTTGAAGTTGGACTGCTATTGTTAATGCTACTCTGACAGTAGGTAAATAAGCAGCTTGGTATGACTATTCTCCAAAGAATAGTTAACGGTAGCGGCCAATTAGTACTGCAATTCTATTTCGCGAATACAACTTCGAATCTGTTTAAACTCGGCGACACCTTATTGGTGTTCCTCCGCCTTCTCCCACGCCTATAACCTGGGGCGGCCTGCATGAACATTTACTAAAGAAAATAATAACGAATTTATGAACGCGTTCTTGAATGACCCCTAGACGACTCCTAGGCCGCACTAGAAGGCGTTATTAAATTCCTTATTATTTTCGGTATTAAATGTTCATGCAAGCCGGCCCAGGTATTTAACGCTAGCGCCAATCAGAGGACAGGAATCCAGCTATAAACGCTCAGTAACGGAAAAAATAGTGCACGCATCAACGAACTTTCGCGCCTTAATCTCGCGTGCCTTCCGTATCCTTTAATTCATGTCACTGTCTTTGCCCAGCTAAGGGTATTCCTTGTGGAGCTTCCCTTTACTCCTCTCCCTCTCTCTCTTCCTCGTCCTGTCTAAGGTGTATATGCCTTTTCTTTTTGTCAGGTGCAAGGTATATGGACAGTAGCCTTCGCTTACACAAATCTGCACGGCGCCTCACACACGAAACGGTGCAGAGAATTGCGACACATAGTGCGTCTAAGGAGCCTGCATGCTTGCATAAATAATAATAATATTCGGGGTTTTACGTGCCAAAACCACTTTCTGATTATGAGGCACGCCGTAGTGTAGGACTCCGGAAATTTTCACCACCTGGGGTTCTTTAACGTGCACCTAAATCTAAGCACACGGGTTTTTTCGCTTTTCGCCCCCATCGAAATGCGGCCGCCGTGGCCGGGATTCGATCCCGCGACTTCGTGCTCAGCAGCCCAACACCATAGCCACTGAGCAACCACAGCGGGTATGCTTGCATAAAGGTTCCATAGGTACATCAAGAGGAAGTTGTGGCTCGCTATTTCGATAATAAGTTCAAACACTTTTTTAGCTCTGCAAAGAAGCATTCAAAACACTCGCGGGGTGTTTCTTGAGGACTACACCTTTTCCTTTTTCCAAAGCCTCCGGGAAATGCTTGCAAAGCTGTCGGGAAAACGCGCTTATTGTTTTTTTTTTCGACATTGTTATATATAAGAGATAGTTCTGCTCGCGATTATTCTCGCCGGATGTGAATGAGAAGGTTCGGGTGAAGTACCTGGGTGGTTACAGATTGAATCAAAAGTGACATTTCTCTGGTACTGCCCTCATGGTTGTATTATTTTCTGCTTTCGAAATCTCAGAAGAATGCCCACATGATCATAACCATGTATTCACCTTACTGTTGACGGGCGGCCACGTTATCGTGGTTTTTGAGAGACCTTCCCCCGCGTGCCACAGGTTTGTGGTGAATACTGCACCGGTATTGTTGCCAGCAGCCTCGGTAGTTGTTGTTCAGCTGAAATGACTCATTTTCATAATATGTTTTGTGCAGTTTGTGATGTCGCGAATCGTTTGCCGAAAGAATATGCCATGTCACCAAATAAATACGCCTTAAGAAATTGCGCAATGGAGATGTCACCTTGGAGCCAACGTGTAACTCTTTTGGTGGTTTTTAATATTAAATGTCCAGAATTGTTTATTGCCTCCTTAACGTTCTTTGGTAATTCGTTTTTCTCTCCAGCTTTAACTTAAGGAAGTATTCCTATACATCAATCTCTTTTTTTTTCCAGCACCTGCACCATGGCACCTGTACGTGCTCGAATGCAAAAGCTACTCTAGCAGCGTCCGTCTTCCGTTGCCAGGGGCGCCGGCATGTGCAGGAATCTATCTAACCACGAAAGTGTTTTTCGTTTTTTCTTCTTCATTTTTTTTTCTGAGGGGACACGATTGCCTGGCAAGGACTCGTAGCTGCCGGATCTGTGGGTTTTTGTTTGGCTGGTTGCCACACATCCTGGTCCCATCTTGAGAATCCGTGTACATTTTGATCTGACGATAAGACTGCTGTCAAAGAGCGAGCTTTTGCTGCTTGTAGGGTACCTTCGAATTCAGCCTTTCTGGCGGCGATGGGGTGTTTCTATAAAATAATGTTGTACGTATAAACTCAGAATGTATGACGATACGCGTTTAAGCGCCTGAAATTACGGCGCCCGTAAGAAAAAAACACTTTTTTCTTAATGAAGGTAGAAAGGAAATGTTCCGGTGTAATATCGTTGTCTTTCTGTGTTCGGTGTTCTGAAGTTGGAGCTTCCTCTTAGCACAATGCATAAACTTTTAGGCGAGTGGTTTCTCGGCTAAAGTTGGGAGCTTAGCTATATTGTGCCCGATCACTTGGTGTGCTTGTTGACCGGCAGTGCCCGTCTGAAGTAGTTTGTATTGTCCCGTTTGGAAACATTATCTGCTTGAACTTGTATTTTGTTAGCTGTTACTGTGACATTCTGCTCATGGGAGCTGCAGTATCTTGGCGCAATTGTAGTAGTGCATATGGCTGCTCAGTTGATGATCTCTGCACTGTTCAACTGCGCGTCAGTGAGATTATAATAAGCGAGCCCGTACATGATACGTGAAATGATAAACACGTCTACCAGCTTAATCACATGCTCTTTCAATCCTCTGACTGGTTTAGAGACTCTTCCAATTCTAGGAACAATTCTCTCTGACAATTTCGTTTCTCGGTAAATCCTCGTTGTAGCATTGCCATCATCATCAATGAGGAACCCGGAATAAAGATGCTTGGTTTTCTTTGTTTGTGTTGGTAGGCTATTTTGAGGTTAACAGTGAATTTTTCACTTGTGTTCTTTTGTCAGACTGCTTCATGACCAGAATAACTTTAGTTTTTCCAGGGCACAAAGGCCGTGCTCATCTCAGCCAGATAGCTGTTGATGGAATTGAGACATCTTTGTAATGTGTCTTGTCGCTCCTCATCAGAACCTGTGGCGGACCACTTGGCGATGTCGTCAGCTTATATTCCAAAACTTCAGGTTTGAGATTTCTTTCAAGCATTACGGGAATTTTCGCCTAACTAATTTGAATTAGTTGTGTCACAACGGGCTTAGA
Organism: Dermacentor variabilis; assembly: GCF_050947875.1. NCBI lineage: Eukaryota > Metazoa > Arthropoda > Arachnida > Ixodida > Ixodidae > Dermacentor > Dermacentor variabilis. The sequence continues at coordinate 90,583,137 of NC_134576.1, forward strand.
ATTGCTAGGGCCTTCGATGCGTCTTAATATTCGCTGTGCCAATGTGCTTGCCCAAGTGTCTGTAACGCCATATTGTTTATTCGTACAAACATGCTCCTGCATTCAAAAATATGACCCTGTAATTTAACGCATGTTGTGGTGCTGCATTTAGCAGGCACTGCGAACGCTCACAGACGCAGTGATTATATCCAAAGCACTTTACGGGATAGCTTATCGACGCTGGGGAGGACCGTAGTTCACCCTCGAATGTCTAACAGGGTTTGAAGTCCCGTGAAAATGGCCACGCTCTATGCACCTTGTCGGCGACGGCAGTGAATAACTAGGTTGAAGGATAAATCCTCTGCTCTAATAAAAAAATCACTTCTCCCTCCAGAAGCTTCACCATGCGAAGACACAGAACTACTCAAAAATAATGACGATCACTAGCAGACGCACAGAAAGCACAGTTAGGTAGGTCAACCGGATAGGCGTCTTTCTTGCTACTGTATGCAGAGGCAAGGGCACAAAGAGGTGAACAAAAATTCACCGACCATTACGATACTTTCAAATGCGAATTTTTAGTGCCGCTGTTTCGGTGTTTTGAATGCGCGATATATTGTGGCAAAGAATTTGATTCTGAACGGCAGGGTGCTCTCAGCGGTGGCGCTGAGCCTCTGCTCGGACAGCTCGCTTAGCAACAGCGGCGGACAAACCTTTCCGTCCAGTTGCGTCTCATTGTTGAGACAGAAAGCGTGGACACAGAAACGCGCGGCTCGCGTCGAGTGCGTTCTCTAACGGTAGCAAAGTCAGGCAAAGTACCGCGTGCGCAGTGGGTCCGAAGCCCATGCCAGCGCTTTGTACCAGCGATGGCCGCATGCCTTGTCGCCGCTGGCACTCCGCTTTCCTCCTCGTGCTTTCGGCATAGCGCTTTCCGACTCATAGCTCCGCTGCATCCTACTCTCCGCATTCCTCTTGGCACCTCTTCGCAATCGCGCTTTTTTCATCCCCCGCCATGCGCCGCGTTCGCTCCTCATCTTTCGCGGTGCTCGTACGCCGACGCTCGCCGAAGGAGCGAGCGCCTCAGAATTGCGCTTTAAATATAAGAAAGAAATAGAGGCGCACGTCGGACTGCCCATCGCGCTTGCAATGGGCTACTGAGAACAGACGTTTTTATTTAGCGCCCGCCAACCCGCTACGCACGGACTCTAAAGGTCGGCGCTCTCGGTCGGCAGTGCAACAGATAAGGAAAATTAAGTTGGGCGGCACGTGCTCGTGGCGCAAGCACGGCACGCGCTAGTCCGTTCTACGAGCCTGCTACACTGGTCCTCTGGATCTGGCTCTCCGCTGCAACCCCTCGATTCGCGACATTGGTAACTCCGGACTACGTGATGACCGACCGCGGCCGCTTACCGCCCTCAAGCAAAGCTTGCGCCTCACGGTATACCTCGTGCCCACAGGTCGTCGTAGCTCTACCGTTTCGCCTGCCCACGTTCTCGCCAAGTACCCGCAGGTTTGGTCCACACAGGTCGAAGCCTCTTTCGATCGCCACATCACTTGCGAGACTTATCGCCACTTACTTGCCCACCTGTCTCCTGAAGTTGCTCGCGAGGTGGCGGACGTCATCGCTTCCCCTTAAGTGGATGCGCCGTCAACAAATGAAGCATATCATTTTGGACCGCAACACGGCGTCTGAGAGCGCGCGCCTCCGGCACCCGCTCACCACCGAGGAACATGGAGATCGCCGCCCTTCCCAGTTGCTCGACAGCATGCGACGGCTCTTGGGCTCAAGCAATGTCGACGAGAACGGTGCGCTGTCGAAGGAGCTCTTCCTGCAGCGCTTGCGGCAGGCCACCGGCCTTGTCTTGGCGGCTGCAAGACACCTGACCCTCGACCATCTCGCCCAGCTCGCTGATCGAGACGACGACGGGGATTTTCCTTATGTCATCGCATTCTCATCAGCACCAGAGTCCTCTATCATGGCCCGCTTAGAGGCCCAGATCAACCAGCTCGCCGTCTTCAACGACGACCTTCGGGCGTCCTCTCAGGACCAGCGTGGCTCCTCCTCACGCCTCTCAGGACCACCGTGGCTCCAAGCCGCCGTCCCACTTTCCCGAGCAGTCCCCGCTCGCGCAGTCCTTGAAGCTCGCCTATTTTCTGGTACTACCTCGCTTTACAGCACCGCGCCCGCCAGTGCAAGTCCCTATGCCAGTGGTTCGGAAATGCACAGACGGCGGCATGTGACCTCGATTTACAGCCCGGCCGCCTTTTCATCGTCACGGATCGCATTTCCAGCCTGCGCTTTGTCGCAGACACTGGTGCCGAGGTCAGCCTACTGCCGCCCTCCAAGCATGACCGCGCTTCTAAGTCACTGGGCCCCACGCTCCGTGCGGCGAACTCTACCTCCATCGCCACGTATGGTCTACGGTCCTTCACAGCAGTTACCTAGGCACAGTCAGAACGCACGAGAGAGGTTGCGCGGACAAGGAACGCGCGGATAGCACATGCTTCCGAAAGCTAGAGCGAGGGTTTCGTGGGACGCGAAAGCGCGGCAGCAGGTGTCCCCTTTCGCCCGCCTTGTTCCGTCAAGACACGCACGTGACATGGCGTCGCAGCCAATGGGAATATAAGCGCCGTTTCGCTGCCACAGACGCCGACGTTTTCGCTCAGTAGGCCATTTGATGCTTTCGCACCGAAACAAAATACGTGTTCGACTGTCTCTCGACAGTTGTGCGAGTAATGCATGGGTGTGTCGGCAGCTCCCATAAGGAGTGAGTAAGCTTTCGCAAAAACCACCAATAACCATATGCAAGGCAGTATGAAGCTCGTAGTGCAAATGAGCCTTCTGTTTATCGCATGATCCTGAATACGGCATGTGTGTTGAATAAATGCGGCAGCAGGCCATGATATAATAACCGTTATCTCGGAGAATAGCATGCTACCTTCCCCGGTGCCCCGGATAACGTCGTGTTCAGCGGCCTCCATAACGATGACAAAAACACATTACGTGTTCGACTTTCTCTTCATAGTGGCACGAGTCACACGGGTGTCTTTGTCGCTCTAATAAGGAATGAGTAGGCTTTCGTCAAAACCACTCCAGACCAGATGCAGCCCAGTAGGAAAATGTTAGTGGAAAAAGAGCTTTTAAATTTTTGAACTGTTTTACGTACAATTTATTACTGTTAAATAAATGCGCAAAATCCTTTTTTTTTCTATAGAATGTGCTATTCCACGCTGCATTGGAGCTGAAACGAATTTCAAAGAGGCGGTATGTTATGGTCATATACAAAGAACGGTATGCAACAATCAGAACAATGATGAAGAGAATGTAAACATGAGGCATACTTGCAGCGAGATAGCCACACAGAAAGATTACGCCGATGTTACGTGGCACGGCTTCGGCGATAACTTAACCGGATCGGACCTATTTGAATGTCGAAGAGGACGAGAAACACACCGTCAAAGAATCTTTCTCTGTGAACGTGAAACACCTTGAACAAAGGCGCAGGTCCCGAGACAAACTTTTATCTGCACGAACTCGTGAAACCCTGACAAAGTAGGTAGTCAGCAAAACAAATGGCCCAAACGGTTAAAAAATTGTTTCATGACTCGTGAACTATAAGTTTAGGTTTATAACACACCTGTCAAGTATATGTACATAGCACCCCCGACCGAGTCACGCGGTACACGCGCGAGCTCAGGCGTCCCGTGGGAGGTATTGGACTTGCCGAGCCAAACACACCTCCTGGTCTGCCCAAGGATAACAAGCTCAGTGATGCTGACATATAATGAATGGCGTCATAGGTACAACGAACTTGCGCTAATATATTGACAATCTTGATTCTGCGATTTGCCCAGCGCTGGGCTCATTTACTTTTACAGCGAAGCTGTACAAGGCCAGCCGATTTGTTCGTCTGTCCACCTGTCACCTGTACGCCGAAAACACCTACGGCGCAACCCTATGCGCCTGCGCGATAGAAAAAAGAGAAAGGCGCGCGATTGGCTGCGCCAGTAGTGACGTCACTGCCCTACGTCGCCGCCAAGCGCGCGCGCAACTGTTTCTCGCCGGCTCCGAAATGGGTAAGCCCGCGTCATACGTACGCCTGAGCAACAGGCAGCTTTCGATCAGCAAAGCCGTGATCAGAACCGTGAACGAGCTCATCTGCGCCATGCCGATGCTGCAGCCTGGGCACAAACAGGCTTGTACAGGCGAGCGCAAGCAGCAACTGCGTCCCGAAGATCCGGCAGCCTATCAAGCCTTCGTTCAAGGAACCTTTGGGATTAACCCAGTGATAAACAAGGGGGCCGCATGTTTCAGCTTCGCTGGTTAACTATCTGTACGAAATGCTCGGCCGGTGATTTTTTTGTCTCAGATATTTCGTGAGTGGTGCACAAATCCCAATTCAAACACGTACCAATTAACTTTCTCAATTGGCGATTCTAATTCGAAATCGTATCCTCCGTAAGCCCGCTTTGGAATTCTATTGTTACTTCCGTATATTGAATAGGACATTTTCTTTAGTTCAGAACTAACAGCCTCGTGCAAGCGGAGCCTTGTCAGCGTATAAAGACAACAATGTCAACTTCGCGTATAGCGTACAAGGGAAAACGTTCCGACATACCTAGCACGACTGCCTTTGGCACCTATTGCCTGGGTCTCGCCCAATATCTTTCTCACACTACGCCTACCACGTGAACTATGCAAGACGTGCACCATTCACGGACGCATTTCCTTCTGCAGCTCATTCAACTTACCTCCCGAATGACATTCTTCAGAAATTCGTCAGGATTGTATATCGATTGTACCGTGCTTGTTCGAATAAAAAGAAACGAGCACTGAACTAACAAAGAGAGAGAGAGAGAGAGGAGAATTCAGGAAAGGCAGGGATGTTAACCAGTCAATAGTCTGGTTGGCTACCCTACACTGGGGGATGGGAGAAGAGGAAGAGAAAGAAGTGGACCGCACTGACACTGGGCCCATAGAATGCGCGAGGAAGGCGCTGGTCTCTGGCGAAAGTAATATTATCTGTCCACAAATTCAGAAATGTTTATTCTCTTCAGTAAACATTCTCAGCCACTCGCTTGAATTTCACCTAAATTAGGCTCCTGCAGCAAACTTTCCTCGGTTTACATTGCGTTCATAGAAAAAAAGCAAAGAACGACCCTACTCTCTGCTGCAGCGACCTTATCCCGCCTTCCTGCTGAACACACAGCCACCGTCTTCAATATTTGGGCTACGGTGCGAAAAGAGTGTTGACACGGTTCGAAGTAGTTCATTTAGAACAAGCTGTAGAAATTTTTGGAATATGTATGCAAAGAACGCTGCTAGAGTAACTAGGCTGGTTGGACAAAAATAAAAAAATAAAAACGCCCAGGTCAAATTACGATTCTGTTTTCTTTGTGTGCATGTTTTTTTTTCTTTTTTACTTCTCGCAGAATCGAAACCCTCTTCAATTTTCCTTAGCACTCGGCCCGAAAAGCGTTGACGCTACGCAATGGATCCTATCGGCTGGCAAAAACGGTTCACTCGGGTTTTTATTTCATCTGACTCCCGTTTCTATGATAAACTCGAATGTTCAAGCAATACAGCACTTTCGGACAGCGCTAAAGGCCGACGACCTACACATTATACGTTTATACCTTATGTCTAATGTCGTTTAATAGCTTAAGTCATAAGGTGTGCACTTGACTGATTTATTGTCCCGTTCTCTCATTACCCAGGCAATCCCTAGCCGGCCCACGTTAGCACCGTTCGGCGAAACTCACCGTTGTTGAATACTTCGCCCAAGCCTATAGATTTAAGTTCCAGAGTTTCTCACACAGCTTTGCACGCCTCTCAGTTCCGGTTTAGCATCGCGAGTGACGACTCTACATCTCACAAGGCGAACGCTCACGCGATTAGTTCAAACGAGGTAGTTACGTTAGGTGAAACTAAGGGATTAGTCGGTGAGCGTTCATGATAACCTTGAGCTCGGTTTTACACTGGCAAAGAAAGGTATAACAAGGAAAGAAACGATAACGCACACGGACGAAGGGCTTCATGCGTCTGCATCATTGTTCCTCTCATTGTTATATATATGCGTATATCGCCAGTGCAAAACTCCACGCAATGTAATTAATAACGTCGTCATAAAGGCGTGGCTTCAGATGGCGATACATCTCGGGCCGGTCTTCCGCGATGCGAGTATGTCTTTTTGGAAACTGTTAGCGGATTCGATTAGCCTACGCCAGTGGCTTAGCGTTCGATCGTGAAATGATTGCTTGCTAATTGCACGAGATTAACATGACGTGTTTCGGCTCGAATCAGGAAGCCTTTCCAAGCTTACCAAACAGCTCGTTAACACTTCAAGCGAACCGTAGCCATACGTGTACGGCTTCCCGCTGCAATACTTTGAAAGAAGGATCTAAAACATTTGCCGTAAAGGTGCTTTAAACTCGTCGAAAACTCATTAGCGCAACGTGCCCTAATGAAGTTTTAAACTGATTCGTTTACCCTGTAAAGATAACTTTGCGCGTGAACTAAAACAATGTTTTTTCAACACGCGTGGAGAAGTCATGGTAAAAAAGAAATTGTACGACCTTTCTTATATTTATTTTAAGTATGAGTGCGAAATATTTTTTCTTTCTCAAGCGTAATTATTCGCACCAGATATTTGTACTCATGAACGCATAGCGCATAAATATGCACGAAATCACACTCGTAACCACATTCATTATGCACTTCCTCAAACCTTCAGAAATTTCATGAACGTTTTTGTCAAATGACACGTTCATTATTTTAGGTAGTTCGTTTATAGACTCAGAGTAATCTTTCTGCGCCCTATAGTGTGCAAGAAACAGCGCAGAGCGCGAATTAGGTCCGGCTTTTATTGAGTAAGGGAGGCACCCCAGTATGAAAGTTGTACACGAGAATACCCCAAAGATGAGTAGAAATAGTCGCTGCAAAACAGGACTAAAAAAGCAGAGCGTCGGTAGTAAACAAACCTAGGTTGCTCTAGTCTTTCTGATTTGGGGACATCCTTGCGCTTTGTCGGACGGCTTGCCACTACTCTTCCGATCAATGACTGCCTTGGGGAGTCGCTGGGCGCCGTTTAATGCCGGAGAGGTTCCAGCATAACAAATGTTATAACATTTCTTCTAAGCATAGCTTCCGAGGAAGTGATTTATGCGTTCTCAATTTGAAGGAAAAATATTTTGCGTTATATTTTTTGCCCGAACCACCTTCTGATTGTGAGGCACGCCTTAATGGGGGAACTCGGGAAATGATCCTCATCCCCCGACGTTCTTTGACGCGTAACTAAATCTGACAACATGAGCCCTTTTGCGTTTCGCCTTCATCGAAATGGGAACGCCGCGGCCTGGATCGAACCCGCGACCTTTCCTGGTTCTGCTTCTCGGCAGCACGACGCCATAGCCAGTAGGCCACCGCGGCCTTTGCTTCAAGTTTTAAAACAGTCCTACCTGGCGCCTAATCTGCCTGATATCAGATACAGTACGGATGACACCTTGGAAGAAACAGGCTGGATAATTTTTATGGTTCAAGGCACTTTGTGTCTGTCCAAGGAAATGATAAAAATTCGGGCTATTAGTCGCTCTTTTGGATGCTTGCAGGGGTGCCGAAACAGTTGCCGTTTGCGAATTACCAAGCGTCGACGCCACGTCTTTAGTGGCTCAATCTGCGAGTGCAAGTACCACTTGTCAACCCTAGCAAAATGCTCGTTTCAGTTTTCTTTTTCTACCGTACACGAGCTCCTGTCAACGTCAAAAGAAAGCCTCGAAGATTCCTCTCCTCGCAAACTTCGTTAGCGACCACGTAGAGGCGAAAGAGCCCGAAGAGTAGACGTCGGAATTTCCTTCGTCGAGGGTGTGTCGGTTGCTAGCTGCCGCAGTGACTGACTATTTTTAGGTGACCTCCTACGTAATTTCCGTTTCAGGCAGCGTCTCATGCCAACGGAGTATACCGACACTGTGACCATGGCCTCTTCTGTTGCGAAAGAGACGCCAGTATGAATGTTTGAAAAATGTGGAGGAGCCATCCTTAAAGTCATAACTATTGAGTTGCTACTCCAGATAGGGCAGATAGAGACCGAACATGTAGATTGTGGTAAGTGATGAATGTAATAAGGAAACAAATTCGTGATGCCGCACACATGCGTTAACAATGCTTTAGGCTAACCGACGAGCCGGAAGCTATATTTCCACAGCCTGCATTACTTTCACTGCTGCTTTCGCCACAGGCTTGTTCAAACCGGCAATTAGCTGCTGCAAGGCGCATTTCACCTGCTTTGCCATCGCCTTACTGTCACATCCAACGCTCAGCTCTGCCTGTGCTGGTGTTTTTTTCGGATTAAGGTTCGCAGCTGCCGTTCCTAGAAAACACGAAAGTCCACATTTGCGAGTCCAGATCGGTGCTTTTCACACAAGGCTGAGCTTTCGGAAGACTATCTTCAGCCTTTCTTTTTAATTCTCCGAACACTCGGGCAACTCCGAGCTCAGGTTTTCACAATCTTCGTTTTCGAAACGACGGGTAAGCCGGAGAACCAAAGTCTGTTGGTCGCGAGAAAAAAGGAAACTTTGCCTGACGCATGCAAAAGCTTCTCGACAGGACAGAAAATTGAAAGACAGTAGTAAAAAACAAGAGGCTGTCAAAAACCCTGCCGGTGCTGCGCCTCCGAGAAATAGCAGCCTTTCATAAAGTTCGAAGCAGTCTTCCCGGAATGCATTTGAAATACGCAGATTTCGCTTCCATTGCTGCCAAGTGCTTCATCCGGGGGCGCAGTGAGGCCAGCATCTTATTTACAAAGCTAACGCACATAGACTCTCTTGGGACGTCTTTTGATATTTGCTAGCTTAGTACAATTGTGCAATGATAATGCAACACTATCGAATTCACTCCAGATGTCAATCAATGTCACGCGTGTTTTGTGCAAACAGGATAAGCCTTTCTTTTTCTATAATGGGGAGCGATGGTAGTTTAAATTGTTATTGTTACAGATGCTATACTTTCTTTTTCATGGTGTGTACACTGCTACTATAGAAGTGCTTCTACGTTCTTCGAACACTATAGCAGTGTTCGACGTTCTGCTTCAACGTTCCGCCACTATAAAATGCTTCGACGTTCTTTCACGTGTTCTTTCAGTGTCCCACACAAAAAAAAATGTAGTGATAGAGTGGTGCCGTACGAATATCGGCGTTTCCGAAGCTATGTCTGGTGTCTCAAGTAGAAGTATGCGCGCCATGATGAGCACCACGTAGGCGGAAAGGAAAAGATAGATAGAATCCGACCTTCTAACGAAAGTAGAAAAGCAAGCGTGCTCAGAAAAAACTCTGGTGGTGTTCATTGTTACACCAGTGGCCTTCGAGACATACTTGGTTACACTTTTCAGCAGTGTTCCCTGCTTATCCTGCCTCATTCTACAGATGAAAGCAAAGTTGCTTTTTAATGACAGAAAGCCAGAGCTTTTGTCATAACCGGCTGAAGTTTTCTGTCACGACGTAGCCCTTCGAAGGCTGTTTTGCCAATAGTTTATATACGTTGAGGCTACTGATTACCAAGAAGCTAAAATACAAATATGTGGCAACGAAAACTCCTAGTTGCCCCAACGGTAATATCATTCGCTGAATACTTCATTTGAAGTGCCGTTATGGCTCAAGCCCCGCCCCCTGACTTGAAGCCATTTCTTTGACGTCTGCTCGATGGGCGCTTGCTAAAGCTATACGAAACCACGCTTCTTAGCTCGAGGCTTCGCTTGCGCGCCAAACTTGATTACGTGGGCACTTATGGCGGTGATCCTCGCAGGCACATTGCATCCTGTCTACGGTAAAAATAACGTAAAGGCAACCAATTATATTCTTTCTCGTGTTGCTGTTGCTCTTATCATTCCTTCGGGGACGCTCTTTCTCTTCGAAAGTCGGAACGCTCAAATATTTCTTCTTTCTGGCGTGGACAGTCGATGAATAATGAAAGGACCTCTTTGATGGAAGACATCTATCCTGCGCTCATCGTATACCGTGGGTGCAGCACACAGCGCAACAAATGAGCAAGAAACCAGAAACCTCAACAGCAGGGCATACTGCGTTAGAGGCGGAATCGTGAAAGTGAGGAGTGGTCAGTTCTGCAGGCTTGAACGGCGGCCGCATGAAAATGAACGCGAAATGAGTTTGCTCCAGAATGCCGCAATATTGTTAGACGGGAGGGGCAGACCTTCGTTGACTGCTCTTTCTTGATTTCATGTTTTAGAGCGCAGCTCTTTGGCGTCCGTTCCTGGGTTTCGCGTCGTCGTCGTCGTCGGCGTCGTCGTCGGCCTCGTAACCAGCTCCGCCCCCCTTTCATCCCCCCAGCGCTAGCAGCGACCGACTGATACCGCTGGATGCCGCTGACGCCGCTAGAGAGTCAAGATAACGTGACTGCATAGAACACCGTCGCCGCCATGCAGAAAGAGGAGGAAAGGGTCCCCCCCCCCCCCCCTGTTCTTGTGTGGCGGATAGCTGGGGTTGACTCACTATCGCCGTCAGCGGCATCAGTCAGTCGCTGCTATCTCTTCCCTCCTCCCTTTATCGTGTTGTCCGCTTGCTGCGCGCGCTTCTGCCCCCACCGTTTGCCGCTGGGTGTACACGCCGCCCCCCTCCGCTTCCGCTTACTGCTGGTTGCTCTCGACGGCGGCGATGAGCCTCCGCTTCGGCGGCGCGAACTGCAGGGTCTTCTCGGCGGCGGCGATGAGCTTCTGCTTCAGCCTCGCTTACTGCTGGTTGCTCTCGACGGCGGCGATGAGCCTCCGCTTCGGCGGCGCGAACGGCAGGGTCTTCTCGGCGGCGGCGCTTAGCCTCTGCTTCCCCCACGGCTGTGACAACCTCGCGAGGCACTTGTATAGATCTCGTCTTTGAGAATCAAGCATTGGTGTACCAAGTCGAACATATATCAGTCTATTTCTCCGACCACAAAGCTTCCTTCATGACTGTCAAGAACTGTTAGTGGAGTCTTTGTTAAAGGAATACGTGTGAAAAATAAAAAAAAATTATGTGATAGCGCATACATGTGTTGCTCGATTTCTTTGCCTCAATCTATCCAAAAGGTGAAACAGCTTATTTGCTGCGCTCAAATTTCGCATTAGGAAGTAACGTAATCGTCGGTAATTTTTTCTTTATTTTTCTAATAGCAATGTCAGCTAGCCCTTTCATAGCACACGTGCAGCGATAAATCATCTTTTCAGGCAGCAACTGCGCGAATAGAAGACCACCATTAGCGAGTGCGCCAGTGTGATCTGAAACGAGGCGAAAAGTAGTTCTATACCGTATATGACACTCGAAATTCATTACTTGTTTTACCGCCATGCTTGTGTCGGCATCTGAGTGTCGCTTTGATTTTTGAGAACAAATTTGGCTAGTAAGGAGTTAGATTCTTTGTTCACCTTTCCTAGCATCGTATCGGATCTTTGACAGGCTCTATATTCAACAGCCTCTTCCTTACCCAACCCGTCAGAGTCCTGAAAAAATAAATTTTATCCAGATGTTGTCAAAAAATTTAATTATGGCAATCAATGCTCTAGAGCAAGGCACAGGCTATCGAGGCACGCCCCAGTTGAAGGCTGCGGAATGATTTCAATCATCCGGGGTTCTCCAACTTGCGCACTAAGCCCTGGGCCGTATTCGCAAAACGCTATTACGCTAGAAATGTTCGTCAGAGAAAATTCTAGCCAATACTGATGCTGGACATATCATTTAGCGAAGGCTGCCAGCCAATGGCAAAGAGCGCTTAGGATCGAAGGGAATAGCGCCCGAAGTTGAAAATTAAGCTAAGCAAGGTGATGAGGGAGGCAGAGAGAAAAAGGAAGAGCGAAAAGTAGGGAGGGTAATCGAGGACGTGCGCTGTTGGCTACCCTACGCTTGCAGAGGGGGACAGGAGCAAGAATAGATAAGAAGGCAGAGCGAAGAATCGAATCATGAAAGCTCCATTTTTTACAAAGCAATGGATTATCAGAAGGCATCATTAGCACGCAGGAGGAATTCCTGTGTTATAAATTGCTGCCAAGATCAAACTTTTCGAAAAGGAACGCGAGGGCGCTATGGCGTAAAGCTATTCCAAACTTTTCTATTCCGATTCTGCAATCAGCCCTCGGGAATTGGTCAAACACTTTTTTTAACCACCCCCACTTCGTCTGTATGTCACGCAACGTCGCGAAAACCGCGAAAACGCCCCACTTCATACGATATGTGCAGAATGAATAAGCATGATTAGACCAAACTAAAGAAAAATAAATACTTGTATTCGACGCCTTTTTCGTCCTCAGTCCTCTGCTATTCGTCATGCGTTTTCGAGCTGCGCCCACTTGGCCTGTCTGTCACGCGACGTCATAAAAACGCGAAAACTACTCGCGTAGAAGTGACGTGGCGCGTTAAAGACTGATTAATATGCCGAACAAAACTTTTTTTTTCTGAATAGCCGGGCAGTGCATCGTTCTGAAAGGAATAGATAATGGCTGCCCACCGACTTCTCTTGCACTGGAAAGTCGGAGGTTCGGGGAAGATGGATTTATTTGCGTATAATACAAATGTTTGCGTGGTAGTATAATGCTATCGAGCCCTTTCAGAACATCGAGCCCTTTCAGTTGTAGGTTGTAAACAGATACGGTTTATGGATGTCTTGTATTCAATGTATTTTCTATGTACTGCCCCACTTACTAAATGCCTCACTTTGAGGCCTGTAAGGTATTTTTAAATAAAATAAAATAAAATATACGGCATTGCTCTGCCAACTGTTCTTTGCTGGGGATCTGTCTTAGTGCCATTTTCAACCTTCCGTTGCACGCCGCCACGATTTTCGACCAGCCAACGCGAGCTAAGTAAGGGGAAGGGGACCAATGCTCCTCGCCTGGTGCCAGCCAATAAGATGCGAAAAAGTGCTCAATGTAGGCTATGCTATACGCCTTGAGAGCAAATAGAGTGACCTCCTATAAACGAAGACCGCGTTTAATTGGGCTTTTCAAGCAACCCTGTGGGTTACTGCTCGATCTTTTCGACCGTGGTGCGTAAATTTGACGTCGGGAGATTAGAATAAAAACACACTGGAATAGTTTTACGTTATAGGGCCCCTACAATGAGTATTTTCTTTCATAGCATTATTTATCGTGTCAAGTTTCATGTGCTACATTCACCCAAGGTCCTGTGCTTCCATAACCCCTTGTTTCTATATTTTACGTGACATTATGAGATAAAACCAGCTGTTAGAAACGCTTTAGTATGTCCGGCTCCTACAATGTCGCAAAACATTTATTCTGGCAGCGCTTAAAGACAACGACACTTACGGTCCCTAAATCTATTCCTAGAGAGGAGGTGTTCCTTCCGAAAGCTTCCGTGTCAGCTTGAGCTGAGTTGCAAACTTGCACACTTGTACATACGACCCGCTGTGTGTTTACAAGAATCATTCGAACTGTGGGCTCTTAAGTGCCAAAATAACCATACGGTTATTGGGCACGCCGTAGTGGGGCAATCCGGAATAATTTAGACTACCTTGGGTTTTTTTTAACACGCATCTAAAGCTAAACAAATCAGCGCTTTTTTTTTATTTCACCCTCGTCGAAATGCGACCACCACGGTCGGGATTGAACCCACGACCTCGAGCATAGCAACCCAACGCCATAACCACTGGGTAACCACAGCGGGTCTCGCTATGTGTGGCCCACCCTCTTCTGTTCCCCAGGTTTAAGATGCTGCTGAAACTTTCTCTCACGGTGCTGGCCTTCTTCGAATGTATAGGCCGGTGTTGTGCAGATGTGGTATTGCTATGGTTATCTTCGTTAGCGAGAAGGGGCGTGCGTGCCATATGGTTAAATTATTAAAAAAAGTAGCAATGCGTATTCGTTGGAAATGTGCATCAATTTCATTCGTTGCAGCCATCTGTGTTATCGTCCGCTTGCTTTCTTTCTTTATATCGCGAAGAAGGACTATATTCTTTCTCACGATGTAGATCTCTTCGGTGCTGCCGGTACAACAGAACACATGCGACAAAAATTCGCAAATCACTCGCTGAATTTAAAGACAGCGGGATATGGCTGCTGGGCAGCTTCAAGTCGCGCCGGTCACGTGTAAGCAAGAACAATGCCAGAATAATTATTCTAGCATAGAAAGCACGCTCGAATAATTTCCTCAATGTGGTAAATGACGAGTTTTAGGTTCTCCTAGAAGAACTTATTTGCGGTCAAAAATACTAAGTTGTTCAAGTATTTAGAATATCTGAAGTTACCCAACAAATTCTTTTAGGGCAAAGTAACCACGTTAGAGGGCAAGTAAGGTAACCGATAATGTAGTTGTCATTAAGGGGAGGAAATGAATTCACACTGAATATTGAGTGGGCCAGCACACAAAGGCCGAACACAAAGAAGTAGAAGGAGAAGACACAACGCTGCTTCTTTGTGTTGGGTGCCCTCCTTAGTATTCAGTGTGAACGCATACAGACTCGCCCAACTATCGACCTTAGGGAAGAAATGCAGTTAGGTAGGCCATTTAACGCGCAGAGCAGATACAACCGGCACACAATTAAGAGTTACAGCATGGGTGCCAAGGGCAGGGAAGCACAGTTGAGAACGCCAGAAAACTAGGTCATGGGCTAACATTAGCTAATTTGTAGCCGTAAGGCAAGGTCAGCTGGCAGAAGACGTGGGTAACTCGAGAACGCTGTGAGAGGGCTTCGTACTGCAGGGGAGGTAAAAAAAAAACTGCTCCTACTGATGATGACGATGATGAAGAAGGGAACCGTCGGGAGAATTTACCAACTTCTGTTTAAATGTATTAAGAATACAGTAAAATGGATAGCGCTGTAAACTTACGTGCAAGTGCGCAATTTCCACAGGCCTACAGCGCCCTGTCGCTCCAATCATAAGCCACGATGCAAGTGAAACTCAGCTTTCAGGGATTGCCTGTCTGACAGGCAATCCCTGAAACATCCCCTATAGCGCGAGTTTCAGGTCGAACGCCATATTGCCCGTACGACGACTTGGCGACTCTGGAATATGTGCATGAATTATTACAGTGCGTTCGTGCATGCGTGCGGGCCTGCGTGTGCGTGCATGTGTGCGTGTGTGTGTGCGTTTGTGTGATGTGAGGCTGGAAGGGGGGTGCCTGCGTTCATCCGTGCTTATAAAGTCAAGCTTTAGAACGACAACAAAAGACTCACGAGAGACCGCTGCGGAAGTGCAACCGTACACACCAGGCCTCACAGTATAATATAAAGCCACATAGGAAACTTACCTTCAGAAAACGCAGTTGGGCTTTCCGGGAACAACTGACGCATTAGACATTGAATTCCCCAAAGTGCTGACCTGTAAAGTTCACGGTCGACGTATCGTAATTTCGTCCTCTCGGCGTGTTACAAATACTCCGGCAACGAAATCGCTTTTAGACCCGCAGAGTGGCAGAGATAAATTCGCTCTTGGCTCAACTGTTTGTTTATTTGAGTGTACTTTTTTTTTTGTCCTTCTCACTTTCTTCTTTGTCAGTTCCAAGTTCTCGCCAGCAACAAGAATCTCTTGCACTCAGCAGCAACAAAGCAACGACGAACCGCCACTAAAGCAATGTCAGCTGTCTTGCGCCGCACTTCGAAGCAATGTACATTTCAGTGGCCTTTGTCGGCGGCTGTTGCGTCAACGTTTCCGCGCCTCGGTCCTCCGAGCCATAAGAACATTTTTGTTCACCAGCAAAGTGCGTCGCTAAATCAATCTTAAACGCTTAAATAGATTTTGCGGCACATTAGACGCAGCGTATACGGCAGTGGATGGGATTGGACAAACTTTAATAAAAGTCCGGCAGGACGCACGTCAGCACACAGTGCGCGTCTCCCACGCAGGGGCCGACAGGGAGTGCCTAGGGCAGTGCGCAACTTTAATCCATTTGATGTGGGCGTCACCGCTTTTGAGGATTCAGATTTGAACTTTTTGAGTCTGCACCGGCATTGAAAATGAAAAAAAGTTCGTATATTACCTCACAATGACTGACAATATAATTGCCTGAACGAGAAGAAAGGGGATTAACCGAGCGACCTGAGTATTATTAGTATTATCACAAAAAGCCAACAAGCAAAGACACCAAGGACAACACAGGGGAAATTGCTTGCACTTACTGATTAAAATAAAGAAAGTATGAATCAATGCAATTCAAAGTGGATGAAAAAAAACACCTTGCCGCAGGTTGGGAACGACCCTACTTCGCATTACGCGTGCGTGGCTCAATTGGTGGAGCATCGAACGCGTAATGCTAAGACGTCGCATCGTTTCCTACCTGCGGCAAGGTTTTTTTTTCATCTACTTTTAATTACAAGAATTTACAATTTCTTTATTTCAATCAGTAATTACAAGTATTTTCCTCCTGTGTTGCCCTCGGTTTCCTTGTTTGTTGGCTTCTTACGATATAATTACCTGAGCAGAAACGATTACTACTATTACGTAACAAACGTCAGAGCTAAATTCACGTAACTAAGACTGAATGGCGTACTTACGAGGCACCTCACAATTTATTGATCGAGGACGCGCTCCGAAATGTGGGTCATCAGAGCCACATGGCCTTTGACGTAGTGTCAAGAAAAGTTGAAAATTTTTTTCTCCAGCGGCCATATTCTTACATGTCTGCGCAAAGCTCTGGTAATTTGTTCCAAACATGTTTGCGGGTGCTTAAGCTGCATAGCGCAAGTGCCCAGTCACGTGGTACTCTTTTTCATATCTCGCATGCGTTCTTCGGGGCGCCTAAAAAATAAAACCGCAACGGCTACTTTCGTGCTTGGAGAAGAAACAGCGCTGCAAAGACGTGGACTAAAAGGACATGTACGATGGACAGGCACAAACATCAAGTTCCTGCTGCTATTTTCATGGAAAGAAAATCGTTGTGTGTTGCCCAATACGCTCTACACCTTGTAGATTGCAGTTTTTTTGTGATGTAATCAATACTTTAATATTTGTGAGTGAGTGAACAACCTTAATTTAGGACACCAAGCTGTTGGCGCCCGGAGGTTGACATCCACCCCATTCCAGTTAGCCGTGGCCTTTTCCTGATAGCCTAGCCCCGTTCATATGTCGTACCCGGTCCTCAGGACTTCGGCTTGCCAGCTGAACCTCTGCTTGATCTGCTGGCGCTTGGATGGGCCTTGTCTGGGGGACATTTGTGGCGTTCCCAGACCAAGCGGAACAGGGTGTTTGGCGTATTTAATAATTTGCAGACCCTTGCATGCGTTCAGGGATACATAACGTGTAGGAAGTGCAGCAGAGTTTTGTTTTTCTTTTCTTTCTTTCACACAATGAAGGAGGTGATGGGGCACAAATTCTGCGCCAGCTACTCTTTGGTTCAATAACAGGTGGTACAGTTCCCTAAGTTGTTTTGGTAATTATTTCCTTTAATTATTGATTTAAGCGCAATGCATAACATACTTTGAGTTGTTCATGCGCACATTCAACAGTACTGTGAGTTGGTAGCATTCACGTATCACCCAGCTAGTTTTTCAAGGCTTGGTAAAAGCTGGAACCCCTGTACAAGGTCTACAAAATTTGCTCGAGTGTCAGTCGTTGCTTAAATCGATCATGTAAATGCAGGAACAATGGTCTAATTGGCGCAATCTGTACAGTAGTTTGCAGGATTTTATTTTCATGCTGTTTTAGGGAGCGCTGCTCGACGGCTTGCTCTCTTTCATATTTTGATCGAGCTGCGGGCAAGACTCATTTCAGGGTTTCTGGGCTGACAGCAACCTGGAATTTGGTTTCGTGCCTCAGGCTGGCTGATGTTTACCGTAGTGCTTCTGACGTATATATTGGGCGACGGGTGTTACAGCGAAGCCGTTAGCCTCTAGCTGCTCGGGATTTTTGGCGACGTCGTCCTCACTGAAAAAGAAACCTTCAGCAACTGAATCGAGAAGTGTAAATATTCTCTGGTATCGCGCGTACAACATACAGTACATAATTCGTTTCAATACATAGCAAACACAAAACAAGCATCGATATGCGGTTTCTATGCTCTTGTTGATAATGTTGTTGGTCATGTTGTTGATCAGGCGCTCCTGCTAGCAATGCGAAGCACGTAGCAGTCCCTGCATACGTTTCCCGGCAAATAATACTGCCGCGCAAGCTGCCGCGGCAACGGCAGCTTGTAACGTGGGGAGTGACGTAACTTGCCTTTCACCTATAAAACAAGCAGCCCATCAACTGATTTAATTGTTGCTGCAGCACCGCTAGGCGTAGGCAACGCATAGTTAAGAACTCTCGAGGAGCAGTGTGAATGCGAGGAGCGGCAAAAGAAAAAGAAACGGCAATACTACCGGCGGCGGCGTGCTGCCGAAATTACCGTTACTCCCATTACTCTAAAGCAATAAAGCATTGTATACCTCCCTCAGCAGTTCTAGTGGTGGTTTTCGACAACTTCGCCTGACATCCACTTTAGAACGGCTGGGATGGCGACTCAATTTATTTATTTCTCCTCTTCGCGTGACGTGTCTAAGATCCTGAGGCTTCAGAAAAGGCCATCGGTCAAGTGCATTTACTCTGGGCTGAGGCCTCCAGCCTCCGTCAGCAACGCCCACCCGCCACTATGTTCTTCTGTCCCTTATTATGCTCCCCAGCAAGCCAGGGTGGCTGAGCACATCAATCGGCCTCAGGGCAGCGTCTGGGGCATTTACGCTTTGTTTATGAACTGTTTGCAGTCAAACTGTCGTTACCATTTCATCTTCTTAGGTTTTGTTCACAGCGTTCTCATTGCCTGCCTGAGTGTAACAGCAAAAGTACAAACAATTATCCCAGTTTCGCCATAATGATGAAACAATTAATGCGATAGCCACATGTTCGAATGTCACACGAAGTATAAGGCTCGTAGCTGTAGTGGCTATATGGATTGAAGTAAGCGTAAGCTTACTATAAGTAAAATCAATGTGGTGTGCTAGGGGCCCTCTACTTTAATCCTGTTATCCGACAATCTAACTTATGTTTATTAAATAACTCCATCGTCTTTCTTAGTGACTTTACCACCACTTTTCCGCACCGGGTATGTTTAAAGCCTCTTTTCTAGTCAACAGGATAGTTACTGTCGCGCGCAAAAGTTGCTCTAAAGATCATGTCCACGGCTTCATTGACTGTACAACGCAGATCGTCTATAAAATCCCACTTGATTGTAAACGTTGCTATATCGGGCAAACGGTGACGTGCATTAACGATCGCCTGCGCGAGCATGCCGCTCCACTAAAACGAACCCCGCGCAGTCGTCTCCCTGCCCACTCTGACATCTGTAGTTGCACCCCGATCTTTAAGAAGTGCGAAATAATTGGAAGATATCGGGAAAAGCACGCGCGGGAAACCTTTGAGGCATTTTGCATATTCGCAAGTGGCGCCGTGTGCGTCAGTTCTACACCCCTCACGCTATCAACAAAAGAACTGGATTATCTCAGTGGCTAACGCTTATCCTTCTTTTTCTGTTCTTTATGTTGCCTTGAATGAATGTCTTTATATGCTACTTCTGCAAATAAAGTAATTGGTTGCTATTCAGCACTCTATCCTGCGCTCTTTACTCGCTCATCCCGTGTCGCGCTGCTTCTGTTTTTTATTCTAAATTTAGAAGACTTTGTAAATTGGAAAAATGCTTAATTTTTATCTAACGCATAAGCAGTTTAGCCGGCAATTTTTTCTACTGTTTCAAGTCTCGTCAGAGGAAACTGCCACACCACTTTGTTGATGCAGAATACAAAAGAACAGAAATGCCAAATTCGCGATCTCTCAACTTCTCCATACATAACGTACGTGAAAAAATCAGATAAATATAGAAAGCGTCCTTGGAAGCGTGGCAACGTTGGTAAAGGGTGAAGCAGTAGATGGCGCTAAAAGACTCAACGGATAAGGTGTTTGGTTAAGACAACTCAAAAATGGAGTGATACCGTCAGTATGGCACTCCATCGCGCATCTGGCACGTGGCTGAGAAAATGAAAAGATGACAAAATGAGAAGACCGTAAAGCACTTCCGCATGCGTTGAATGTATAAGGCTCCACGAGAGTGTAGCCTGCCTCGGAAACTCTGCGTCAAGGGAGACCTTCAATAGAATTTTAAAGAAAGCTTACTTTTAGTACAGGCAGACCCGAATGGAGTGCGTCTGGATTCTACATCTACGTAAAGCCATGACGCAGCAACCCAGTCTCTCGCTGTTTTCGATGGAGACTTTTCACGCCTCACCTATGAAGTGGCTTGACTATAGTCGTGCACTCACCGAATAGATTTTTTTTTCACTTCGTTTAGATGCCGATGGGTACGGACGGCGAAAGCCGTTCGATCACAGAGAAGAATAAAGACATATGGCGTGTTTTCAGTAGTAGCGCAAAATTGTCGCCGGTGAACGGCGGCTTTGTGTCTGTGCAACTCGGTGGCCCGTCAAGAGAGAGCGAGAGGGAAAGAGCGGGAGAAACGAGATTTCAAAGGCAGGGAAGTTAATCGGAAGGCATGCATTCAGTTTGCTACTTTGCAGTGTGGCTTTAAAGAGTAAGGGGAAGACAGAAAGTGGGGGGTTAGAAAAGCAGCGAATTCAAGGACGTGCGGAGAAAAACTGAGAGAACACAGGGACACACATAAAATAAAGGAAAGTCGTTCAACAAGGGAGCTTTAGTAGCCCCGTCTTCGCCTTGTGGTGTGAGAAGCATACAAGTCGGCAGTCCAAATCGTCTGACTCGGACGTTCCTCGAAGCGCGCCAGCGTTGTCGCCGACAAATCTCCATGGGTGCTGCATCGCGCACAGTGGTAAATGACGTGTTCGACGTTTTCTTCACAGGTTACTGGTAATGATTACCGGCAGTACTGCCGGCTGTTCCGATGCAGCTATCAAACTGTTTTCTTAAAGGTGCACGATGTCACAGTCTGCAGGTAACAGTTGTCTAGGTTCGAGGTATTGCAGGTTGGGTACGGAGTCGGCGAGATGCGTCCAGGCAATGATGACTGACGTGCTGGAAGAATAGCATGCTCCATGTAGATCATGTGACATCATCCGTTAGCATACCAACTTTCTTGTGGCATTTTTTTTGACACCGAGATCGGTTGCTACAAGCTCTCCTCGTGAGCACTTCTAGCAGCTTCATGGGCAAAAAAAAAGAACAAGAACGACAAATATAACCCCTGTAGAGTCTTACCTGGATCTGCCTCCTTACTGATGGCTGATCTTCTATGTCACGTGATACTACCTAAGCAGTTTCACAGCTCCATCATTTCATCTACACTTGTGTCTTCATCTCAGCATTACTCTAATTGAAAGCCAAATTGAGTGGTGCTGCTGTAAGGACACCAAAACACCGACGAGGTACCTCGAACAGCTTATGTATTACGCATCGACGTGCGACACAAGTTGCAATAGGTGACGTTTGATAGGCAGGCGTGGAACACGCTGTCCAAGAATGGCTGCCATATAAGGAAAGTTATCCGTGGTGACCTTTTTTTTTTTGCTTTGTGACGAATGCACTTTCTTGTAACGTGAGCTATATCAGAGGTAGTCATGTTGAAGTTTTTTTTTGTCTGCGACGGCGTCGTTTTCCACAAAACTTTATAGATACCAATCAGGCGTTTGTCCTGCTTCTTTCATTTTCTTTGTGACTCGTCCTTAAAGCAAAGTTTTCTTTGCCTCTTTTCTTTAGTATGCGTGCACTGGTAGCTGGGCACTACTGTGCTGCCGAGTAGATAACTGTGGCTACTGCGTACGCGTCACTGAGCATGTGCCCGAAGAGACAACCCGCCTTCTGCTGTTGCCTTGCCGAGCAGACAACTTGGTACTCTGGGTGCGCTTCAGCGGGTACGCACCCATTATGGATTAATGCACCAGAATGCTTATGCATCTGTTCCAGGCAATGGTTACAGATGAATTTAGACAAGTGTCATATTTTTCTCGGCACACACCTCTCACCAACATTCGTCGCTCTTGAAGCATTCTAAATCGACTTCATGCACGTGACACAGACAGCCTACAGTTGCAAGCAACGACGTTGTAATCTCATCAACCGCTGCTGCTCCTACCTCGATAACTCAAGAAAGCTGCGAGTCACTTAGACTCCAACACTGCCTTCGATGGGCGCGTTTTTATGTTCAATTTCACGACAGGCCTATCTTTGATGCGATGAACCAATTTGGTGAACTCGATGCCGTCATGTTTTTTTCGGTTAATTACTCACAATCTTCTTTAGACTGACTTACTGATAGTAAACTAGCACTGCTGAGACCGTAAGGTGAATAAAAAAAAGCAGAAGAATGTCAACAGGCACTGTTTTATATTCAAACTCCAAGTCACGTATTTCCACGTCTAGCAGTAAAAGTACAACAAAGCTGAGAGTTTAAGAGAGTTAATGAGGGTTGAAGGTAGTGCGCTGGAAGAAAAGCACAGGGTGTATGACTAGTTTAATAGAACAGTTTGCTTGTCTCATCACTTTTGCGATTAGGTTGTAAGCAAATACGAAAAACGTGAGTAATTTCTAATTGTCGCGCAAACTTCTAAGAACATGACGTCTAAAAACTTTGGACGGAGTCTCGATTTTTTGTGTAAGCGGCTTCATGACGCAACAACTTTGTGCACTTCGCCGTATTATTTGAAAACGTCAAAATGAAATCGAACTTGAAATTGAAAGTGTCAAACTCAATGTCCCAGCATTTCAAGACATGACCCCGCTGGTATGCCGACAGCGTCACCAGAACGCTGAGGCACAAATTTCCAACAACGGGAAAAAGAAACCCATCTAATTTCCACTTTACAGTCTCAACAATAACGTCTCAATCCTCCACGTAATGCCGGCATGTCTTCACGGGGGCTGAGGCTTTGTACGCTTGTCAACCGATCACATTTCGGGAGCAATATTTCGCAAGAAAAAACAACATTCAATTTAAACTTCATCTCCTGTAAAGTAATACCAAAAACAAAAAAAAACTTCTCCACTTCTCTTTTTCGAGGCCACTTCGGTCACATGCGTGTGTGCGGGTCTGAGTACGTGTGTGTGTATGTGTCTGCCACAAGCGCGCTCACAGAAGCCTGTCCGTTTTTATTTCCTCACCTTTATGTTTCCAAGTGTCGGATAGCAACTGGCTGCCAGTCTGGTTGTCCTCCTTGTCCTTTCACTTTAATTTCCTATTTTCTCTTTCTATTCTGTCTTTAGTGCACGTTCAAACTCTCTTCTTCAACTCTTACCTTGATGCTAATTACCTTGATTCACTGCCTGACAAAGCAGAGGCTCTACTGAGTCTCATTAAACCCCCCCACCCCACCTCCACCTGACACAGGCAGGCGGAGGCTACGGCTGCAGTAAGATTGCCTAGATGGCATACCGGTAATCATTCACAAGGTCGACCGGGTGAAGAGTTCCTTGAGTTTCCAATTAGTCAGGCAAATGGTAGGCTCCGAGAAACGATACAAAAAGAGAACGCTCACATTCGTAGCACGTGCCTCGGATTCTCGGTCGATTGGCGGAGCAGCCCAACGAGCACGCACGTGACCGAGCTCCGCGTGCCGTTTTGAGCGAGCGCACCCGGCTTATCGGCTCTACGCCTCAACGCACCATGGTCTGCGCACACCGCCCTCGCGACTCAGGAGCTCGGGAGAGACCTGCTGCCAAACGCATATGCCCAAAGTTTTCACTTTCTAAACAACGTGCACTTTCCTTTCGCCGCGTTGAGCCCCGGTAGAATGCGTGCCTGCAAACAACAGTCGTGTGAATACAGACGCGGGAATTCGGGGAACTGGCATTTGTACAAGTAAACGATTGGAGAAGGAAGAGGGGGGGAGGAGGGGGGCCATATTGTTTGAGCAAACTTTGCAACTGCATTGAAGGATTTATTGCAGGAATTTTCGGAGGAGTTATTTGAAGTAAGCAATACGGTAGAGCATACGTGGTCTGAAGTTTTACAAGAGGAGGCTCTGAGGAAAAGAGCCATCAGGGGGACTTGCTAGTAGAAAATTCTTGCTAGTACAATGCATAACTTACCACACAAGTGGAAATACATATCAATATTACATTGCATATGAGCATATACACTGGTATAAGAGTAACCAAAATGCTACGCGTAATGTATGTGTTTTGTTTAATCTTCCTTGTGTTCTCTTCTGTGCCTGACTTCGTGTCTGCTCCTATAGCCTTACTGTGTGTTTTGCCTTGTGCCTTGTCATTAGTGTATTCATGTGACAAGACGTTATGTGCCAGTGCGTTTTAAATGACACTTCTTGTGAGCCATGTTAACAGTAATATGTCACTTGATTAAGCTTGAGAGTGTGTTTACTTATTATGGTGATACTACTTGAAGTTTTCACGTGTGTTACATTTTTTATATTCCTGTGACCTTGAACTGTGCGTAACTCTGCGTGAGAAAAGTAGCCTGTGCCCGTTAAAGGGGGCAAAATCTCCGAAATATTTTACATGGCAAGAAATACAATAAAACAAGAAGAGATGGAGGATACCTGCTCCTTTTCTATAGTATGCATCGGTGGCTGGCATGAATGTGGAAATTATGCTTCACGTGATGGCATCCACGATGCGTTGAGGGAATAGGCGCGACAATCGGTTTCCCTGTACCCGAACAACATCTTTTTTTTCTCTAGATACTCAAGGGAAAGACATCCCAGAATTCCAACATGCCTTTCAGAGTGGCTTGATATGTAAACCGCACGTTCGGTTCATTCTTATTCATCCTTAAGTGCATCGAGTTGCAGCTGTGCAAAGCGCAAGTGAAACCATGGGCATCTGTGTCTTAAAGCCAACCTCAAACACTGTTGTGCTTTCCCGAAGTGTCATGGTTTATACTCTCACTGAATTCAGTCTCGGCATTCCAGCATGCTTGGAGGTGTTTTTTTTTCTATGTTCCGTTCTGCTTGTTAATTTATATTCGCTTTAAGGAATTGTACGAAAGGAAAAAAGAAGGATTCACTGCGACTCCTACCCAACATTTGTGTTTCGCATCTTGACATGGTTCAAGTTTAGCCAAGGTGCCCAGATTTGGCCAGCGAGTATTCTTGTCGCTAGATTCAAGGAGCCTACCACATCCCCACTGCTACGCTCGCAGACGGAAGGCGTGTGGAGTAACCTTCGGCGCCAATCCCTTACAAATATGAGTTTATTCAGTCCGTAGATTGTCTATGGAGATAAAAGTGTCTTGTTTTCTTCTAGGCTTCTTTTTTTTGTACACATTGCCCACACGTTGTAAGCTGCCGAAATCGTTAGTAAGTATTTGCTTGAGTCTGATACAGTCTGTAAAGTGTAATATCGGTTGCTTGTAAAATTGCACAGATGGCAACCGATACAGAGCGTAAAACTAAAACCTACGACCATTTCGAAGACTTACCGTATGATAGCAGTCTGCTATTTTTAAGAGGCTGCATAAGTTATTTTTGTGAAGCCATTCCTTTCAGTTGAGACGCTAGACACAATGTTTACATTCTACGTGTCATCAAGAGAGTCTGTGCAAGACAGCGTTGGTGAAAAAGTAATGATACCTGATCGATACACTTATTGGCAGCAGTTTATAGGTATTCGTCTACACACCGCATTGACGAGCTAAACAGCAGGACGTAATAGGTCGGGGTAGGTATGCCATAGATACTGATGGCGAAAATGATAAAGGCTGTGGTCATATCACATTGCATTGCGTGCTCAATTGAGCTGCGTAGTATAACTAGCCGAAAAGCGCCAATATCGGTACACTTTTAACAGCGGAGCTGTATATGGCTTGGGTTCCGTGTATTCTTGGTCTCCGTCAACAAAAACTGTAACCATCAATGCTTCATACTCGCGTAAGCGAACGAAAAATGCAATGGCCCATACCCCCGTAACGCAGAGGCTTCAAGCACTCAGCATAGTGAAGCGAACAGTTCATGGATGCATTCTTTGGAATCAGGCACACAGCATACAGAACAACATACGTTTCAATAGAGAACAAGCTCAAGACAAACATCCAAACCAGATAACTGATGATGAGGCTACTCGTGATAGCAATGCGATGCACGTAGTCTTTTCCGCAAACATTTCCCGGTAAAGATTGCTGTTCCGCAAGCTGCCGCGGCGACGGCAGCTTGCGACGGGGGGTGTGACGTCCCTATAGCCTTTCGTATATAAGATAATCAGCCTAGCAACTAATTTCGATGTTGTTGCAGCACCGCTATGGGCGGCGGCGTGCTGTAAATATTACGATTACTCCCATTGCTACCAATACTCTATCATAGCACTACTACCATTACTCTAAAGCTATGAAACATTGCATACCACCTTCAGCAGTTAATGGGGTGGTTTTCAACAGCTTCGATGATCATCCACCTTGACAGAGTGGAATGACCCGTTAACGTTTTCTGCCAGTGACAGCTTTTCCTGCCCGTGATAGTTTTCTGCCTGCGATGGTCACCCGTAACAGCCAGTAACAAATAAAAGTGCCAAATTGAGCGCTTCGTTTGTTGACCTGATTTGCAACGCTTTCATTATTCAAAACTTACCAAGGAAGGAAGCGCCAATTGCTCTAAACCAGCAAAACTCGTATGGAAACTTTATTCGTGAGAGTACCGTTGGTTTGTTGTGTCTTGATAGGCGCCTCTTTCGAATGCAGCCTGCCGACGGGAAACGTCTTCCTCTTCGCCGTGGCGATGCTCGAGCCCAATCATGACCGTAGCAGGCTAGGTTTCTCGCGGTATCCTGTTTACGAGGCGCGTTCAAATTGCTTCGCCCACTGGCCGATCGCGTATCACGTGTTCCTTTACTCCTTGCGGAATTGTTGCGACCACACGCGCTGCATATATGTTCGTTCGGTTCGTAATCCTAGAAGATGTGTCCTTTATGGCGTGCTATCACTGTGTTTGCGGCCAGCTTTCTCACTGCGAGCACACGTGTTCCTCGTGGCATCTGCACCGAAATTTCCGGATAAGGCGTCATCACAGTCCGATTCCCTCTCTTCTCTTGTCCAGCGAAGCATAGATTGGCGACCAGGTTTAGTGTCGGCGGATGAATGCGGGAGGGGTACGTCTTACTTGCGCATGTTTGTGCACGATTGTGTTTTGTGCTATATTTGCGCTAGATTCACATATATTTTCGTTTCTGGCCAATCGGCATGTACATTCTCTGTCGCTTGTCTTTAGAAACATTAACTTCCTACTTTTTTCCAATGTGCGCTCAAGTATTTAAAAAATAAAAAAAAGAAATGTGTATATCCTGAGGTTTTACCCGCCAGAACCACAGTCTTATTACGAGGCACGTCGTAATGGGGAACTCCGGAATAATTTTGACCGACTAGGATTCTTTAACGTGCTTCCAGTGCACTCATTGGTGATCTTGCAATATTGTGGCTTCCCACTCAGGGGACCATGCTCCGCAAAAGCTTTCGTGGTGCTACAGCGTAGATGTAGATGTTTGTATTTAGTGGCACAATGTCCATGCGTGCAGACGTGTGCTTAGATGTGTTTTTGAACGGGCATCGCCTTTAAACTTGGACTCAGTGGGTCTCCTGGAAAAAAAAATTGTAACAAGGACATGCTATAGCATTGTCGCTTATATCTTCGCAACCGTACTACCCACACCACTTAATTTGGTATCATTCTGTAGAAAAAAGAACACTACTCGATGATGCATGCATTCCGTGTACAAATGACATCATTGTTGCTTGGCGCTTCACGCACTCATAGCTAAATTTAGTCTCGAACTCGGCGATCGCAGAGGCACAGCTGGGCTGTACGGTTGTCGGTCCGAGCGAAAGTGGCCACCTTTAAAGAGCTCACCCCGCCATTGCAGGTGTAATCTATCGAGCTCAAACCAGAACTCGTCAGGAGTAATAAGGCCTTCAAGCATGCAATTTCTGTTCAAGTTTGACGCTTCCACGGTTAATGCCCTTCTGCGTTCAACAGATCAGGTCCAGAAATCACATTTCCTTTATTTAGTTCCCATGGTTACCATGATGCCTAAAGTAACATATTCATGTACATGGACCAAGTAATTACATTACATGTTTATGTCTAAAACTGCCTTTTTTTTCTTAGACACATAAAAACTGACGTAATATCGGGTGGTGTTTTGATACCGCACCCTGCAGTTTCAGGTCAACTCGCGGTTCTTCAAATGCAGTCTCACGATTGGTTTTCGAAGACTGTGACAGCACAACGGTTTAGGAAAAGTTAGTGTAAATTTTCTCGAATCCTGACGGCGACAACATGCTTAAGCCGCTTTCATACAGCTCCGCATGCACCAGACTTCATAAATGGGCTGAATGTCTCATGACTATTTCCTACGTAATGTTGAAAAAACATTGAGGCGATGTCGGATATAATATACATGCAGGAGGTGTCCCCTGAGACCGCAGTAAAGTGCTCATTTTTTATGACATTAATCTCCGATAGCTGACTCAGACTCATTGGAGGACCGCCAATCCGCTGAGAAACCACAGAATAAATGCTGACCTTAAGTTAGCATTCATTCTTTTTTTTTTGTTTTACTTCGCCCTTGGAAAGTATACCGCATTGGCCAAGTGAAACATAATCCAGGGCACAAGCATTTTGATACCCGCATTTTGGAACGGTTCTTTACATTTTCCATACTTTTTGCGCTGACTGGCGCGCACGAAGCCGCGCGCCAATCAGCGACAGGGCTGAGCACGTTACGGGTCAAATGATGTCAAATCACTAGAAAGGCTGGAAAGAGACAATAAAGCATACCCACCAAACTATTTTATACCGATAGTCGATATTTCAGAACCTACTTTCGGATTTCTCTTTTCGTTAACGTTGGCGCCATACGTTGCATAATTACTAGAAAAGAGAAGCTACGCCAACCATTGTCGTTATATTTTTTGGAGCAAAAACCACACGCTGGTTTGCCAATGTGACAGTGGGCATTTGAAATTATTGTCTCTTTTTCGGGCTGTTGTGGCGTAACAAAAATTATCTAAACTTTCTATTGTTATTTTTGGCACATTTGGAATACAATGCGGTCAATATTTACAAGTAAATGCGATGCGCATTCATCTTTACGAGCGAATGGGCATAAAAGAACAGCGGTCATTTATTTACAATATAAGCAGAAGGTTGATAACATCAATGAATGTGTGCAGAGGGACGAAAAATACACAACTTTCTGATTCTGTTAAAACTCTCGGTGTAATACTTTAAAGGCACATAACACAGAATGAAGACGTTGAATACGCAGCAAAGCCTCCTTTGCAGTCCACATCGTCGCAAGATTGAGATACGTCCCCCACCGAGAGTCAAAAATGTACTCTAAAATGTTCTCGTATTATGTCTCGTAAAATAGTGTAGGGTGTTTCTATGCCTCACATATATCGCCAATCTCGAGAAACTCCATGTGAGTGAAAAAAAGGGGGTGGGAACAGTTCACACTGTTGGCACTATTCTTTCACTCTTCACGTTGTACAATTGCCGATTGCTTCCGAGCTACAAAATTTTCATAAAAAGGGATGGTTATGCAACATTTTCTATGCAGCACTTGTGCTCATCAGCACATAAGTAGATTAGCCGATGTACTCCCTATTACTCCGACTGAATTATGCACAAAATACATTCTATAGCTATTTGATAATTTTTATTGCCCTATATAACTATTTATGATCCTATTGTTGTACTACATGTGCAATAACGTGTCTGCTTTGTCGAAAAGAACACATTGCGTCTATGTGATTTCTCAAATTGTCACTGTAGTTGTCATTACACCAATTGTCAATGTCAGTCGAGGGGCTATTTTGCCGATGATTATATAAGGCTCGAGGACCTCCGCGAAGGTGTCCCCCTCCCTCGCCCTTCACTGCTGCCGTGGCCTCCTTTAAAGAGAAATAAAGTAAAAAAGTGAATGTGAAGCAAAAATTTTTAACTGAGCCCGAGAACACATTGGCAACTGTGACATTAGTGTGAGCCAGAGCAATAAATGTAGGACCTTCAGGAATCAAGCCTCTTCTTGTGGCAAAAGCGTCTTTTTCTTGGTAATACAGCAACCAGCGCGAACTAATGATTCAGTTAAACTCACTCCTATTTTGTGGCCTTATAAAAGAATATCGATAGGAATGTTGTATTGGTCATACCCAAGACGGATGCAACCGTTGAAGAATAGGGGAAGCGTCAGAGTTGTTTGAGCTGTAGCCTGAAGAAAAGATCTTTCCAAGCAAATTTAGAACGACAGTTATCGACGCCAAATACATTTCAGAGACATTAAAGTGTCCAGCGGAAAGCGCAGACTTTGTCTCTACAGAGGATTAGGTTATGGGACGTTGTTACCACTCAACAGACTTGGGGATTTGTGTAGGATAATCCATTTGCAGTCTTCGGACGTCCAATTATTCCGGGATTTCGTAATGTGAAAAGGCAATTCAGATGTTCACAGCCGAAAAGCCAAGGGATTACGGTGGCGCAGACGCAATTTGGCAAAGATTAGCGCAACGTGGCCATCTTTAGCGAACCTACGTGCTTAAAATGAGACGTTTAGCCAACAAAGCGGAGCAATTTTCTGAGAAGGGCTTGTATATGACGCGTCCTGAATACCAAAAACGTCATTACCTCTGTAAGCAGACTCCTGGTAGTTCGGAAAAGGCGCAGAAACGAAACATTTGAGGTAGTGCCTCCAATGTTTACTGCGCACTAATTGACTACCTTTGCACCCTACCTTATTTCCATGTTTATAGCTCATATTATTATTATATTTTTTGCAATTGATATTTCAATGTATTGCAGTAGATCTATCTGCTTTTTTTAATGTATGTTCGTAACTTGCATGTAGTTCACGTTTGATGTATATCTGTACATACTCGCACACTTGTATTTTCTACGCGCTTTTTTTTCATTTTTTGCCTATTTCCGCTCAACAACTTCTGTTATATTTGTTCTACTTTCTTACCTGTATGTTTATGTCATCATATGACTTTATTTTGCTGCCATAGTGTAATTCCTGTCGCCACCTAACCTTCAGCTGAAGCCCCAACGCAGTCTTTGGCTATGGAACCTTTTTGTGTATCCTATTTATCAAATTTTACAACGAACTCGAAGCAACAAGATTTCACAAATTTCTCAATTTCAGAAATATGCCCTGAGCTTTGGTTCACAGGAACCTGATTTGCCTTTCATCTGAGCTTGGGATGATATACTCAATTAAACCACTGAAACGTAGCACCGGTCATTTCTACGTATAATCATGAATGGCCTTCAGCAAACATACAAACTGAAGATAACTGAACTGAGTTCGGCAAAGAAAAGAAAAACGTATGCTGTGACAACTGCAAGGCCGCAGGCTCGAGTCTGGAAGCCAGCCTCGCGAATGCGAGGCTGTGGGTTTAAGATCGGCTCTCAACGGTTGCCCATAGGTGAAAAAAAAGGAGCAGGCATCCTCCGGTCGGGCTGTCGAATTTCTGCAAACTTGAACCACTCTCAGAAAAGTACTGCGCTTTCTAAGCTCCTACAGAGATGCTTTTCGTGCGAGAGCATTTGAAATTATAACCTTCGTACACATTTGGCATTTACGTTTTACATTTACCGGCTGCACCAGACGAAAACTTTCTGACAATAGTAACATGGTAGCGCTATGCTAAAATATTTTATTATTTTTGCAACTGGCGGGCTTCTGGCGTGTCAGTACCACGTTCGTATTACCAATAACTATGGCGACGAAACATCACAAAGATAAGGGATGAATATTCGGTGGCATTCTGATACGGAAGTCATATCTGTGCCTCGAGTTTCATTGGAGTATAACCCAAAGCAAGATGGCCTGCTCGACGCTCTATATACAAAACAGCGGTCTACGTTGTTTCACAGTGACAACAAAGAATACAGTTAGTTGGCAATGACATAAGGCGCCCCATCTCATTTGAACACAATGAATCACCTTTTCTCCGAAATATATTTCAGGCTGCAGTAAGACCTCCAATGCTTTCTTGGGTCCCATGATGCTAGCTTGTGCTCGTTACTTGAGCATTAGGCGCCTTTTTATAGCGCATCTTTTAGGCACCCGTTTCTGCATTGAACGTCGGCACGCCTCGGCGCCCCTCGGCGTAACTGAGCGAACGAGCACACCAAAGGATGAAAGAGCGAACGCGGAGCGCAGCGGGAGATGAAAAACGGTGATAGCGAAAGGAGCGCGAGCAGGAAAGAGGGAGAGGAGGCTGCAGTGAAAGCATGAGGCAGAAAGCGGAGGATAAAAGTACGGCGAAGGGGTGAGGAGGAAAGCAGAGTGCCACAGGCGCGATAGTATTAGGGCACCTCCTCGGCGCCCGTTCCTGGGTTGAGCGCCGCCGTCCCTCGGCGTAACCGCACGAACGCACTCGTGCCCGTGCCAGCGAGTTCGTCGTGGTCTTCTTCCTCAGCTGCCTCCGATGCCGCTCATCATGCCAGCGTTCGCATACTGCCCGTTCCTATGTGAAGACGCTGACGGCACTGGCCCACTGCCAGTCGGTGCGGTGATATCGATGGATGTATGGATGATAAACTTTAGTAGGGTCCTTTAGGGCGCGCACTAGCGCGCAGCGGGCCGCTCCCACGTCGGGACAGAGAGGCCGAGCCTCTCCGCCGCGTCGCGGGCCCGTTGGACAGCCCGTAACTGTTCTTCGAGGTTGGGGCTGTGTAGGACAGCATCCCAGCGTGAAGTGTTACTTTCATCGCCGCGTAACGCGGGGCATCGCCAGAGCATGTGAAGTAAGTTCGCTAAGTTCGCATAGTGCACATCGATTTGTTGTCTGAATTTCAGGGTACGATCTCAAATTCTTTCCCTCAATATATGGCGAAATGAAAACATGTTACAGCCACGCTCCAATTTCGCGTTAGGGAATATTCTAATCACCGGACATTTTCTTACTTTCTCTTATATTTATTATGGTTATAATTTAGTGGCCTTGTATCCACAAAGAAAAACTAGTACCCGTCCCCTTTCCAAGCCGATTAATCTTCAACAACAATATCGTCCTTGGTTCTCATGCTCCCACCTACACTTAAAGAACAGTTCACACCTTCTGGAGCTTACTTTATTCCCAAACAATAATTTCCATCTATTTTGCCCGCGCACCTGCCATTGTTGCTCAGTAGCTATGGTTTTGGGCTACTGAGCACGAGGTTGTGTTATCGAATCCCGGCCATGGCGGTCACATTTCGATGGGGGCGACATGCGAAAACACCCATGTACTGAGATTTAGGTGCACGTTAAAGAAGCCCAATTGGTCGAAACTCCGGAGTCCTCCACTACGGCGTGCCTCATAATGAGAAAGTGATTTTGGCACGTAAAACCCCACAATTTAATTTTTCTTAATTTGCTCGCTATTTGCCCGTTACGAACGGGCTTGGCGCATAGGCGTGACATAGGAAAGCAGCCACCACAGGGTGTTATAGAAATGAAACAAACGCAAGAAAGGTCATTATAGTTTAAAGAGAGGAGGGGAGATGGAAGTACAAGCAGGTTAGCCAGTGCGTAGACTAGCTGGCTACCCTGTGCTGTGCTAAGCGGGCAAACGGAATTGACTATATTGTGAGGTGTGCGACACTTTTCGCTCTGTCACTCAATCCACTAGTCCTCAGGAAGCACAACACGTTCACCGCCTACTGTGCTGAGGATGTGTGTGTGTGTGGGGGGGGGCACGACATAGCTACAACTCGCCTTTTAGAGTGAATACCAAGGAAATTTGATGATAGCGCCACCGCTCGACTGATGTACCGTGCACTATGCTTTAATTGGCCACCACGGTAACACGCGAGCAAAAATGCTGTAGTCAGGTGCTCTCGACGTTTGCTCGAATGCGCAGAGCACTCCCGGCGTCAACAATGCAACGAACTAAGGCGCGTTTCTCGAGCAGCTCTTCGTCTAAGGGACCACCGAGGAGCGTTGTTGAAGGTGAGTGCCTCGTTCAGTCAAGAATCGCGCTGTGCCCTCCTCGCTTCAAGTGTGTGCTCCAGATAAAGCTTGGAGGCGACTCCGAACTTTGTGATGTAAAGCTAAGATATTTACCCAGCCGAGACAGTAGAGAGCGTCCCCCTTCAAGAGCGCTGGAGTACAAAGATGACGAGAGCGCTGATTGGCGGCCGAGATAAGAAAGAAATGTTTAGAATGGTGAAAAAGAAAGCAGGGAGGAGATGGGATGGAATCCTCTCTGACATAGGTAATTTTCAGCAGTTAGTGTCGGACTAGTCAAAATGCTTTACCCCAATATAGTAAAACCTGATTAGCTCGAACAGGCAAACTAACCATTTCTCGCTTAGAATAACATGTCATTAGAAATCATCATCATCGTCATTCACTCTACCGGGGCGATAGATTTTGAGGACATTAGAGCAGGAGTCTTCAATATGCGGCGGTCGGGTCGGATCCGGCCGGCGGAATCCTTCTGACGGGCCGGTGCCGGTACTTGCGATGACGACCGGCCCGTAGGCGGGCTGTTTCGCCTTGCATAGCCTGCGCTACGCCTCCGGCTTAGAGCAGGGTTTTTTTTTTTTTCCACGTGGGAGCCATCTTCCCTGTAGTCACACCATCCCGCCACGTCTTTCACGGCAATGCCGACAAATCAGGCGCCTCATGTGCGCGCCTTGAGGATGGTGCGACACCCCGATTGGCAAGTCGTCCGAACGCGCTAGCAGTGGCACGAGCCATTATTGATGAGGATAGTTCTTACTCACCCAGATTTGTTGACGGACACGGAAAAATTCACGGAACCCTAGCCATAAGCTCCTCCGCTGTAAAATATGGGGCGGCTTTTCAAACACGAAGTCACGCGATATTTATAAGTGTCATTTTATTAAAATCGGCACATGTACTCCAACTTACTCGAGTCGTCTTTTCTGGTAACTCCCAAAGCACAAACATTGTCAAGGATAAGATAGACCGATATACAGGACACGGATAAATAGAAAACAGCACGAACGCTTTCTGTTCTCTGTATTGCGTTACTTCATCCTCGATAGTGCACTCCTACTTGAGTACACCTTCTACACTACCTAAAAAATAAACGCTATGCGCAAATGTCAAGACGCATTCGTAGAAATATCGTAGTTGGGGTAACGACACACCAGCGAAAAAAAGGACCTTTTGTAAAGAAAAAAAAAAAGTCATGACGCTTCCCAGATTCCAGCGTCGCAAGTCAAGGCATTTGGCCTCGCACCAGGAGGAGGAAGAAGTGGAAGCAGAAATCGTTCAGCAATGAATGTTTGGTGGTGGTGGTGGTGGTGGTGGTGGTGAAGTGTAGCAACAGGCGGGTTTAGCCTGGCGAACAAGGCCGGCAATTGCTCCGCCCGAGCGTCTCGCACAACACCGCTGAAGGATTTCACCATATGTCCATCAAACCGGTCTCTCTTAAGAAATCGATGAGGAGACGTGAAGTTTCTTTACGGGCTATAACTGGTCCCTCGGGAAATATAAGGTCTTGCAGGCGCGCATGCGGAAGGTCCTTGTTTTGCAGATTTTTCAGGAGAGTGTGTCTTTCATCTTGGAATTGTTGGCAGGACCACAAAAAGTGCTCAGTGTCTCCTGTATCGTTGCATGCCGTACAGTTCGGAGAATTGATTCGCCCCGTTTTAAATAACCAGGCCGGTGTATTAGCAGATCCTGTCCTTATTCGATATAGAAGTGTGGCTTCCTCTCGGTGCAATCTCTTGGTTACGCAGGGCATATGCGGTGGAACCCAAAGCGACGCAAAGTGATTTCGAATGTCAGATTTTTGCACTTGATTACTCTTTGGAGCCTTGATTTTGGGAGGTTGATAGAGTGCTGCGTATGCAAGCGCATCAGCTTTTTCGTTTCCTGAGATGCCAATGTGGGAAGGAATCCACTGAAACTTTACTGTGAAGCCTTTGTTATTGAGTTCTTTCACGATGGCTAGTGATTTGCGTGGGAACTTGAGGGATGGCAAACCACGGTGTATTTGCTGTAATGCGGCCTTCGAGTTCGCAAGGACAACCACATTCTGCGGAGGCAAAGTCTTTAGTTTGCGCAGCGCAGAAGCTATTGCTACGCCTTCCACAATTGTCGACGAGGCTATACAGTCCAGACGGCCAGACCGCGTATATCTTAGAGAGGGAATATAGACTGCAGCTGCACAGCGGTCTTCGTCTGCCTTGACAGAGCCATCTGTGTATACTTGTAGGTGATTCGGGTAAATCGTGTTCAGGTGTTCCAGGACTAATGACTTCGCTTCTGCAGATGGAATGCAGCTCTTTGATTGCAATCGTGGTACACTTAAGTTGCATGTGATGTCCTCGAATGTCCAGGGTGGTTCTATCCTTTCCCTCTGTCTCGAGCAGCGCAATCCTAATACGCGAAGCGTGTTCAATGCTGCATAAAAATGTGAGCGTGGCCTGTTACCTATACGTCGTAAGAGGGCTCTACCGGGCGTAGACTCACTCAATCGTAGGAGCTGGATCATCAGAGCCTGGGAAGCCTGGAGTCGTAGAGGGCGTGACTCAGCTTCGTAGAGCACTTTCTTGTTTGACGCTGGCTGAGGGACTCCAAGGCAAAGTCGGATACCTTTTCTGTGGATGGCTTCTAAGCGCCTTGTCGCCCCAGAGAGTATGGTGCGCGTTGAAGTCGCCGCATATAATCCTAGGAGCTGGGCAGCGGCTGCAGAGGTCTCTTATAATTTCTCGCATCGAGACCTTCAGGCGAGAGCTCACATACACGGAGGCCACGCTGAGGCTTCGGTTTCCCAGCCGCACTTGTACAGCAGTGACTTCCAAAGCACTGCTGCAAAGGTCTTGCACTGGTAGAACGTAATGTGGTATTTCACGTCTCACATATAGCTTGGCGCTTCCGTTCGGAAATGTCGGAATACTTTGGTTTCCATGGGCGACATAGCCAGCAATTGATCTGGAACTTGGAAGACCAGCCTCGGACAGGGCCAATATCGGCACAGGCATGTTACGCAAGAAAAGCGACAGTTCAGGTAAATGGCACGCAAGACCCGCACAGTTCCATTGCATAATAAGTGGCACCTGCGGACGAGATGGTGAACATTGTGTCCTGACCGCATCCATATTTATAGGTGCTTTAAAGAGAGGCAGAGCTGAGAATCACTGACTCGAGAGCCAGGACTACTTCGAGCATTTCCTTCATCGAGCTCGCCGGCATCTTCTCTATGTGTGATCGCAAGGCCTTGAAGAGAGCACGTAGCACCTGCTGACAGTCCTCCTGTGGTGTTTTTTCATCGCAACGCGATTGGGGTCGCTGCAGTACAGACACATAACTTCGCTGTTCCGGTTGTTCAGCAGTCTTCTCGTCTACGGGGCCTCTGTTCATTGATTTCACTGTTTTAGCCGGTCCACTGCGCGATGGCACCACTGTGTCCTGGATTCCTGGAGAAGGCTTCAGGCTTGGAAAATCAGTTTCACTCTTTGAGCTCCATCTCATTTCGTCTGACTCTCTTTGACTTTCTGTCTTTTTCTTCGTCTTATTTTTCTCATCGTTTCCTGTTGGCCCCAAGATAAACGTTTTCTTACGCTTTATTGCCGCTGCCCGCATAGGACACTTGCTATAACTAGCTGGATGACCACCACTACAGTTTGCACATAGAAATTTCTCTCTGCACGCGCATGTTTTGAAATCGTGGGGTCCTTCACATCTCTTACACCGCTGCTCACCATGGCAGTGCTTGGCCACATGTCCATAGCGCTGACACTTGAAGCACCGAGGTGGTGTCTCAACGTAGTCAATGGTCTCGTGTCTTGTGAAGCCCAAGTTGATCTTCTCTGGACGGTCTGTATTTGGAGCGAACGTAAGAACCACGGAGCTGGTTCGCCTGGACTCCCAATCGGTTTCGGAAATTTGGACGCGTCGCGTGACTCTCCTTGCATGGTAAACTCCTTGTGGTTTTAGGTATAGCAACAGTTCCTCGTCAGTGTACCACTTCGGTACTCCTCTAATAATGCACGTGTTTTGCAGGTACGAATTGAGCACTCGTGCTGAGATTGCAGTCCCTGAGATTGACTTGCAGCTGAGAAGGGAATTCACATGCTCTTCTGTCTGTACATCTAGAAGCAGGGCTCCTTGAGCAGTAAAGCGGCTCCTAACTGGCGATGCGCCAAGAATTTTTTCAATTTCCGTAGACAGAACAATGGGATTTACTCACTGCACGTCATATCCTATGTTTTTATATTTTGGCGCTAACAGAATCATTTAGGCATTTGCTTCGTGAGTTGTAATGACTTCGTAAAAGGGAAAAAGAAAAGAACTGTATGCTACAGGAATACGTGAATAGGCTTGCTTGCTACGACGTATCCTTAATAATGTTCCAAATTGATATACCCACGGATACTTTATACTATAACCAAAAACTTGGCCTAAAATAGGTATTTCGCTCTTTCTCTGGAAATTGAGCCGGAAGGTCTAACTGGAATAAAATAAAAATAAACTTCAATAAATGACGTCGATTCATTTCTAGTCCACGTACAGCACCGTCACTTGTGTATTCTAATTTATATTCAGCAATATTTATTAAGTTCTTTGTTGTCGTGACCTCGGCACCGCCGCTGGTCGTCAATCCGTCACTCTGAACAAAAATTTTGGAGACCACTGCATTATGGGAAACGTAAGAGAAACAGCGGCGGAGACAAGTGGAAGAGACAGCTGGAAGGTCTCACCTCCTTTCAAAGGGGATGCCCGTATCATCATCATCGTCACATCAAAACTATATATATATATATATATATATATATATATATATATATATATATATATATATATATATATATATATATATATATATATATATATATATATATTACGCCAGCGGTATCAACTGAGGTGTTTTGTGCGATTGGACAAACAACGCTTTCCAGGATCTGAAGTCGAGGAGATAACATGAAAATACGAGCAACCGACAGAGAGAGAGAGAGAACAGCGTTTATTTTTTGTAGCGCTTAGAGCCGCTTATCGACCTCTCGCCTTCGCATTCTGACATATTCACTTCCATCAACTTTATTTTATGCCTGCGTATTTCGCAGAACCTATCGGCGCGTAGTGCGCTTGCGTTATTAAGTTACGGCCGCAGCCACTGCTCGGCTCTATTTTCTTGACAGCCCACTGCCGTGGCGACGACGGGCGTTCCTCGTTCTAAACTCTTTCTCTCGACAGCAAAGCATCCGCGTTCGTGTCAGAAGCCGGGGACCGGGAACAGGCGTTTCCTGCAGAAATTGGCGGTATTCAAACTTTTGCGATGCGCTTAGGACTAAGCGATATAAGCGCCATTTCGGCAGTTGCATAACACGGGAACCCCGATATTGAAATAACGCGTCCATCAGGGGGCGTTATTGATCGGGCTCTCAGATGAACGCTTTTCCGTGCGAATTTGGTGACTAGCCTTCATATAGGGTCTTCCTAGAGCGTGTGGTGCATATTTTTCGAGACGCTGTTGATAACGTCGAAATTGAGCAAGCAACTTTGCATAACCTCAATAAAATTCCAGAAAGGCAAGACATTCCTGTGAAACGTTACCGCAACTCTTTGCTCAGATTTACAGTGAAAGAGAACAAGAGTAAAAAATAAGGAATAAATGTTCCTTCCTAGACTGTTCAACTGGTGTTGCATTTTTACTTGCCTACGATGTGTGGGACATTTGCCTCGGCGTGCGAATAATCACCTTATAGGAAGCACGTTTCAAAAAAGTATAAACGTAGGAGAAACACTCTACTGGCAATAGCGTCCGAAAAGAGATGCCGCTTAATGTATCTGTCTTTCTCAAATTGTATTCAGTATCGCGAATCTTCCTTTTTTCTCATTACGCAAGGCTCACGCTTGAATGAACGACTGCCTGAGTGAAATAGTGCCTCAAATCGCGCGGTTCTTCCGTTGGCAACTATTGAACATTTTTTCTGTGCTTATGGTTATAACTAATTTCGAGTTTTTTTTTATTACATATCTGTTACTCAGGAGTTGTTGATGCTAATTACACAATCCAAGCTATTCCTCTTAATTCATAGATAGGCTCCAAAGAAGGTTACTCGAACGAATAATAGAGAAAAAATCTGGTGTGACAACAGTTCCAGAAATCACACACGTGCACAGAACAACACTATACTTCAAAACAAATGTTCCTAACGAGTCCACAGGTTCCAAACGTTCATTTCAAGTACAAATGACGTCCCTTGTCGGCGGCAGGTACTCTACTTCCGAGATCGTGCACCCAAGATCAGGAAACACGGTAATAAGAGGTTTTACGGAAACACGAATATGTGATGGCGTTGAAAGAGAAAATTAATTACTTCCACGAACACGATATTGTAACCAGAGCTACAATAAAAAGATTCAGTAATTATAATATTTTCCTGATTCTTCCAGAAACTGCATACTAATGCGAGTGCTGCCCCGTCTTTAAGCATTTATGATGTCCGTGCCACCCGAGATTTTGTTTAGCGACATTGGCCGACAATCCATAGCATGCATCCACACGACAAGCCTAATTAAACCTTAATTTGTAGCAGTGTAATAGAATACTTTCCATGTCCTTCATGAGCCTGTTCGCGAGAGCTCACACAGAGCTGCAGGATTTTCCTACTTTGTAAAGAAGCATTTGGCATAGGCGGCGCCAATCCGAAGTCTCTGAATCTTTTTCCAAGGAATAATCGAGGGGATAGTTTTCGAAGGAAACGCGTACAATTTGTCGGAGAGGAAGCTTGGCAGTTTGAAGATTAAGAAAACGTGTGCTATTACCAGGTTTCTTCCTCGGAGAAAAATGAGAGGGGGTGTTTTTTTATTTTGCGACACCTTATTTCTGAGCAAACATTTTGGACTTCATTTATAGGTTCGTACTAAAAGTCAGGTGGATGACATTTTTTTCCCCTTTCGCGAATCCTCCTTCACTCTGCAGGCTTCCGAAGAACTTGCGTCGATATATTCAAGTCGACCTAGCTATGTGACCTGCTAGCCTCTTGAATAGCTGATAGGGTAGAACTACAGCCCAGGAAAAGCGTTCCTGCCGGAATCAATTGCCGCTCTAGGACAATTTTTTTTCTTCAA
This sequence comes from Dermacentor variabilis, assembly GCF_050947875.1. Taxonomy (NCBI): domain Eukaryota; kingdom Metazoa; phylum Arthropoda; class Arachnida; order Ixodida; family Ixodidae; genus Dermacentor; species Dermacentor variabilis. The sequence goes on from NC_134576.1 coordinate 90,624,026, forward strand.
CTACGAAGCTTTTGTACTGCCAAGCTTTCAAATCCGACATTCGGTTTCCACTGCAGCGATTCGCACTACAAGTCGGATGGATGGCAGTTTTTCTCTTTCAAAGGTGAGTCGCACCGCTGTCTTAGCGATGCTCTTACTGTCAGCATCTGCGCCGGCTCGCAGCTTTGTCGTTGTCACACCGCTCACAACCGGACGCCAGCGTCTGGTTGTGGGTCTTGATTTTTGTGCACGACTGCTTCTTCACCAAAGAAGGGGCGAGGCGTGCAGACACGGACACAAGAGAAGTGGACAACAAGAGCGGCGTTCGTGTTGTCCGCTTCTTTTCTCTTGTGTCCGTGCCTGCATGCCTTACCCTTTCTTTGCATTACGAATCCTTACCAACTAGCTCAGCTTTCTTTCGTTCTATGCTTCTTCTGAACGGCCGCCGTGACATAACTGCACTCGTGAAGTGCACGCGCCGTTTCTTCTTCGGAGATTCCGATTACTATACACCTTTGCCCTTGCTGCCCAACGAGTTGTGGATAATTAATGCATGACGTGCGCCTCGCATTTGAAAGAAGACCTGTCTCACAGAAAGCACCACGTTCTGGGTCATGACTGCCGGTGTCCTATTCGCTGCATGGTCATTAGTTCATGATGAAACGCTTCTTTTTCTTCCATTGTTACCTGGATAACTGACAAAGACGAATAGAGGGATAGGTCATTTGTTTACGATAAAGAATGGTTCTGTGGCCTGGTCGGGGTTAGAGGACCGCCGGAAAGGGAAGGGCGTAAGCGAATGTCGGGACACGATGGACGCCATCGCCGCAATATGAGAAAATGCGATCCGAAAAATTGTTGTCATCAATTCCTTTGTGTACTCTACACGCCTTGAAAACGAAACAAGGAAAATATATTGAAAATATTCATTAAGCACGCCGCACTGCGTTAATATGGTTCGTTTGTAAGCAGCTTGAGTCTACGTCATGGCTGGCTTAATATGAATAATGCAATATTTGGCTCAAACTAGACGTGTGCACGAAAGATAGGCAGAACTGTGTCTGAGCGGTTCGTTTTGCGTATTTCTGACGACAATTGTCTAATTCGCGCCAAAGGTTGAAATGTTTAATAAATGAACTGACTATAACCTAACAGCAATCATTAATGTTCCATCGTGGTTATTGAAGCGGTAAAGGACAAGACTGCTGACGTTTCGGGACGAGCGTTTACTAGTTTCTGAAAGGATGTTACTAGAAACGAACATTATAGTATGTAGTGCAATCAAAATTAAACTAGCAGAAATTTTAATAAAACCCTGTGCTTACTACAGAAATGATGCTTGGAAGCATTTGCATGGCACAGGCGCTTTTACGGACACAATTTTCGCGATCAGATAAGGTCCGTCAGTACACAAATAACTAAATGAGTATTTGTTATTCAAATTTCCTTTATTTTCACGATTACGGTATATATATATATATATATATATATATATATACATATATATATATAAGCTACTTGAACGCAGTCAGGCTCGAAGGCAACTTCATTCTTTATATACTTCTAAGTATTTGTGTTCCTAGATATTCGTAATCAAATTTGGCACTTTGTATGTCATCTTGCACTGAGACGCCAGAATGTCAAGGGGGTGTTCCTCCGTACGATGCAGCCGATTACATAAGCACGCCATTCTGTGGAAACAGGGTAGGGCGAATAAAAATAGCACTTCTACTCTCGGCTTGCAAACCCAAACTGGCTTGTGGGTAGGTTTTCTTTGGGTCGGAAGCCCCACCTCTCAATGAAAAGTTGATGCAATGACTGTAAAATAGGAGTGTGTGTATATATATATATATATGTATATATATATATGTGTGTGCGTGTGTGCGCGTGTGTGTGTGTGTGTGTGTGTGTGTGTGTGTGTGTGTGTGTGTGTGTGTGTGTGTGTGTGTGTGTGTGTGTGTGTGTGTGTGTGTGTGTGTGTGTGTGTGTGTGTGTGTGTGTGTGTGTGTGTGTGTGTGTGTGTGTGTGTGTGTGTGTGTGTGTGTGTGTGTGTGTGTGTGTGTGTGTGTGTGTGTGTGTGTGTGTGTGTGTGTGTGTGTGTGTGTGTGTGTGTGTGTGTGTGTGTGTGTGTGTGTGTGTGTGTGTGTGTGTGTGTGTGTGTGTGTGTGTGTGTGTGTGTGTGTGTGTGTGTGTGTGTGTGTGTGTGTGTGTGTGTGTGTGTGTGTGTGTGTGTGTGTGTGTGTGTGTGTGTGTGTGTGTGTGTGTGTGTGTGTGTGTGTGTGTGTGTGTGTGTGTGTGTGTGTGTGTGTGTGTGTGTGTGTGTGTGTGTGTGTGTGTGTGTGTGTGTGTGTGTGTGTGTGTGTGTGTGTGTGTGTGTGTGTGTGTGTGTGTGTGTGTGTGTGTGTGTGTGTGTGTGTGTGTGTGTGTGTGTGTGTGTGTGTGTGTGTGTGTGTGTGTGTGTGTGTGTGTGTGTGTGTGTGTGTGTGTGTGTGTGTGTGTGTGTGTGTGTGTGTGTGTGTGTGTGTGTGTGTGTGTGTGTGTGTGTGTGTGTGTGTGTGTGTGTGTGTGTGTGTGTGTGTGTGTGTGTGTGTGTGTGTGTGTGTGTGTGTGTGTGTGTGTGTGTGTGTGTGTGTGTGTGTGTGTGTGTGTGTGTGTGTGTGTGTGTGTGTGTGTGTGTGTGTGTGTGTGTGTGTGTGTGTGTGTGTGTGTGTGTGTGTGTGTGTGTGTGTGTGTGTGTGTGTGTGTGTGTGTGTGTGTGTGTGTGTGTGTGTGTGTGTGTGTGTGTGTGTGTGTGTGTGTGTGTGTGTGTGTGTGTGTGTGTGTGTGTGTGTGTGTGTGTGTGTGTGTTGGAACATAAGAGCTCTAGACGCCAGAATGTCGACAATGGGGTGTTCCCCTTGTCGAAACGAAAGTGGTTTGCCTTCAAATACGATGTTACCTAAATGTGTGCAATATTCCTAAAACAGGCAACGTAAATAATAAATTTTTGAGGATGTGATAACTGACTCCACGTCATAGTAGAAATTTTTTTTCCTGAGCACTGAAGCCACCTTGTACAGCAGCATTTGCGCTGTTCTCGTAGCCTTCTTAATAAATTTACTGGTAGTTTCAGTTTAAAGGCCCGGCATATGAAACATAATGCTTGTTCAGGCCAAAAGACGAAGTTGTCGGTGGCGTGTATAAAGGTAAGACTGCATCCTAAATTATCTGCCACAGACGGATAACATTCTGCCGCACGTACGACCCTGAATTTAGGTCGTATGTTTGTGGCAACGCTGTTGCAGTTCAGTCATCACATCTCTGAGAAGGGCATGATTAATTAAGTTAGGTTGGTGCTATCGCGATTGCCGTCAAAAACGTTGGTGTCTGCGTAGCTGCACACACATTTCCTACCCTACTGCGTGCACTGAACACGGCATCAACGTACCGCATTCTTCCGATCTCATTAGTGTGTGCGAAAAGAATGCACGTAATGAGGACAGAAAATTTTCTACGTGTTTTCTTGTCCCTCTCCTCGGCGGTATGTCTATACGTAAGCTTAGCCTTGCGGATTATCCGTCCGCATATTCCTCCCAGAAGATGAACAGGGAACAAGGCTGCTGTTAGTCTCGGGGGCTCATCTGCTGAACCTCTCTTCCATCCGGTGCCGGCATGAAGGAGTAGCAACGGGCTTCGGATGCAACTCGGCAATGCTGTTCTTGATAAGCTCGCACAGGGCTTATCTGGCATTCGGGAGAGGCTTGGAATTTCTTGGTAGATAGGCCAAATACACGGTTTCTCTAAAATGCTCATTCAAATCCAGAAACTCAATATAATAATATTTCGCGAGCTCGCATTTAAAACTAAGTTCATGTCTTTCTGTGAAGATAATGATAATGTTTACAGTTGTTTGAGGTAATCCGTTCTTCTCTGAAGAAAATGGGGTAGCAGCCTGCGTATTGGACGAACTCTGACGCAATTTCATTCGGTTAGTCGTTTGTATAATGCAAGTGTACGACAAACAATATTGAGCTAACTTGGCTTGACTGCTGCCTTTCCTCTCGTTCAACGTATTTAGGATTCGAGAAAGCCCCTTGCGTGAGCTCCTCTGCAAAAGCTCACGGACGGACGGACCAAAGTTTCGCTCCTCGAACTTGTCAGTAGCGTATAAGTTGCGCAAACTTGTACCAGCGTGTGCCGAACTTAATTAGGTTTCGCAAATTTTGGCACATCCTACTTCCGGCAGCGATGACCGTTTTTATTAGGACAAGAGAACGGCTGTTCAAAATACTTATCAGTTATGTTCCTTACTCACTAGACGTAGTGGCAGATACGAAGACCATGATCAGAAAGTATGGTGTGCCCGTCGTTGACTGTACATTTTTTTTACGCTGATATGTCTGCGAATACACTGACACTTTGCGCTAAGTAAGCCGAACGGCAACTTAAACAATTGGGCTCGTTATTATTGGTTATCAGGGATGTCAAAGCTACAGCCCTCGTACGTGCGAGGATTAAGATAAGAAAGGGGAAAAAAACGACAGGATTGTACTGAACAGGGCTGATTGGTTGAGGGTGAAAGAAATTCAACAGCGCAGATCGCGGAGCATAAATTATAGACGACAGATACAGCACCACGTATGTCGTGTACACTTTTTACGCGGTTTGATTCACTTCAGCGAAAAGACACGTGACCGCCCAAATTGCACTGTCAAGCTGGGGCATGCGCCCATGGTGATGAGGGGGTGCGCTTTTTGTAATATTTTCAGTTATATGCTCTTTTACCTGTTTTATATACCCTTAACAAAATGCAGTAGGAAATCGCTACTTGTATTTCTGCCGATATCGATTCCTTCAAAACTCGAAGCATTTTAGGAAGAGGATTGGCCTTACATGGACAAATCACTAGGAACAAACGTAAACATTTGAAAACTGTTTTCGAATCTGCTACACATTTCTTCGTACTCGTCCGCCTTTGCCACGCCTGTAGCCTTCACTTTGAACCAAACTTTCCTGCCCACAGTGACCTTCTGAAGTTCCAACATGTCCAAGACTGACGAGAATCGCAGTTAGCACTGCGAGTGTCGCAGGTGACCTGCGCCTTAACTCTGCGATTCAGTTCAACACAGACAAAAAATAAAAACGCAGATCCAGCCCGATGTTTGCATCTAATGTACGCGAAGCATGTTTTCGTTACTAAGGTAGCAGCGGTAGAACACGAAGCCTGCGTAGCCTCGCCACCTATAGTTGTGTTATCAGATTCTGCGTGTCATGAAGAAGAAATCGATGTTGCTTCTGAGGGAGGAATGTACATGTTAGCAGAATGCACGGGAAAGTACAGCACATACCTGAGCCCAGTAAACATGACATAACTCTTCTATTACAACGTCACATATATCTGCTTCAAAATAGACGCATGCCGACTTGCACAAACCTTAGGGGCACATATTCTAGCGGCGCGTATGTAGAGTGACCCAAGATATCTATTACGCCAGACTGTAGCGAGCAGTATTTATTTATCCGTAGCATGAGCACAATGGCGATTATCCAGTGGTCCAAGCATTTCTCTACTCCGCAAGACTGCAGCGCTAGCAAAGTAGGAGCAATAAGCAGAGAAACCACCGATCGCATTTGTGTAGAGTGGATGAATATCAACTTCTTCGAATACGAATTGCATACGAATACTAACTATCGAATATCGGATAGTTAAACACGCGCGCACATATTTAATGCAGCAATATTTAGGCAGAATTTCTCCCGAGGCGAACAGAATCCTGCAGACCTGCAGAGATAGCAGGAAAATTGAAATAATCTGGGCACCTGCGCACGCCTCCCTCGCTGGGAACGAGGCGGCCCACGAATTAGCTCGAGGACTTACATTCCGAGCTGGTGGGCTAGCGGAAGGCTTCACGGGGCGAGACCGCTTAGTGTGCTACAGAGAAATCACACAACACTACAGACTAGGGCGGGTTAAATATCCTCCGGCTGATGCCAGGCCTCCACTTGGCGTCGCCTGCAAACCAACTCGTTTCCAAGCCCGATGTCGAGCAGCCTCTGCTACCCGGGTCAGTACTCCAGCCAGTGTAAGCTATGTAAAACCAGGGCTAATCTTAATCACATTATGTGAGAATGCCCACAGGCTCCCTCTGAGGGAAGAATAAAATCTTTAGAACAGTGGGAGACCTTATTACTCAGCTCCGATCCGAAGATTCAATTGAAGACCGTCCAACTGGCTGAAATCGCCGCTAGGGTCCAAGGACTCCTGGCCGTCGTCTAGGTGGGAAGACTTAAAGCCTTCCCTACATCTGTTGGACAAATAAAGTTTTACAATCCAAATCCAATCTGTGTTATTAGCTACCGCACCTGTCATTGACTAGTGCGAAAAGGGCAGCTAACTATCACGGATAAAGGATCGTTCTTGAGCGCAAAATCACTAATTGTAAATAGGAAAACTTTACAATTAGCTGCACAACAAGGTTTTTCAGGAATATGTCTCTCTTGTATGATTAGCTTTCAAGAACAGCTAATAAAGTGTTGCCGAAAGAAGATCAGAATCTGGGGGAAAGCAAGCTGCCGAAGAATTTGCGCGGCGTAGAAAATGGAGTGAAAGGGTCCTTTGCAAGCGAAACATCCTAGGTTGTAGCATGAAACCTACATCTGCTGATAATTAGACATCTATAAAGACCAAATGAGAGACTGCAAGCAAAAATCACATATTGTAACGTAGGCTTCTCTTGCGCAATTGTGGACAATGCTTGCATTACCGTTAGTGCTTGGCATAGGTTTGTCAGTGTCTCGATTCTGATAATTTGCAACACTTTGTTTCCCATTCGAAAAGCGGTAATCAGACATTGACACTTGGTTGCTGCAAAATATTTGGTTAGTTTTGAACATTCTGAACTCTCAAATAATACTTTTTAATACGAATACGCATTAAAAAGCACTGCACATACGTATTAAATAGCACTGCGATTCTGAAGACTTCGCCTACTTCAGTACACAGCAGACCAGGATCGTGCAAGCGCAGTGCCCATAGTTGTTGCTGCGTAGCATTTGAGGAACAATTAATTGCCACCTGCTGCGCCGGAAGATAAGGCAGAATGCACCTACTGTTGTAAGCAGCTACACACACTGCTCCAAGATCCCCGCTTACGTCTCGTCATTCCACTCGGTATTGCACTTTCGGCTCCCCGTTGGTCGAGAATGACACTTGGGCGGCTGGCGGCGAAGATGACTACCAGGCGCGACCCCATCCAGCCGTTGTTGATAACGAGCTCTTATGTCGGCACGCATCCCGCGCTTATTGGACCGCGGCACTTTGGCTCACGGGGTCCGTCGTGTATGTAAGAAGTTGGGGGGCGCCCTGCATGAAAGCGTTGTTTTCTCGCCGGAGAATTATCGAAGTAAAAGCTTCGACACACGCGCATGCATCGTCTGAGGCACAAATGAGGCGGCGCACGCAATACAACTGATCACCCTTTGTAGTCCTGCCAAGGCCAAGTCCCCTTGTCAGCCCCTTTCGTGGTCCATAAACAAGAATGTTACCGCGGCAGAGTTCTTTCTCTTTTCCGTGTGGCTCTTTTCCGACGTATTCTTTGTTCATTAGCGTTATGCTCGTTTACTTATAAGTTTGCTTTGATTAATGTTAAAGCGACCCAAGCGGGCGAAGTACTTGGGGACCTCGGAACTACGGCATCCCAAATTGCGCCTATTGACGCTTCGCGATGTGAAGCACCAAAATTGAAGCGCCACGAGAACTTGCTGTCTTGCGCCCACGCATTTCGGAACCTCCGAGGAAATCTGCCTAGCATATCATGCCATACGTCACACGCGCCGTTGGCGTTGTGTACGTGATCCCGCTTAAGTGCGGAAAGGTATGCATTGGACAAACCGGCCGATGCCTCAACGATCGGGCGCGGGAGCATGAACACTTTTTAGCTAACAAAGCTTCTTTTCATTCGCCTATGTATTGTAGGTCCTGCCCCTGTGAGCGAATTCTTTGCGGTATTAGAATTCTAGGCAGGAGTGATAATGATTTGGCCAGAGAAATCCTGGAGACATATCATATTAGAAAGAAAGAAATTGCTTCTTTTAGCGATACGTCGATTGTTTTGCGTATCAAAGAAAAAAAAACAGTTTTTAGAAGTGGTGCTGAAATCTTTACCTTTCTTGATATGATGCACTGGTTGGCTTGATGGGCAGGGCACTTGCGCGATCCTGGTCTACTGTGTACTTCATCATCATCATGATGAAGTACTTAAGTAGGCGAAATTTTCAGATGAAAATTTAGTTGCGAGTTAGCGCTTGTCCTGCGCTTCTGTGTCTATCTTCTGTGCCGTCTTAGAATTGCACTTACCAGTATTCAGTTGTTAAGCAGAACCAACTAGCCTAGCAACAAATTATCTCAAAATGCATTTTCATCATTTCACGTCGTTATTCCCTCTATCATACCCAGAAATTCTGGACATTGCCCTTGCAGCCATTTGTCAAACGTCTCCGCAATGCGCAGAGCTAACTCAACGAAGGGCACTTAATAAAAAGAGAGGAAAGGTAAACCAAGCATCCCGGGTAAAGATGGCAAATTAGACGCACATTTTTCAGCGTTTCAAACGTGTTACGCAAAGTAGACGCACATTTCTCAGCGTTTCAAACGTGTTACGCTGAGCGCATTGCTGCCGCAGTTCTTTTTTCTTTGTTTTTTTTTGCGCTACAGGTGAGCGCGGGGTGATCGCTGCGAGACCAAATGCTGTTACAATACACCCCACAGGCTCTCGCTTTCATCGCATACCACGATGCTTCAGTTCGGCGTCCACAGGGATTACGATCGGCGTAAAAACCGGCTGCCGCCATGAGCTCCAGTATCAGGCTTCAATCGATGAACACATGTAAGGTGGTTCGATGATACTTAGAATAAATGTTGATTTTATGTCTCCATTAGGTCTCTTTCCCACTCTTCTTTATTCGCTCATTTCGTATCTTATTCGTATCATATTTTTATGTACTTATTTATTTAATATGTATTCGTATATTTATTATACCCTCAAGGTACGGTTGTACATTGCAGAGGGGAGCGGCAAGGCAAACACACAGGCAAATCACACAATAGTTGATTATAGAAAAAAAATTATAAGTACAAAGAAGCAAAAACTTTCGAAGAAAGCGTCAAAGCGAAATGCGTGGAAGTCAATAATTTATAAAGAGAACAAGGAAAAATAAGGAAGGAAGGCAACAACATTGAAAAAAAACATCGCAAGACATGGTATACAAAATAATAACAATGGTAAACATAAACTTGGAAAGCCTAGCAAAAATACATGGCGTAACAAAAAAGGAAAGGAAAGAAAAAAAGAATATACCATATAAAAATACAAGCCATAACCTAAAATTATGGCACAAGAGCAGCTATTATGCAGAACAAACAAACGCAACATTAATTTATAACATGAAACTTTGAAGTGTGGCTTTAAAGTTATTGGTGTCAGTTATGCTTGTAAGTAACGCGGATAAGTTATTCCAATCTTTGCTTGTTTGGGGAAGAAACGAATATGAAAAGCCGATGGTGTTGCAGCGCGGAATGTTTACCTTTTGGCGTTGGTCAATGCGAGATGAAATGTATGGTGGCGGTTGAACAAGGATAGAACGTAAATATGCGTTGTAGTAGTAGATGTTATGGAAAAGACATAGGTGAGATAGTTTTCTGCGGGTTGATAACAGCGGGAGGTGTAGGAGAGCTTTCATGTTAGTGGCATTCGCAGTTCTTAGGTAATTGGTGAGAATGAAACGGGCTGAGCGATTCTGTATTGCCTCTAGAGACTCTATGAGGGTGTCATGACCAGGGTCCCATACTGATGATGCGTACTCAAGCTGTGGACGAATGTAAGTATTGTACAATAAGAGTTTTAGCGATGATGGTGCTAGAGAAAATTTCCGACGAAAGTATCCCAGTCTACGAGTGGCCTTAGAGGTTATGTGATCAGTATGAGTTTTCCAGGGTATATTGCTGGCAATGTGAACTCCCAAGTATCGGTATGACGTTACACATTCTAGTGGGATGTTATTTAGCGTATAGGTGAGGCAGATCATGTTATTACGAGAAATCTCCTCATAGTCTTACACTTTTTAACGTTTAATTCCGCGCGCCACGTACGGCACCACTAATTTATGTTACTGAGATCCTTCTGAATGGCTAGAATATTTGAGGAATTAGTTATTTCATGATACAAGACGCAGTCATCCGCAAATAGACAAATGTTCGAGGAAACGTGAGTGGGCAAGTAATTTATATAAATTAGGAATAATAAAGGACCGAGCACAGACCCTTGCGGAACACTGGAGTCAACTGGAGCTAAAGGTGAGTTGGCGTCATTAGTGGGTACAAATTGAACACGTGATGTGAGAAACGCGCGGATCCAATCAATTATGGAAGGGTCTCTGTTTTGAACGTTTAATTTATGAAGAAGCAATGTATGGTTCACTTTGTCAAGCGCTTTAGAAAAGTAAAGAAAGCATGCAGTCTCTTGAAAAACCAGAATCTAAATTGGCATGTAGGCCATTAGTGAAGAGGATAAGCTGAGTCTCACAGGAGAAGTTTTTAGGGTATCCATGCTGCGTAACTGTGAAGTTGCTATTTTCAAGAAAAGTAACTAGGTGCATGTATATTATATGCTCCCCAACTTTACATGGTACAGATGGAAATGAAATAGGTCTATAGTTCTGTGGATGATGGGTTGGTCCAGTTTTGTGAATGGGGATTACCTTGCTAATTTTTCACTCATACTGTAAGGTGTCAGAGTTGTAATATTGCGAGTAAATACATTCTAGTATGATTGAACAATATTCCACTTTGTTTTGTAAGAATTTAGTATTAATTTCGTCTTGCCCACATGATGCTTTGCGCTTTCATTTCTGCATTATGGCTTAGATACCGGTTGAGTCGAAACCGATGGGATCGATGAAGTGGTAGTTAGTTGAATTTATGTCAGGCATCGGACCAGGGATCTGAGGTGATGAGAATGACGGAGTGAAGGTATTGTTAAGCGCAGTAGACACAATAGATCAGGTACTGGGTCGCCAGAACTTGTCAGCAATGATATTCCAGTTGTATGGCTATCTCCTCGTATGGTTTCCCAGAAGCGATTTGGATTAATCTTCCATAAATTTGGAAGTGTACAATTAAGGAATGAAAATTTGGCTGACCTTAAGGCCCTAAGGTATGAAATTGCTGCCTTTTTATATGCTAGACAATATGTCTGTTTTAAGGAATGCTTTGCTGCACGGAATAAACGTTTTTTCTTGTTCGATAACCGATTCAGATATGTACTGTCTGGAGGCGTAATTACGCATAATTACGTCGATTTTGTCTTGTTCACTGTCGAAACATGGTTGGCCCATTCCTTCCCTTTGTTATGTTTTATTTTTGACCAAGAGACCAGGTATGCCGATCCCGGAGATTAATCAAACTATGGTGCAATGTTTTTAATCGTAGACGATAATGGCGCTAATTACGACCTAATGTTACCTACTCGGCAACTAATTCTCGCTTCTTGCGGGCGTCGCCGAAGCCGCCTTCCAGACACCATTGCCCCGCACGAGCCCTGCGAACTGATTCAAGCGAACTCGCTCAATTTCCCAGAAGTGGGCCGTACGGTGGCTTCGCCTCAACATTTATATATCAACGGCGGTGCACCCTTTACAGGTATGTAACGCAATTTGGTTATTTTTTATTTTTATTTTTTTACCATGTTGGTGTCAATAACGTCCGTGCCGTTAACATTACCTACTCTCCACCTAATTCTCGCTTCTGGAGGCCACAACCGAAGCGACCTTCACGACATCATTGTTTCACGCTAGCACTGTTTAGTCCAGGAAAACTTGCTCCCCTTCCCATGACTGAGTCACTTATGGGAAGTGGAGCACGGTGGCTTTGTCTCAACACGTCTATGCAGTTTTGCTCTGAATTAGCACCGAGGCGAAAGAGCTTCAACAAAGCCGGTTGCAAAATGCGAAAGCGGAAGATGAGGAAGCCGTAACTGCTTCTCTCCGCATCGCCACTGGAGAGCGCCACCTCTGCTTTTCGACGGGAGATTGCTCCGCGCGCATCTGCGGGTGTTTGCTCCAAGCCATACAGGGCGAAACAGTGGAAAATTCACAGCGCATAACCCTGGCGTTCATACAGCTACACAAGTCAGAAGAGAAAGGTAAATAAACAAACTTTAAGAAACATTTACATAATTGTTCGCAAATCTTAAGCAGGAACTAACAGAGCAAACGTTAGCACTCATTAGTTGGCCACTGGCGCAAGCATTAGTAACTCCGCAGACAATAATGACACCATATAATTTCAATACGAAAGTTTACAACGTTTCCTAAACATTGCGCAAAGTTATTCATTGTAAATTCATAATTGCACAAAACTTCAGTAGATGCAAATAAACGTGACACAACGGGATGGAATTTAAAAGTAGGTGCATCTTAAGCAAATTCAACAAAACGTACTTGCGCGAAAGCTGAAGGCAACACATGTTAAAGAACTTAATGGTCCGCTCCATTTTAGCAGGAACTAAAACAGCAAATATCACACACTTGTTTCACAAACACACGAGCATTCATCATTCCGAAGACAGCGGTGTCACCTAATACCTTAATTCATTGCTTGAGCGATGGCTACATCGTATGTGGGCAGCCCAGAACCAATGACCGATGCTCCAAGGCAACCAATGCTTCTTTTCTGTTTCTTTTTCATTACTTCATGTAAATATCGTCGCCAACGTAAGGGGGACATTATTCCCATTACAATAGCATGCACGTATACAGAAAAAACATGTATTATGCTGAGTAATTAAACAGAAACTCCAAGCTCGGGCAAACAAAAAGCGTCCTGAAGCATAAACCATTCAGGCACAAGATCACACGCATCTTCCATTCTATGTGAAGCGAAGTTTTCGGGAAGCGGGTAACTACATGCCGAGGAGACGAAATGCGACGCATACGAGTGTTTCTATTGTCATGCCGTGCAACGTGTGATTTCGTGCAATGTTCGTGTCCAGCACCGCATAGGTCGCAACTTTAATGGCGACATGCAATATTTTTTTTTTACTTAATTCACAACACAGTACTCAAGCTATGCCAAAATGCAAACAGCTCCTTTCTTTATTTTGTAAATGCACACACTGAGACGTCTAACAGGTGATGTTCCGACAACGAAGGCAATGTTTTCACGCTTCTCCAGGAAGAAAAATGGTTGTAAGATGCATCTGCAGGAATATGTATTACGCCAAGCGCATTGTGAAGGTCGGCTATTGTTCGGCGAAACGACAAGTTCCCGCTTCCGTGGCCTAATGGAAAACTGGCAGGCGCGCACTTTCTCTCGTGCCTCGACGATAAGGGCGACGTGACGCAGGCGCTAATCGTCTCAAATAGCTGCTTGGCCTTCGCAAAAGTAAAGTGTGCGTTCGATTGTTATTCCAATGGCCAGAGCGTCGATCGGCCCGTTATTGTGGAAAACCTAGGTTCGATGACACCCTTGGACAGGTTTTATTTCATCTATATGGACTCTTGGGCAAGACAGCGGGAGCAGCAGCTGCGACCACGGTAAGCAATATCCTGAAGAGTTCGCAAAACGAATTTGGCTTAGATAATGGTAGGAGGCCTACCTAGGCCGTGGGCGATGCCGCAGTTGCGCGTAAATAGTTCCTGTAATTTAACTTACACCAATTTATCCTCGAGGCGGGACGAAAACTAGCCCATACCGCTGCCCTAGAATGGATGTCGCCGATAGCTAAGGCAACTTTACCACTACCACATATCAAAATGAGAATTAGCGCCCTCTTTAAAAGCAAGGGCGATAGGAGTGACCTATTTAAAGAGAGATTCAATAACAGCCAATGTTCCTTGATTCATTTATTGCTAACAAGTTCACCCGTTGCCACGGTGGTTTTATGTGTTACACTCACATGCAATTATTGCGTCCGTCGTTTCTTTCTCTCGTCCTCGTCTTTTTTTGTTCATGTGATACATACTTGAGAAAACAAAAGACAAAGACAAGTATTTTCTATAACAACTTAAAAGCAAGCGGATTTGGAGAAGTGGGTTTCTCCTTACAAGTTTTCATGAAGCAGAGAAGTCACATCTTCGACTCCGTTCACCGAAGCTGATGCTGCATAGGCCGTTGACGAGCTCACCTCCAGGTACTATTAGCGTCAAATGAAACGTGAACAGCAGAGCGCGTGGATCGAGCATTAGTGAAGGTATAGCGTGCGTCGTCCAGTCATCACCAGCGCGAACATCCGGCTAGGCTGCATTGAGCGACCCCCCCCCCCCCCCTCTAGTGAGATAATTTCGCTTCTGTTCTGGTTCTTATATGTGAAACGGAGAAAAGAAAAACGAAAACAGAAGCTAGAATATTGCAGTTTACGGGGAGTATTGTCGCACTGTTCGCAGAAACCATAAGAGCTATCCACATCAAAAGATACGCCAACACCGGTGCTCGTGGTGCAGTCTGCACTGTCATCATAAAAGATAGATTCGCTCATGCGCTTTGCCCCTTGTGACCTAGATTTATTCTTTTGATCGGCAAACTTGCGCAGCGTGGTACCGCTGGCAGCCGCGATGGCGACCGACGCGCGCGTGCCGAACGCGTTCCGTTGTTTGACTCCCAAACGAGCGCAGTGCGGCCAGACAGGATGTGCGGGCCTGTCACTGGTGATGACTGGACCGCGCACACTACACCTTTACTTGTGCTGGGGCCACGCGCTCCACTGTTCAAGTTTCATTAGACGCTGATAGTACATGGCGAAACTTACACAAAAAATTGAGCAGCTCCCTAACCAAAATAGCCCGCCACGATGATCGGATGGCAGGAATGGCACATACAGGGTGTCTCATCGAATATGCGCCTACCCGCTCCATTGGCCCTTAAACCATGTCATTGCACGGCTGTGCGCAATGTCGTGAGTTCAAACCCCGGGCGCGGCCACCGCGCCTATATGTGGGCGAAACGTAAAACAACTCGTAAACTTAGATTTGGACGTGCGTTAAAGAAATCCAAGTGGCCAAAGTTAATCCGGATCCCTTTGTTACGGCGCCACTCATAAACCACGGTGGACTTTCGAGACTCTGAACCCCTCAATTCTAATTAATCGTTGACGTGGGCTTAAATACAAAAAAGAAATAGAGAGACGCCGTCCTTGCGAATGAACCAACAATATTGTTTTTAGCAGCAACCTTAAGAAGCATCTGGTACTTTTGTGCTTTCATTTTATTTATGACAACAATTAAGAACCAACTTCATTTTAACAATCAATTTCATGACCACAAGTTTAACGTTAGCGAAAAGCGCCTATTTGAAAGCGTCAGCTTCAACTGCATACGTTTTCGCCTCTATCTCCTCTTTTACGGAAAGCCCACTGAGATTCAATAAAACAGTCGCGGCTCCTCGTTGCGCGCCATTGTACGGCGATGCTCTGAAACTTGCCGCAAACAAACTAAGCGCATTGCTTGACATAACCCTGCAGTCGCATTGATCTCACAGGGCATTCGTCTTCATTTGGCGGCGTATGAGTCGGTGAGCCTAGCTTTCCGCCTCGGCAGGCGACAGCTTGTGACGGCAACAGCCAATATGCGAAAGCCAAGTTATAGGGCACTGCATGCAAGGCCATCAATTTGCCGCCTCTAGTACATGAACAGAGGCTTGAACGTACAGCGGCTACGTAGGAGTATTGCAGTGTGCCGTAGTTCAATAAGTCAGTTAATGAAATGAATTCCATTTCCCAGAATACATGCTCGATGGTCATTTGGGTTAAAACTTACGAGTACTATTTGGATCGGACTGCTGGTACGATCTGTTGGGAACTCGGCGCTGACGCCCGTGGTTGTACCTGGGTCGCAAGCCCCAAGGGTAGCGTTGGCCTGGCGGCCTGGGGTACAACTCGAAGCATCCGAAGGTCCCGGCAAAGCATGAGTCGACTGGTAACAACGAAACAACTTGTTTATTTTAACATCGCAAAGAGTTGGCGGTCAGGTTTTACCGAAGTATAGAGACGGGAGAGCACTTCACTCAACGGAAGAAATCGGAGCCCTCCTCTGGCGTCCGGGGGCAGCTGTTTTTATACTCTCGCAGTTGAGGGCAAGAAGGAACCCCTCAAAAGACGAGCACGTGAATGTACAATGGGCTAATGGTGACGCACACTGTCGTAGCGATGCCGTAGCACCATGTCGTGGCGCTGCGCACGATCTCGTAGCACCTGGTCGTGGCGCTGCGCAGCACACTGTCGTGGCGCTGCCGGTCGGACACAATGACTGTAACGAGAAAATGGTCCCTGCTTTGGCATCGCCTGTTTCGGGCACAATGACTGGAACGAGATCCCTGCTTTGGCATCGCCTGTTTCGGGCCCAATAACTGGAATGAGATCCCTGCTTTGGCATCGCCTGTTTCGGGCACAATGACTGGAACGAAATCCCTAGGCGGTCGCATCGCCGCAGACGCGCCTGGAAACACCTGGCGATGAGTGTTGCGGTGACGACGATCGGGCCAAAATGTCCGCCGCCCCGCCGCCGTCGCGCCGGCAAAACCACGTGTCGCAGGCGAAACGCAACAGACCGCCCCGCCGGGGAAAGGAGATCCCGATGGACAGGGGACTGCATCCGCTGTCCGGAGGGATGTCGCTCGATGATGCTCATAACCGAAGTCGGGCGTCCCTTGACGTTTCTTGAGCGCAGCGCACAGAGAAGGCCTCGTTCTCTCGTTCAGGTTCGCACGGGACACTGCAAAGTGACTTCGGGAGAGTTCACATTTTTGTTCTCGTTCCCGGCAAGCGTTAGAACTACGCTGAAAACTCAACCGCTCAGTCCGCAAGCACGGCACAACCCTCACTAAGCCCTGCCAGGCTCTTTCCCCTTTTTATACCACTGCCTAGTTCCTTACAGTAGTCTAGCATCACTCAGAACGCGTCCACAAATTGAAAAATTGCACTAGAAAGCATATCATCACTTTGAAACACTAAACAAAAGCAATATGTTAAAAAAAATCCTGCCTCAGGAAGAAAAACATCAGTAACAAACAATTTTGAGGCTGATTCCTACGTTAGGGGCTTCGACTTAAGCCATCGGCGTTACCGTTGAGACTCCCCTTTTTGTAACGCACCTCAAAGGAATATTGTTGTAAAGCGAGGCTCCAGCGCAGGAGGCGGCCATTTTTGGGAGAGATGGTCTGCAGCCATTGGAGAGGGCAGTGATCTGTCTCAATGATAAACCTCGAGCCGGCTAGATAGCATGACAATTTCTGAACGGCCCACACGAGACATGCACACTCTTTCTCGGTGGCGCTATACGCCTGCTCACGACTGGTCAGCTTACGACTAGCATACAGGACGGGGTGTTCTACTTCTCCATTTTCCCGTTGGCACAGTACAACGCCCATGCCTCGCTCACTAGCATCGCACTGAACAATGAACCCTTTTGTATAGTCTGGCGATCGTAGCACAGGCTGGCTTGTTAGGGCACTCTTTAGGGCGCTAAAAGCTCTTTCCTTTGTCTCGTCCCAGACGACTGTTTGAGGCTCTGTCTTTCTTAGAGCATCCGTCAGGGGAGCCGCGATATCAGAGTACCTAGGGATGTACCTCTGATAGTAGCCGGCGACACCTAAGAACGACCGAATATCGGTCTTTGTGCGCGGTTGCGGAAAGTCTCGCACAGCGGCCACTTTTATTTCAGAGGGGCGGCGACGACCCTGACCAATCACGTGACCGAGGTAGACAACCTCGGCCTGTGCTAACTGGCACTTAGGAGCCTTTACTGTCAAGCCTGCTTCGCGCAGGCGGGTTAGCACTGCCCGCAAGTGTGTCATATGCTCAGACCAGGATGCGGAGAATATCGCTACGTCGTCTAGATACGGTAAAGCGAATTCTTGCTGTCCCCGCAACACTTTATCCATGAGACTTGAAAAACAGTATGGCGCGTTCTTCAAACCAAAACTCAACACTTTAGGACGGAATGTTCCCATTGGTGAAATGAACGCCGCATACCTACTAGCCTCTTCTGTAAGTGGAACCTGCCAATAACCCCTGACAAGATCTAGGGTGGAAATAAACTGAGCGCTACTAACTTTCTCAAGGCGCTCCTCGATGTTAGGGATCGGATAAATTTGATCCTTAGTGATGGAATTAAGCCTGCGGTAGTCGACGCAAGGACGAGGTTCCTTGCCCGGTACCTCAACTAAAATCAAAGGGGAGGTATAATCACTCTCACCTGCCTCAATAACACCGAGCTGTAGCATTTTCTTTACCTCAGCCTCCATAATATCGCTCTGGCGGGGTGACACCCGATACGCCTTGGATCGTACTGGCTCTGTGGAGGTAAGTTCTATATCATGAGTAAGTACAGAAGTCCTACCAGGCCTCTCAGAGAACAGACCTTGAAACTCTTGTAATAGCTGGTGTAGTTCGGTTTTCTGCTCAGGCGACAGCGGTGCTTTACTGATAAGGTCACTAATGACTTGACCGGTGTCTTCCCTGTTCGTCACTGAGCCTAGTCCCGGAAGCTCGACCGGAAGCTCTTCAGGAACGTTTACCATCATGCACACCACTGCTTCCCTTTGTCTATAAGGTTTGAGCAGATTACAGTGGTAAACTTGCTGTGCTTTCCGCTTTCCTGGCAGACTTACCACGTAGTTAACGTCCGATAGTTTCTGAACAATTCGCGCTGGGCCCTCCCACTGCACGTCTAGTTTGTTGTTTAGCGATGTGCGCAATATCATGACCTCATCGCCAACCTCAAAACGACGGGCCCTGGCTGTCCGATCAT
The DNA here is from genome assembly GCF_050947875.1 of Dermacentor variabilis. Classification (NCBI taxonomy): domain Eukaryota; kingdom Metazoa; phylum Arthropoda; class Arachnida; order Ixodida; family Ixodidae; genus Dermacentor; species Dermacentor variabilis. The sequence continues at coordinate 90,642,782 of NC_134576.1, forward strand.
AATAAACCTTGGCCCTCTGCTGGGCCTTTGTCATTGCTTCACCTGACAACTCCTGTGCCCTTCTTAAGCGTTCGAGGAGCTTAAGCACGTACTCCACCACGACTGGGTCGTCGCCCCTACCTTCCCATGATTCTCGAAGCATGCGAAGCGGAGATCGAAGCGAGCGACCGTACACCAGTTCAGCTGGCGAAAACCCCGTAGCCGCATGCGGCGCGGTCCTTAAAGCAAACATCACCCCAGGCAGACACAGCTCCCAGTCAGTTCGATGTTCAAAACACAACGCTCTCAACACGCGCTTCATGACGGAGTGGAGCTTCTCAACGGAATTCGACTGTGGGTGGTACACTGAGCTGTGTAACAGCTTTACCCCACACCTTTCGAGAAAAGTTGTCGTCAAAGCGCTAGTAAACACTGTGCCCTGATCTGATTGGATTTCCGCAGGGAAACCAACTCGCGCAAATATGGACAGTAGAGCATTAACTATCTCAACTGAGCTGAGTTCTTTAAGCGGCACTGCTTCAGGGAACTTTGTCGCTGGGCAGATCACAGTCAAAATGTGTCTGTACCCCGTGGCTGTTACCGGCAGAGGTCCCACAGTATCAATAACGAGCCGTCTAAAAGGCTCCGTAATGATAGGTACCAATTTCAACGGCGCCCTCGATTTGTCCCCTGGTTTGCCCACCCGCTGACAAGTGTCACATGTCCTCACGAAATGGTCTGCGTCCCGAAAACACCCTGGCCAATAGTACTCTTGCAAGAGACGGTCCTTAGTTTTCTTAACTCCTAGGTGTCCGGACCACGAACCCCCGTGTGACAAGCGCAACAGATCCTGACGATAGCATTGAGGCACGACCAGCTGATCGAACTCCACTCCTCTGCGGTCTAGATACTTCCGGTACAGGACTCCCCCTCTTTCCACAAAACGCGCAGTTTTCCTGGCGATACCTTCTTTGACATTGCAGCGCACGTTTTCCAGGCTGCCATCCTTTTTTTGCTCGGCTATCAAAGCCGACCGGCTGACTTTTAGCAACCTATCAAGTCCGTCTGACGTAGGCGCGATGAGCAAATCAGTAGATAGCTCTTCTAACTTTCCCGAATCGGGATTTTCCTCTCCAGTATCTGGCGCCTTCAACGCTACAGACTCAATTTTATTCTGTTCGGGCGTGCTCTGAATATCAGCTTGCTGCGCCTCTGACCCTTTTTCGTTGGTTGATAACGTCGGCCCCGCAACTACCGCCTTTGCAGCGAGCTCCCGAACCTTCGATCTGGTTAAGGCCTGAACACTAGCTTCACCAAACAAAAGCCCCTTCTCGCGCAGGAGGTGATCGGACCTGTTTGAAAATAGGTACGGGTACTGGGGTGGCAGCATAGATGACACTGCCGCCTCTGTCTCAAGCGCTCCGAAAGGTCCTTCAATAAGCACTTTTGCTACTGGCAGACACACGCTATGAGCTTCCACGGCTTGCTTGATCCACGCGCACTCGCCCGTGAACATATGGGGTTCTACGTAAGATGGGTGAACTACATCCATCGTAGCTGCGGAATCGCGAAGCACTCGGCACTCTTTCCCGTTCACGAGGAGGTCTCGCATGTAAGGCTCGAGAAGCTTCATGTTCTCGTCCGTGCTGCCTATTGAAAAAAACACAACTTTTGGTGTTGTTTCCGGACACTGCGCCGAAAAGTGACCCGGCTTCTGGCACGTATAACAAACGCCCGCTCGCCTCATCTCGAACCGCTTTCTGCGTTCGGCTTCGGCTGCCGTCTCTTTACGTTTGGTCGGATTGCTTTCACTCGCATCCTCACTACGCGTGTCCCCCTTAAATCTCATGGGCGTGAACCTTGGCCTCTCAGACTTGGAGCCAAATTCACCCTTTTGACCGTCCTTAGCTCCGCGAGCTCGACGCGTCACAAACTCCTCGGCTAGCTCAGCGGCTCTAGCCACCGTACAAACGTCTGGCCTATCCAAGACCCAGTATCGCACGTTCTCCGGTAACCGACTATAAAACTGTTCTAGCCCGAAACACTGCAGAACTTTATCGTGGTCACCAAACGCTTTCTCTTCTTTGAGCCACTCCTGCATGTTCGACATAAGCCTATACGCAAACTCTGTATATGACTCACTTCTGCCTTTCTCATTTTCCCGAAACTTCCGACGGAACGCCTCCGCAGACAGCCGGTACTTTTTTAGCAGACTCGATTTTACTTTGTCGAAATCCTCTGCTTCCTCTCTATCCAAGCGAGCGACTACGTCGGCCGCCTCGCCGGGTAACAAAGTGAGCAAGCGCTGTGGCCACGTTTCCCGAGAGAACCCCTGCTTCTCGCACGTTCGCTCAAAGTTAACCAGGAACAAACCAATGTCCTCTCCAAGCTTAAACGGCCGCATTAGGTCAGTCATTTTGAACAATACGCGTTCTCCTGCACCGTGTGCCTGACTTCCATTACGAGCGCGTTCCATCTCTATCTCGAGACGCTTCATTTCCAAAGCGTGTTGACGCTCTTCTTTTTCTTTCTCTGCTTTACGTTCACGCTCTTCTTTCTCTTTCTGTTCTTTAAGTTCGCGCTCCTGTTTCTCTTTTTGCTCTTTAAGTTCGCGCTCATGTTTCTCTTTTTGCTCTTTAAGTTCGCGCTCCTGTCTTTTTGACCTCTCCTCAATAGTCTCAAGGCATTCCGACAGCTCGTCATCCTCAGCCTCTAACTCAAGAATAGCCTTTAGCAGTTCAGGTTTTCTTAGTTTGTCTGAGACATCCAGACCCAACTCTCTTGCAAGCTCCAACAATTTCGGTTTGCGCAACGACTTCAAATCCATGGCTGCTCTGAATGCTGCTTTCTCTACTGCTTACTATTGTCTTGCCGCAAACTAACCCGGCAGCAACGACAACCACAATTACCAGCTCTGTTTCTGACACTAACAAAAGCCTGGCAAAGCTCAGAAGAAGAAAGTCCCGCACTCACCAAACCTCGCAGGCAGGAATTCCGCGCAGTCGTTCCGCTGCAGGCAACCAGTCGTCACACAGGGCTCGTTGCACTGCTCCCGGATCGTCGTTGAGCTGCTCAGCATACTGTCAACTGCATCTCTTTGCTGCTGGCCTCCGTTGTCGCGATCTCGCCGCTGGCAGACCGTTGTTTGAAGTCGTAGGCGATCTCACCGCTGGCAACCAGATATTTGGGATCCGACTGCTGGTACGATCTGTTGGGAACTCGGCGCTGACGCCCGTGGTTGTACCTGGGTCGCAAGCCCCAAGGGTAGCGTTGGCCTGGCGGCCTGGGGTACAACTCGAAGCATCCGAAGGTCCCGGCAAAGCATGAGTCGACTGGTAACAACGAAACAACTTGTTTATTTTAACATCGCAAAGAGTTGGCGGTCAGGTTTTACCGAAGTATAGAGACGGGAGAGCACTTCACTCAACGGAAGAAATCGGAGCCCTCCTCTGGCGTCCGGGGGCAGCTGTTTTTATACTCTCGCAGTTGAGGGCAAGAAGGAACCCCTCAAAAGACGAGCACGTGAATGTACAATGGGCTAATGGTGACGCACACTGTCGTAGCGATGCCGTAGCACCATGTCGTGGCGCTGCGCACGATCTCGTAGCACCTGGTCGTGGCGCTGCGCAGCACACTGTCGTGGCGCTGCGCAGCACACTGTCGTGGCGCTGCCGGTCGGACACAATGACTGTAACGAGAAGATGGTCCCTGCTTTGGCATCGCCTGTTTCGGGCACAATGACTGGAACGAGATCCCTGCTTTGGCATCGCCTGTTTCGGGCCCAATAACTGGAATGAGATCCCTGCTTTGGCATCGCCTGTTTCGGGCACAATGACTGGAACGAAATCCCTAGGCGGTCGCATCGCCGCAGACGCGCCTGGAAACACCTGGCGATGAGTGTTGCGGTGACGACGATCGGGCCAAAATGTCCGCCGCCCCGCCGCCGTCGCGCCGGCAAAACCACGTGTCGCAGGCGAAACGCAACAGTACGTAGGTACATTGACGTGTCCCAAAAGACATTACATGGCAAAAGTAATCAAATATGTTGTGTGAACAATTCAAGACAGTACAGCATAACAACTAAAAAGCAAATGAACGCTGGAATGCGTAAAAAAAATTGAAATACAGTTTAAAAAACACGAATAAGACATTTTGTTATTGTTTTCCTTAAGAGAGCAGTTGACAACGTAAAAAGCAAGTTGTTAATAGTGCAACACTGGTCAAAACACACTACAATAGCACTAAGTTCACTATTATATACAACTTGACCAAAACGGGACAGGAACACCAACGATAAGTAAAACTGGCTTTTGATCGTACGTTCATACAAGTTGTTCTGCTATACAGGTACATCAAGAAGAGCGGTACGCATCAGATATTAACGAAGTGTGAGCGTAACTGCGTTGAATTGCAGTGGTCGACCTCTGAGTGTTTATCAGCCACTCTGGCCATTTTACACCATGCGAGTTAGTTCGTAGTGTGTTTCAAGAGAGCAGCAGTGCTGCTGTGCGCGAGCTGAAGGCTACAACGGATTTCTTTAATTACTAATAATAATGTCGAGGGCTTCCTCATTCACACGAACAATAAGATCCGTACAAAACACAGCACGCCATCAGCGATATAAAGCGATGTTCTCAAACATACTCTCATATATACCACTGGCATAGTATTCGTGAAGCTTATTATTGAAAAACATACTGCTAATTGGTATTAGTTGCGTAATTAGATAGAATAATAATTACTGAAAGCTTCTTGATGTGGCTGCTGGGAAAATATTGTTAGTTTCATCCGCATAAATGGCATCGCTTTCCCTCTGTTTCTCTTTTACTGCTGGCACGGCATGATGAGGAAAAACTAGAATACATAAATTAAAGACACCTTTCAAGACCTGGAACCTTGGTTAGCGCATTCAAATAACTCTATTAGAAATGCGTGAATTGCGCGATTCAAGCAAACGAGTTCGAAATCAAAGTCACTACAAAGCAAGGTAAAGCAGTTCGCCGATTCGAGCAAGTTTCAAAATAACCCAAAGTACAGGCAAAATCTAATAACACGGTGCATTCGTTAATTGCTCACTCGGTTGCGTACACGTTACGACACCTTCAAACGATGGTGAAATTTTCGCGCGTCCAATCTGTCACCTGCGGATTTTCCTAGTTGCAGTGTTTACAAAAGCCGAGCCAACAATGACTGATGACACGCAAGCTAGAATTACGGGGAACAGCCCAGAAGTATGCGGAAACGAAAGCGAAGTTGGCGCGGAACAACCGCGATGAACAAATATATGCTGAACACGTGGCCGCGGTTAAGTATTACTTACGCGTATGCCGCATCGCGATGGGAGCGGAATGCAAAGATGCTCGTGTACCAAGTGTTTCGAGCGCACGTTAAAGAACCGCAGGTGGCGGAGCTTATTCCAGAGCCGCCTGCCACAAGGCGCCTCGCTTAGGAGTCGCTTTGGCCCGTTAAGCCCCAGAATGTAAATGAATTTAAAGTGCGGCGCATACATCAGGAAAGGCAGCTGCAGGAAAGGAGGCAGTCCGCTTGCATGCCACCGCTCGCGTTGCTGGAGCCGAATACGTGTAACCAATCAGCTTATATATTATAGCCACCTATACAGTACCACTGCAGGTGTGCTACTCAACGGCTCTTTTATAGACGTAATCACATCACAAAACAACAAACACAATCTAAATGTTCTCGCCACAAGTATAGGCTACCAGTTAGTACAATACAATAGACATTGCTCTGACGCTGTTAAGTGTCTTTCGGGTGTCCCGCAGGGATCCGTTTTGGCTCCACTCTTGTTTCTGTAGTTCATAAACGATATTGTAGAAACCGTTGATGTTAAGATTAGGTTATTCGTGCATGACTGCATGTTCCGCGGTGAAATTAAAGACCGTAATGATGAAGTGGCCCTCAATAATTCCCTGAACAAAGTAGCCCAGCGGTGTCGAGACTGGCAGATGGTAGCTAATACTGAGAAAACAGTCCCAGTGACTACAACAAAGAAGAAATGTAAACTTTCATTCCCATACTCATTCAGCGGCGTAACCGTTCGGGTGGTAACTCAGTACAAATACTTAGGAGTTTACACTTAGGAGTACTCAGCTGGACAGCCCAAGTGCAACACGTGTCAGAAAAAAGCAATGAATAAGTGATTTTTTTTTCTTAAACGTACCCTCCTCAATGCAACTCGAGAAACCACCCACTTGTCACACGTCATGTTTATCGGACCAATCATAGAATATGCGAACATAGTGTGGTTTCTGTTCACAAATACAAGCGTATCTGCAATTGAGAGCGTACTGCGCAAGGCGGTTAAGATTCATCTTTAACCAATACATGAAAACCGATTCCCCTACTGAACTTTTATAACGCGCGGGGCTAGCTACACTGCGATATAGCAAAGATACATCGCCTGAAGTAGTTTTTCTTTATCACTTACTGAATGGTCACTTCAAAACTAACGCCGCAGCTTTCGTTAACATCAAAGAACAAGGGAAAGTGCGCCAAAAGCACGACTCCATGTACAAAGAATATTTCTGCATTAACAATACGTTTCGTTTTTTTCTCCTCAAGTAATCAGGGAATCGAACGTGCTTGACTAATTTCATGTAGAACAGCCAACGCTACACAAGTTTGTACAGAAAACAGAAGTGTATGCTGCCTCTGCTCCCGCCCAAGTGACAAACTTTTTGTGTGCCGTTGATTTTAAAGGGTTTCTTAATTTATTTTTTTTATATAGCAAGTACAATGCTTGTGCCTGTGTATCAGCTGCACTAAAGACCCACTCCTGTAATAATCCGGTTCATGGGTTTGACAGTGTTCCAAGATAAAATAAAATGAAATGCGTCATGTCTGTATGAAATCCAACAGCTTTCTTAGAGTGTTTGGCTATTCGCTTACATTGACAATCCACGGCGATGGTTTCCTTAGAGTTCCTTTTTTTCTAGTTAGTGATTATTCAAAGCTGTAGACACTCAATGTAAGAATTTTTCAAAAGAACAACACTAAATTTTTGTAAAGGAATATAGAGTGTCTTCGACACGAACTCGCCTTTCCTTGGCGTTGATGGCTTGCCCGCCATTCGTTCGGATATATAAACTTCTCGGTTATCCGCAATTCCTAAGCCCCACAAATGCGGCAAAGCTTCTTGTCGATTGCGTGCGGCATACTATGTAGCGTTGCGCGTGACATTTCCAACCCACTTATCGCTTAAGAAAGCGAGAAAGAATTACGTGCTGTCACTGTCACGCACTCTCTCAGCTTTTGCCGACAAGTCTGTCACATACGCAGATCCAAGTCCAAGTCACACGCGACGCCCACATGAGGCGTTGAACACTGAAGTCTACGCAACAGTAAAAATAAATATTTGGTGTGTGTAGGCTTTGGAACATCATATACAAATGCGAGAGGTCTATAGACTACAACGAAGAAAAGAACTCCGACGTTTTAATTACCAAATATAGCGCATGAATTAACACAATAGGCAGAAGGTGCTTACTGTTCTCCACGCTCCACTTTTTTTCACAATATTTTTGTACAGCACAACAGCATGGCACAGGAACAACCATAAGAATAGGCCGTTCAAACACGGGTAGCCTCGCCTATGCTTTTCACAATACAATGATATTCCAATTTTTAAAATGACATGTGGCTTTGAAATTATGATGCAACAGGATACAAGGCGAAGCTCAAAAGGACAGCATCGCATTTCGTCGGGGCTGCAAGGATGTTCGCACTGACGTTCTTCTTTTTTTTTTCCTGTCTTGTCAACTTATCAAACCCACTTAAGGGCGCAGAGGCCGCCAGAATGCAACGCACGCCACATCAGCTATGCTTGACAAGTTACGCGTTGCTGTCCTTGTTGACTTAACGGGAGACGCCAGCCACTCACTATGGAAGATTGCCCAAGAAACCAGCGCTACATACAAAGCGAAGGACTTACATCGTGTAAAAAGCAGAACCCTGCTGCGCACTGTCAATGTCGTCTTTCCCGCCGATAGGAGCGTCAGCATCCTTTTATGCTCTCATACGAAGAAGACTGCAAGCGATAACAGTCCGAACCTGTGGGCGGATTAGAACGCAAAGAAAGGCTTGCAAAAAGGAAGTAAAAGTGGATAACGCCCTGTGCCCTTGCGGCCTGCATATCAGCATTGACGGCGTGTCGAAAGTGGAGCATTCGGTAGCGCAAGGCAACCAACCGAACGCCCTTTCAGGCTGTCACGAAGTAATGTAGTCTGGTTCGACGAAAGCATGTTACGTTCTCACCACACAGGAAGATAGCGCTGTCGGCCGTGTCTGCAAATGTGAAGAGGCCGGTGACCACCGATTGCGCTACTTCTTCCAAATTTGACATGCAGAGATCCCGCACCAAAGCACTCGGAAAACTAGATGGTTGACCCGCCCCTCTTAAGGACTCAGTTTTGCTATGTGTACTTCTCCCGATCATCGACTCAGAAAGAACCGAAGGCACATTTCTTGAAGTATGCGGGTGTGTTGCAATTTTCGCCAGCATTGAAGACAGTCAGCTTTGATTGCTGAGAAAACATCCGCGAGGCCATGTAATGGGACACATTTGGAAAACGTCCCTGCCACATGTCGCCACTTCGCATTGGCAAGAAAAGCTAATAAAAAACACGTATTGTTGCCGCATTTGAACACTACCTTTTCGAACAGCTGAAAAACACAAGGTTTCTTACATTAAACGCATAGGAAAGTTCGACTACAATTCCTTGTGCGCAGGTGACGTTCCCGTCAAGTTTCGAATCTTTCGGCTCAGCCGCCATCTTGTTCGGACAGCAAAATTAGCCGGTGTCGTTCACGACTGCCCAGCCGTTCTCACGAAGTTACCTTTATTTACGGGCTTCGTCAGAACTAGAACGAAGGATACGATGGTCGCGCTTCTCGCTTAGCCGTCGTTTTATGCGTCTACGGCGAGTATTGGAACACAGCTTACACTGGCCTGTGCCATCACCGCTAACTGCACCACGCGCTGCTCTTGAGCTTGCGAGGGTTCACTGCACCTTTCAATTCGGCGTCTCTGCTGTTTCTTATTCCAATTGTAATGTTATCACCAGACGCCTGACCACAAAGACGAGAGCTTACCGATGGGGACGATTGGCACAGACGGCGTACTGAAGAAAACCGTGTCTTCTCCCTTTGTCCCAGTGAAAATCACCCCGTCCACAAGTAAGCACTAGCCTAGATAGTTGCGCTTGCTAGTATTTCATCATCGGGAAACTAGAGAATGGGACGACAAAGCAGGTAGAGAAAGACACGTGTGTCGTCTTTTACTCAGGTTTTCTTTATTTCGCGTTTCGTCGTCCAAGCGCCTTTGGTTCCTAATGTGGATAAACCGCAGAGCGTGGCGTCAGTCAGTTGTAGCACGTCAGCCAATCGCAAAAGCTGCCGGCGCGACCCCATTCTTTATATGATACCGCACGAAAAAAAAAAATGTGGATAACGCTGAGTCACTGTTTGCGCCACTGCTTCGTATTAGGGTGCAAAACTGAAATTTTCTGCTTTACAAATTTCGTGCTTTACAAGCTTTGGGGTTCGGGGACGGTGTCCAGCGGACATCTAAGCGACAAAGGATGTGTGCCCACAACAGCTATCGATGTAAAAGAAATATTTGTCCACCACCGCCACTGCATTGATGGCGCTGCAAAGGATTCAAGGTCCACAACAAAACTGGCTTGCGTAATAAAAAAAGTGCTAATTCTGGAGTTTTACTTGACAACACCACAATCGGATTAAGAGGAGTGCCGTAGTGGGCGGCTCCGAATTGGTTTTGAACACCTGAAGATCTTTACTGCGCACCTAAATTTTTAAAAACAATTAAATTATGGGGTTGTACGTGCCAGAACCACTTTCTGATTGAGGCACGCCGTAGTGGAGGACTCCGGAAATTTTGACCACCTGAGGTTCCTTAACGTAAACCTAAATCTAAGTACACGAGTGTTTTCGCATTTCGCCTTCATCGAAACGTGGCCACCGTGGCCGGGATTTGATCCCGCGACCTAGTGCTCACCTAAATTTAAGTGCCACGAACGTTTCTGCATTTCGCCACCATCTAAGTACGGCCGCAGCGGCTGCGACTCGAACACGCTACCTCAGCAAAGCTCAGGACCGCAGTGCCATAGCCGCTGTCCTATCCCCGGTGGGTCCAGCTCATCGAGCCCGTCACCAATTTTGCGCACGCGGCAGTGCCAGCTCACGCATCTAATTTCTGCGCACCCGCCGCGGTTGCTCAGTGGCTATGGTGCTGAGCACGAGGTCGCGGAATCGAATCCGGGCCGCGGCGGCCGCATTTCGATGGGGGCGAAATGCGAAAACACCCATGTACTTAGATTTCGGTGCACGTTAAAGAACCCTTGGTGGTCGAAATTTCGGGAGTCCTCCACTACGGCGTGCCTCATAATCAGAAAGTGGCTTTGGCACGTTAAACCCCATAACTTAATTTTTAATTTCTGCGTAATCGAACAATAAGTCACTACATAATGCCTGTATAATATAAAATAGGTCTAATATACGTATCTGTAACGCACACGGGCCAGCTGATTGAAGACCGCAAGAGATTCAGGGGTTTTAGGGTCTATACAGCGGTTTAACACCTAGATTTCCGTAACGCATCACGTGGTACGAACGTCACGAAAACGCTTGGTGGGTAGCCAAATTAGCCATTACGCGCTCAGAGCTAAATTTCACCTATTACAGCCACTGGCACTAAGGTCTCGTGTCCCAGTGGCAATGTGCACATGGGAAGTGGAGACTCTAAACGCTGCGCTAACGATGCAGGTTTGGCCTTAATCACAGTCTGCTATGGAGAAGGCGTTTGTGCAAGCATTTCGGAGGCCAGCACGAGGCAGTACTGTGGCGGACGAGGACAATATTACTTGCACCGCAGAGAAGTTGCGCTTTAGATAAGGACGATGTCTGCAGTGAAGGCCTGTTGCCACCCTCCATAACATTTCAATCAGAGATGAGCCGATTAAGTCTGCCGGTATCTTTTGTTGTCGCAGTTTCCCTCAGCTAATAGAAGCCGACGTTCGTAGCACCTACTAGGTATCGACAACGTAGGTGTTAAACATCTGTAATAAAACCGTCGATCATCATGCGTTATTCTATGAGCATTAGAGCTAATCAGCATTTCTATAGCAGAGCCTCTCAAGTTAAAAAAAAATCCTTTATTCTTATTTGATACAGATAACTATAGCGACAGCAGAAACGTCATTTTTACCATTCACAGCACACGAGAGGCAGTCTTAAGATGTTTTGTACTTACGTCGACTGAAAGGGGAGTGAGTTCTCCAGAACTGGTTACGGTATAGCTAACGCAATGTTGTTAATGCATTTTAATGACTGCCACAGTAACAGCGTCCCTGAAACTTGTTGTCACAAGCAAGTGCTTCCACGCATTTCTTTTTCCAAGTTTTCTAACGAAACTTTCCACTCACGGGGCGCTAAGCTTATCTCAAAGGTAAGCTGCGTAACTGTTGTGAAACAGACGCGCAAGAACCACGGAAGGAAGACGTCTTCCATCCGTAGTTTTTTCGGGCCTATTTCACACCATGTATTATGTGTGAACTAGCCTAAGCAGGAAGTTTTACTTGTTATAACCTGCGTAATTACCCGTCATAGAGAACGCCTGCTCCGCGTTATCTCAACCACGCCAGTCTGTTACCCACCGGCGCGGCGCGTTGTCAGCCGGCCTTTTCGAATTTCGTGCTCTTGCCAGCGCGGCACCGAGCAACAGGCGAAACTGAGCACATTTCATCGATCCCGTGGCCCACGTGACCTCATGACGCTTCGCTTCATTCGAACTGCTAGTTGTGCTAGTTGCTACGTTTGTGCTCCAAGCTAGATCATCTTCTCTTACCAATATTTGGTCAACAACAAGCTTTGGCGCCATCTGTCGGGAAAAAAAACACCCTGTTTGCATTTTGCACGTTCCATTTGGCCGATTGATGGCCTTTCTTTAGTAACGACAGATGGCTCTAGCAACCGTCCGCGGCTTCTTTTAAACAATGGTTGAGCATGTTTTTGCAGCATAGGCCGTATGATCGAAGAGCGCCAAGGTTCTTTGTTGCTTCTTGAGGGCGGGGGCGGAGGGAAGTGAGAGAGTGAGAGAGAAACGAGAGGGGAAACGTGAGAAAGGGAAGAAACGGGCGCAGATCGCAGAATTCGGGAGCAGACGATCTTGGTAGCGCGTCTGAGCGGGACGCTTCGGAGGAAAGTTTTGTCTCCAACTTGCGCCGTCAAACGAACTTCTTCAGCGCGGGAGTGCTCGAATTGGTCCGCGCTCTGGGATTAGAAAAGACTGCGCCTTCAGACATCAAAGGCTTCTCGCCACTTGACGAGTTGAGCTTGATGACCGAGCGATGAAGAAAAGTGTGTGATTGCTTCTCCTGGTGATCGCGGCTTTATGACTTCGAACATGACCACCCGAGGCATCGGCACAACCGCTTCCACTAGCGTAGGTCAGGAACTTTGGTCGCTCGGAAGCCGCTTCATCGAGACGTCCACAGCTTCGCTGGAACATTTGCTGCGACAAAATGTTGTCACGATCTTGGACTATCAGCTCAACGAGGCTGAGTGTGCCGAGCTGGACGCCCGGTTCGCCGATCAAGCTGGAGGTAGGATATTCACCTGGGAAATTCATTTACAGAATTGCGAATGCTTGGTTGCACTAATACAAAGCTTTTTCTTCTGGCAGGCTGGAGTTCAGTGACTTGTAATGCCACTCAGGCTGCCTAATTTGTTCATTATTATTATTATTACCGCGCTGTATGCCACACGGTATCCCTACTATGAATAAATAAATGCTTGGAGCTTTTCCTTTTCTTTTTTCGTGATGAAGCTGCGCAAGTGCCTGGGGAACTGATTGTCCTTAATTAACCATTCATACCGGCGACGCTAGCACTTTCTCACTAATGACCTATTCTTTCTTTTGGTGTTGCGGCTGGCAAGAACGATCTTTGTCCCTTCCCAGCGCAGCAGCCTTAAGCAATGTGCTTTTTTTTTTAATCGAGAATTCTACTTTTGGCGCATTCGTACTGTTGTCTTGTTCCCGCTTCGACCGGAAAACCTTTGTCAGTGTCCACGTGCGTATATGAGGCGGAACGTGTTGCACCGTGTCGAATTGTAACGCCTGCTCTTCAATGAAGGCGCGCGATATATGGCTTCTGAAACCATTCGCGCGTCGGCTGAACGATAGCAGCAATCATTCCATCATAGGCAATGTTTTCTAGCCTATTTCGCAAGGCGGTCTCTTTCTTCGTCAGATTAATGAACGGACATGTTGATGTCAACGTCCATATGCTGCGTGCTGTCACTAGGCAGCACGTCGACAGCCTGAGACAATGGGCGCTGTGGCTGTTAGCAATCTGATAGGCGAGCCTGCAATTCTTTTTATTAGTTAGGGCAGCCACCGTTCGTGCGTAACCATTTGCTTAAGAAGCGTTCAACCTGGTTCCCCCTGTACTCCGTAAGAAAAGAAATGCTGCGCCAAAGACATACACCGACGAGAGGGTATCGCTATGAACCAAGTGGCACAACAAGTTTTATTGAGCAACATCTTTTCCGTGTGCGCCTACGAAGTAAACCGGGCCAATTTTCTCCGATCGCTGAAGTGTCGACGGTTCTTGCTGGTCAAGTGCTACAGCCAGAAGGCACGAACTTAGGCTGCACTTTGAAATGAAGCGACTAATATTCAAATTGTTTAAACGAATGTATACTGGAGGATGATGGACAAAGGCAAAGTGTCTGACGGTCTTACGGGGACCATCGGCCCCCAGCATTTAACGGTCAGCACCAGCACCACTTTGGCACGGAGTAAGCAGAGCCTAATTAAGCTTGCATTCGAACACTTTCTAACGAAACAAATTGAGCATAACCACCGAGGACCAGCTATGCTCACTTTATTTAATGTTTCCCCCTAATCATCAACCACTCTGTATATTGTATTTCTATTGTGATAAAAATTACAGGGATATTCGAGGCTCTTTCCCGTCGTCGAAGTCGCCACCGCTGTCACTGTGCTGTCATGGTCGATAGCGCATGCGCGAACCACGTGCGGAGAGTTAGAAGTTCTCGATATGTGCGAGAGACGCCCACAGTGCGTTTCGCTGCAAAAAAAGAAAAAAAAAGGCAGCGTTATGCCTTCCGCGGGCTACTGGCGTATGTGTTGCGCTCACAAACGCTAGCTTTTCTGCTTTGCCGCCACGTGCACACCGCATCGTGGTGCACTCAAGTGGTCCGAGCGGACGTGTAGGGCTAGTTCACACACTGGCGACTCGCCGAGGTCGCGCGACCTCTGCGACGAGGACATCGGCGAAGTTTGGTCGTAAAGCGGCGACTCATCGTATACATAGGGGTCGCTGCGCGTTGCGAGTGTTGTGACGACGCCTGGCGGTGACGAAGGGCGCCGCTACTACAGCGCAGCAAACGTTAAACACAGACCACAAGTACGCTTGCCGACGTCATCAAGCTCGCGCCTACGCGCCTTGCACCTGCAGCGCCTCGCGAGCAAAGGCAGCTTGCATCTACGTGGGGCGCTCGACAGCGTGCGCTCGCTGGGCTCAACCATAGACCCCTTGACAGACGCGGTTTCGTACTTTGTTATTGACAGAGCTTCAAAATTTTGTAATATCTTTACATGTAATTGTTTTACATTTAGAGCTCTAAGATCAGCTCAAAAAGAAAAGATAGGAGAAAACGCACTTTCTCGCACCACGTTAGTCGGCCTTGCTGAGAGTTGATTGTGCCACGCCGTAGCTGGGTGGCCAGGCGCGCCAACGCGAGGAAGCCCGAGCGCGGAATATACCAGAGAGGAAGGAGCTGATATGCAGCACGGCGCTGCGCTTCGACGCGTACGAACTGCTGCCGCGCCGTTCGCCCATGCGCGGGCGCGTGGACGCGAGCTGGCGCGTGTCAGCAACCGTACGAGTTGTACTATCTTGCATGCTTCATCCCGCCAACAAGCTGTCCCGCGTATCAGTAGAACACGGGCCAAAATGCTCCAGGGAGCCACTAAGCACAGCTACCGCTATCAGCGCTTCGCCCTTCGTGAGAATACGACGATGTTTTTGCATTTCACAGCGAAAGCTCTATATGACTGACCTTCCGTAGTTTCTTCGGCATCCAGCAACAGTAACAGACTTGGCGATTTCTAACAAACCTATACACAACAAGTTTTATTGTTTCTGTCTGATCACGTGAGGGTGCAGTGCGGCGGCGCAGATGTCAAAATGCGGAACAGATTAGAACGCTCACCGTGAAAAATAGCGTGATGTCAAGGTTATCGCAATATATAAGCAGGAGAGTTACCGGCGCTAAAAACAGCCGCGTTATCGGTGGGGCGGACGCGTACACTTCGTACACACGAAGAACAACATGCGTACGAGGAGCGCCCGAAGGAACAGCCACGAGAATGTAAACGGTAACGGCGCGAAACGACCACCGACGAAGAACGTTCCCGCGATGCTGAATGAAAACGACAATCGCGAGCCCGGGCAACAATTCCACTTTGGGAAGATGGAATGGCGGCGAAAGCACTTTGCTTTTCATTTGAGAGCTTTGACTGTCGCTAGCTTTCGCTGCCATTCCACCTTCACAGAGCGGAATTGTCTTTCTTTTTTTTTGTAAGAAGTATACTCAGAGATAGGGCTTTTAAGGCGCTTGTTAGTGTTAACAAAAGACGTTATTGAATTCAATTGCTCGCACTCAGTAATGTCTTCTAATCTGCAATTTTCTCGGACACGCGCTTCAACTCGTAATTAAACTACAAAATCAAAACAGTCGTGTTTTTGTTTAATGAGTCCAACATTGTTCCACATTTCTTGGTCTTCAAAACCAAATCCAACTTCTTAGAAAACTTCAGCAGTGGTTGGAACTACTATTCTCTATGTGATCACTTTCTGCATACTAATGAGATATTTCCTGCTTGGTCGAATCGCACTGCGCATTACATTGACGCGCGTAGATTGTCCAGCTACTCCCAGTTCGCGCTCCTCGGTTTTCGACAAACAAGTTCCGTACCTTTCCAGCGCACGCACCTGCCACTCTGTCTTCAACTCTAACTCGTTCCTATGAAATTCACAGCTCTGCGTAAGCATTCGCACCTTGAAGCCTTTCATGGGCATCGCACAAGCTCGCTTACGCTTTCATGCACGTACCGCTCGGCGGTCTCTTTGATCTCTGCCGGCATAGTGGCGAGCTGAAACGCCACACTCATGAAATGCGAGAAACTACTACGTGAGCGCGGACGCCTCTATCGCCGACGAGAAATCGGACAACGTGACCAAAGAATGAAGGCCATTCTTTTGAAAACGTCGTTTTATATAGAGCAGCCGAATTCCCCGACCCTCTTATGGTTTCTGTCGTCTGACGTCGCAAATGCCCATAGGCAAGTCTTGTAGCGTTCCTAGTTAAAAGGACACAATATGATCAAAGCTTCTATGTGGAACTAGCGTCCGTATTCTCTCTATGTATTCCAACTTCATCCTACCTTTTTCCTTTCCTAAGGGTTTTGCACTTCTTCGTCTTCTATCCGAAGGTTCCTACCGCTTCACCCTATCATGTTTCTTTCGCTAACCTCTCCTGGGGTGCCACTTGAATATGTCTCCAATTGAAGAACATTCATCAGACGTACCAAGCAATCTTCAATATTCCTTTCTGAGTGGCTGTCCTTGTCACAAAGTAAGGGCTATAAAATTTGGCGCTGGAATCTCTTACTCCTTTCCTGTCTTGAACTAGGTTGGCCATTTGAATGTTTGAGATGTCTGAGCGATGTCTTTTGTCAATTTTTTTTATTCGCTTACGGTACCTCTCCTCCTGGGATGTTTGTTTTCTCTCCTCGACGATTTTCAGATAATCTAAGAGCCCTAACTCCAAGCTGCACAATAGGAGTTTCCGCTGAAGAAGCGAACTGTGGACTGCATCTCAGGCCACTGGTGTAGGAGCGATTGTGACCTTTTATAGCTGCTTTTAAATAGCATTTCCACCGATCAGGGAAACTATCGTACATCCTGACGCATTGTTTCACATCACGTATAGCACGCTCTGCAAGCCCATTTGCCAAGGGATAGTATAGCTCACAGAACTTGATTTATATATTGTAGTCGCGAGCACATCTTGCTAGTTTTTAACTCATGAACGCTGTACCGTTATCACATACGATCGTCCAGGCAGTCCTAAACAAACCCTTTTCGAGGAGGGCGATGACGCTATTAGCAAATTCTGTACCTTCCCGTGCCGCACCATCCTGGTGAAATCAGTTATGGCTGGAAGAAAAGCTTGCGTGTTTCTTACTTCCTCCCGTTTGTTCTTTAGCTGTGCACAAACCATGTTTATAACTTCAAAAGGCAGGTTCGAGTGGATAGGCATTATCATGCAGTCCACCGACTGTTTATATTTCACTTTGTTGTCTTGACAAATATGGCGTGAACGAACGTACTGATTGACTTCTTCCTTCATGTGAGGTTACATGAATCTCTTAGCTTGCTTGTTGTATGTTCGCAAAAATCTGGCGTGCCCTCCTGATTCTGGGCTATCGTGATACAGATAAATCACCCTGCAAAGCATCTTTGGTGGGACTTGATACGGACCTTCAGTAAAAATCATTTGTTCAGTTCCTTCCCACCATTTTACTTCGTTGATTTCTTCCGACCCTTCTTTGCTGGATTGTGTCATCAGTCTAGACAAAGCATCTGCATCAATAAAAAAGAGTCCAGGTCAGTGGGAGATGATGAAGTCAAACTGCTGCAAGTAGTTGACACATCAGGGGAGACGTCCTTTATGTTAGGTCATATTCAAGAGATGAGTGAGGACCTAGTGATCATTGAACAAAACGAAGTTCGAACCTTATAGTTACGCAAGGAAGTACTGAATTGCTTTACGGACTGCAAGTGCTTCCTTTTCAGTAGGGTTGTAGTTAACTTGAGACGGCTTTAGGGTGTACCTGTAGTAACTTAATACGTGTCGATTTTGTCGGCCAGGTGCTTCTGGGCATTTGTGATACAAAACTGCACCTGTCCCATAGTGTGAGGTGTGGAAATCCAGTTCAGGTAAAATGAAGTCAAGTATGCGTTATTAAATCTTTCCGTTGAGTGCGGGAGTTGGGCGACGTTGAGGATGATTTTGAGAACTGAAGCTTTATTTACATAATTTACAGCAATAACACAAAGTAATGAACAGTCATAAAGTCATCGACGGCCGGCAGCAAATCGGACTCTGCAGCCTGTGGCAACAAGAATGAAAAAAACTCTTTTCCCGGTCTCTTGCTTTTAACCCCTTCGGTCTCTCGGGTAAAAAATGACGTACAGCGCGAACGACAAGGACTGCGAGAGACGACATACACAGCGCTGACTTCCAACACTACTTTATTGTGTTGCCACATCGTCTGTATACGTCATTTTTTATCTTAAATTACCAACTAGCCCAGGGAACCACCCTATGGTCTCCCGGGGTCACGCCATTTTCGGCCAATCGTCGATGCAGATCAGGTGTCATTTTTCTCCAATGGTACGTGCCCGTGCAAGTGCCGTCACATTCGCCCAATGGAGACGCTTCAAGGGCTCCACTGTCCGAGGGTTGACTTGCTTCCGGCGTCGCCTCCTCACCTGGAAGCGCTTAGCTGGAGGAGACGGGCTGTTCTCGAACGACCTTCCAGAGCCGCATAACAGCTTTGCTCGGGACCAAGATCAACTACCTGGTACCATGCCAGCCTCCCGTTGCACTTTCGGCAAGAGTCAAGCAGGCGGGAGACAATAGATATGTGCGGCGCATGAGGTGGGGGTCGCCAACCAGTCTGACGGGTCCGGTAAAGTGGTAGACGCACCCCGGCGCACCATAACTGGAATACGACGGCGATTGGAGGTGGTCGGGGAACTCGAGTGATGCCAGGAAAAGGGTCCGTATCCAACGGCTCCTCCTCGCCCCGGAAGTTCGGAATGGCCGGTGAACTCAATTCGCTGGCATGAGGAACGCTAGTGGAGCATGTAATTTACTGGTGACGAGCCTCGTCTAACGAATTTCTGGATCCCGGGCCCTGGAGAACGTACGTAAAACAAACGAAACAACATAGCACTGCACCACGTGCAAGCGCAGACTCTTCACCCCTGACTCGCCAGGCTGTTACTAAGTCAAAATCAACCCTGTTTTTTTTTTACTTTTCGATATTTTGATAAAGTAGTTCCAACCACCATTCTAAACAACTTTCAATGACTCCCAGAATGCCGCAAGGCCAGAGTGATATTGCCGTTGCAAAACAAACTGAAGAAAGTTATACAATGAAGGAAAACAACTTTTATAAGTATAGACAAGCAAAATTTTGAAACTACAAGTATGACTTCCAGCACATTATAACACTTCCTACCTCGTTAGTCAAAGGAAGGAAGGTAGTAAGTCGGTTTAACGAAACATCGTCTCGAACCATCCGCGTTACCATTTAACTTGCCCCTTTTGTAACGGACGGGGAAGTTATATTCCCGGAGGAACAAACTTCATCTGAGCAAGCGTACCGTTCTTACGGGACATGTGTCTGAGCCCGGTCAGAGGACAGTGGTCGGTCTCGAAAGAGAGTTTCGCTCCGTACAGATAAGGTAATTTCTGGACCACCCAAACTAAGCAAGCACATTCTTTTCCGGAAGCGCTGTACGTCTCCTCTCTGCACTTTAATTTTCGGCAAGTATACAGTGGCGGATGCTCTTCCGCGTCTTTGCCCACCTGGCGGAGGATTACTCCCAACCCTCTGTCACTAGCGTCGCACTGCACGATAAATTCCCTAGAATAATCTGGGGTCCGAAGCACTGGTCCTGAGCTCAGAACCTCTTTCAGGTGCTGAAGTGCGCTTTCTGTGGCCTCATTCCATCGAACTTTTTCGGGCTCTCCCTTTCGGAGGGTGTCTGTCAGGGGGCTTGCTACCTGTGAGAAATTTGTAATGTACCGCTGGTAATATCCCACGAGCCCCAGAAAGGCTCTGACATCCGTCTTAGTTCACAGTTCAGGAAAGTTATTCATAGGCCCTATCTTTAGTTCGGAGGGCCGCCGCGTTCCTTGCCCTACGACATGCTCTAGGTACCTAGGTAACATGCGAACACCCGAAGTTGCTCTTTTCGGCCTTTACCGTGAGACCCACGTCTCGTAGGCCTGCCAGCACTTTCCTTAAGTGCTCCATGTGATCGTTCCAGCTGTTAGAAAAGATGGCCACATCATCGAAGTAGGGGATCGCGTAATCTTATAGGTCTTACAAAACAATATCCATCAGCTTAGAAAACCTAAACGTGTGCGTTCGTAAGACCAAAACTTAAAATTAGTGGTCGAAATGTGCCAAGCGGGGAAGTGAATGCTCCGTAGCGACTTGAGCTTTCTGACATGGGCACCTGCCAGTACCCCCTAACTAAGTCGATTGCTGAAATGTACTGGGCTCCGCCCACCCGTTCAACCCGTTCTGCTATGTTAGGGATAGGGTAAAGTTGATCCCTTGTAATCGCATTCAATTTCCAATAGTCCACACATGGACGCGGCTCTTTCCCGCTCACCTCTACGAGAATCATTGGGGAAGTGTAATCAATATCTGCTGGCTCACTGATCCCCAACTCAAGCATTCGTTCGATCTCTACTTCCATTATTTTCTCGCTGGTGAGGTGAGATCCAGTACGGTTGGAATTGGATGGGTTCGTCTGATGTGAACTCAATGTCATGAGTAATGAGCGTCGTTCTCCCCGGCCAGTTACTGAAGCGTTGGCGAAATCCCTCAAAGAGTTTCCGGCGGTCGCTTATTTGATTGGCCTCGAGAGCTAGTCGGTTTACAGACAGATTCAGGTTGTCCTCTATGGAGCGTTCCGCATCTGTCACTGTCGCTTAAACTGGAAGTTGGACCACTACATCTTCAGACGCATTTACCACCACTTTCACAACCTCTTTCCTTCCACAATAAAGTTTAATTAAAGTGCAGTGGTAAACGATTCCTTTATTTCTCTTTCCGGGAACTTCTAGTGTGTAGTTAGTCTCCGATATCTTTTGGGTAACCTTTATGTGTTCGTCCCACTGTACCTCAAGCTTTCTTTTTTTGTGAAGGCCTTAGGATCATGACCCTGTCGCCTCCTTAAATATTCGCCTACGCGCATTTCTGTCATAGTATACCTTCGCGGGTTCCTGAGCCTCTTTTAGGCTTTTTTCAACCAGTTCTCACGAGAAACTTAAGCGATCCAGCAATTTTAAAACGTAAGTCACCACCGTCTGGCTTTCACCTGTTCCTTCCCCCATTTCTCTTAACATTCTGAAGGGGGAACGGATCGTCCGACCGTATACGAGCTCGGAAGGAGTGAACCCCGTCGCCTTATGTGGGACGGTTCTCAAGGCGAACACGGTTGCGGGTAAACAGTCCTGCCAGTATACTTTGTGTTCATGGTACAATGCACGTAACTCTCTTAAACACCGAGTGCATCTTCTCAACACTGTTTGATTGTGGATGGTACAGGGAGCCGTGTATCAGCCGCACACCACACCTTTGTAGGAACGTCGTAGTTAAAGCACTTGTAAATACCGTCCCCTGGTCAGCCTGAATCTCTGCAGGAAAATCGATTAGCGCAAACGCGGACGGCAGATCGTCGACTATCTCGGTGGAGCTCAGTTCCTTCGAAGGAATCGTTCCAGGAAACTTTGTCGCGAGACAGAGCATAGTCAAAAGGTACTTGCACCCTGGTCGGCTCGGCGGCAAAGGCCCGACTGCGTCGATCACCAGCCGACGGAATGGCTCCGTGATTAAGGGAACCAACTTTAAAGGTGCGTTGCGTTTATCTCCCAGCTTCCGAACTCGTTGACACGCGTCACAGGACCTTACATAATTTTCCACATCCTTAAAGCATCCTGGCCAGTAATATCCTAACGAGAGCCTCTCCTTAGTTTTATTGATTCCTATATGGTCCGGCCAGCCATTTCCGTGACATAAAGTCAGGAGACCCACCCGATACTTCTCCGGAATAATTAACTGATCGAGGATACGGCCCCTACGATCTCGGTAGTGTCTATAGAGCAGGCCTCCCTTTTCGTGGATGGTAATGTTGCGCCTAGCTATGCCCTCTTTCGCGTTGTAGTGTAAACGTGTCAGAGTCTGGTCCCTCTGTTGCTCCGCGCTGAGCGACTCCCTGTCCACTTGGAGAAGCCTGTCAAAGCCTCCAGAGGCAGGTGAAAGTACAGAGCTGCTCTCCCTTTTTGTTACTTCCACTGACGACCTCTCTTAGCTACACGAGCTTTCTACGGGGATCATTTTAATTGTCACATCTGCTGTCACACTGTTTTCTTTTTCCTCCGCTGTCCGAGGTTCTAAGAGGGAATGCGCTTCCTCGCGTTCCGCCACCGCTGCGCTGGGGTCCTCGGTCAGCTCAGCGGCGATTTGGTGTGCTCAGCTGCGGGCTAATGCCTGCGCCCTTCCTTCTCCGAACTCCTGACCGCGCTCCAGTAACAAACGCTCCGAATGATTTGAAAAGAGATACGGGTAGTCCACTGGTAGCGCCTTCGAAACACCTGCCTCTGTCTCAAATTCTACGAAAGGACCGGAAATTGTCACTCGTGCTATTGGCAGACACACGCTGTGTTCCTCTAGCACTGACTTGATCCAAGTTACCTTCCCTGTATAGTCCTCGGCGTTTACAAAAGAAGGGTGTACTAGGTCCATGGTTCCTTCACTGTCCCTTAATACCTTACAGGTTTTTCCGCTAATTCGTAGCTTCTGGAGGTATGGCTGGAGAAGCTCCAAGCTTTCGTCGCTTTCGCCCACGTTGGAAAGCACTACCGGCTTTTTTTTGCAATCCGAGGCATAGTGACCTAGGCCCTGGCACTGATATCTTCAACCTTCTTTGTCCCCTCCTCCGGAGGGCTGCTAACTCCTTTATCGTTGTTTCCTTCCTGAGTTTTTTTTCACCGACTCGGCCCTGTCGGTAGCTTTTACCTGTGTCTGTTTTTATGGTGGATATATCTTCTCGGATTATCTCTTCCATTTGAACACTCTTCGTCGATAGTGACTTTTCGTCGCATCGCGTACTCATCAGCTAGCCGAGCCGCTTTATCTACCGTGTCTACGGCTTCTCTATCGTGCACCGAAAACCTCACTGACTGTCGAATGCTGTGGTAGAATTATTCGAGGCAAATACACATATGGGACAAGTGGACGAGGCTCGGCCCAACCTCAACGAGGTGACGAACGACCTGGCACGAGGACTTGCTTGCCGTGCCGGTCAGAACCGAACCGACGCCCACTACCATTCCGGGGAGCATAAAGATCACTTACTAACTTACAACGACATCACTAAATATTACTACTTGGGGCGCAGGCGATTCCCTCTGCCACACGTAAAATTGAACAGGGCTCAGGCAGTCAGGCTACGTTTACTGCAAACCGGGACGTGCCCCACTCCATATTTCATAAATAAAATTCACCCGGAAAGAGAAATTAGGAAAGAATGTAACGTGTGCGATGGCATCATTGACATCAGACACATGCTGGCGGGCTGTCCCGCGACTCTCGCCGACCCCGAAGAAAGATGGCTTTACTGGCACAAGTTGATAACAAGCTCTTCATATAAAGATTAGCTACGGGCTGTCCAGAGGGTCCACGATGACTCCATAAGGCTCGGCCTGGCGGTGCCGACGTGGACGCGGCCCGCCTCTGTCTACTTTTTTGTAGTCTAAACCTCTTGGTTGTCGTTGTTGATATTATTCACCCGACATGTGGGAGCACGCCAATCGAAGTTCTCTGTCTGCTTGCAAGGTGGCTCGCTTATTACGGCTTGATGAATCTGCACCGGTCCGTCTGAAGCAACCACTTTATTTAGTAGTAATAATTTATTCCGAAGTAGATAGCTTGCACTGAAGTCACTCCAGAAGCCCGTCTATAGTTTTGTCTGATTGTACTTGCACTTGCTTCAGGATTTCAGCGTGCAGTCCATGCACTATTAGCGCCATCAAGACACAAGACGGAAGCATAGGCTCGGCCAGCTTTAAAAGGCAGCGTTTCTCAAAGAAATACTCAACGATTGAGTCCTGCCTAAATTTGAAATTAAGCGCGGTGCCCCATCTTATCACAATCCGCGTTGTTCCGTCTGTAGCGACTGCTTTAGTTAGAAGTTATAATTTATTCCGAAGTAGATTGTATGTCCAGAAGGCACTCCATGGAGCCCGTATATAGATTTAGATGATCGTACTTGCACTTGCTTCAGGACTTCAGCGTGCAATCTATGCATTATTAGGGCCATCACGACACAACACGGAGGTATAGGCTCGGACAGCTCTAAGAGGCGGCATTTCTCAAAGAAATACTCGACGAGGGAGTCCTGCTTAAATATGAAATGAAGCGCAGTGCCCCATCTGGTACTGGGTCGCTTCGGAATACCGTTAAGAATTTCGCCTTCCATTGGTTCCCAGAGGTGTCAGCTTCTTCAGTGATGCTCAGCTTGTACAACATGCGTACCACACGTCTCAAAAACTACTCATGTTCTTAATCTTGTTCTCACCGGAGTGCCACTTGTTCTTCCCAGTGGCATATTCATAGAATTCATGCCAACTCTCCGGACTTGAATGCATGCCGTCGAACGCATCGAGTAATACAAATTTAGTCACCGGCTTCTCGGCCTTTACAGAGCTTATAAGTGATGTCACCTGTTGGTTCTGTTGCACAATCAATTCTTGCTGTAGCTGAAAAGCATTCAAGACGAGGCTCACCTCTTCCGTCAAAGACCGTGATCCACAGTCCTTCCGATGCACCGTTTGAAGATCTAGTTCATCGAAGGTCGCCAGACGCAAGTTCACTTTCACAGCACCCTTCCGACGTTTTTCAGCAGTGTCTACGGAGGCTTTCTCCAAGACTAGGTTCACGAGTTCTGCTGAGTTGACTTCATAAGGCAGTTCCACCGCTGGGTCATATTGAGCTTCGTTTCTCGAAAAGATGTTCTTCCCTGTGGAGGCCTGCTCAAGACAAAAATGTCACCCACATGACGAAGTCGATTGCCGGCTGCGCAAAAATAATGTAGCGTTCCTTGTTAAAAGGATGCAATAGAATCAAAGCTCCGCATGTTCTTGTTCCCTAGTGAAACGGCACAACCCACTCTGGGGGATCGGCCATGAATCAGGCGGTGAAAAACCTGTCATTCCTTCCCCAGGCTCTTGCGCTTCTTCATTGATCCGAAGGCTCATACCACTTCAAGTGTAAATGAAATATCTGAGAGAGAGAGAGAGAAACTTTATTGCAATTGTAAAGATTTGAAGGAGGGGTGGTCGGAGCCTCTCAGTCCAGGGCCCCACTGGCCTCTGCCGCCTGCCTGACCTGGCTAATTAAGGACTTTTGTCCTGCCAGGTCGGAGCGGGCAAGCTGTGCCTCCCACTGCTCCATTGTCCTACTCGTATTTAGCCTATGAGGGTGCTTAGTGCACTCCCAGGTTATGTGTATTAGGGTAGGTATGCCACCGCACCAATGACAGTTGGCCCTATAACGAGTGGGATACATGGCGTTTAGTAATTTTAAATGGGGGAACACCCCGGTCTGTATTTTACGCCAATCGGCGGCCTCTTCCCCGTTAAGTTGTGGGTGGGGCGGCGGGTATTTTCTGCCGACTCCACGCTGATGAGCAAGGATGTCTTTGGCATTTTAATTGTTGGAATTTTGTGAGGGACAGTGCGGGTCGTTGGGGTTAGAGGAGGACGCCGTCGCTCGGTTAGTGAACCCTCGAGCTAACGCGTTAGCCTTTTCGTTCCCCTGTACCCCCGCGTGGCCCGGGCACCGGAGTAGGCGATGATGGTGGTTGAAGGATTTGGGAATTATCGCGAGGCTAGCCGCAGTCACGTGCCCCTTGAGAAACATGCGACATGTCTCCTGGGAGTCCGTGACCACGACCGAGTCCCTTTGCGAACGCTCCGCGTGGGCGAGTGCGATCGCCACTGCTAATATTTCAGCCGAGGTGGGAGATCCTGCCGTGGCCGACGCGGTAATTTGCTGTTGGCTGATAGTGTTCACGACTGCCAGGGCGTACCTCCTTTGGTAGCGCTGCCCGGTCGCCTCTGCATACAGAGCTGCGTCCGTGTAGTACGTGTTGTACCTATGGTTATTAGAGTACGCTGATTGAATGTGTTGTGCGCGTGCTTTGCGCCTTTCTTTGTTGTACTCGGGATGCATATTCTTTGGAATTGGGGCTACTGTAATTTTGGATCTCATAGACAGAGGGAGAAGCACGGCCTGCTCTGTGAGATAAATGGGGTATGCTGGGATATTCAGTCTAGCCAATATTGCCTTACCAGTTTTTGTGAAGCTGAGGCGCTCCCTCTGTCGCATCAGGGTGGCTTGCCTCAGTTCGTCGAAAGTATTGTGCACTCCCAAAGCTAACATGCGCTCCGTTGAAGTACATTTAGGCAGGCCCAGAGCAGCTTTGAAAGCGGTTTGGATTATTGTGTTAGCCTGCTTTTCCTCCTCCCTGTTCAGGATTTGGTACGGTAAGCCATACGTTATTCGACTAACCACTAAGGCCTGTACGAGCCTTAGGGTATCGTCTTCTCGCATTCCCGCTTTTCGATACGTCACGCGACGTATCATTTGGGCTATTTTGTTGGCTTTGGATTTGAGGGTCTTAAGTGTCTGTACTGCTCTCCCGTCGCTCTGAAGCCACAAACCCAGGACTCGCATCGTGGGTACCTCTCGGACTGATTGGCCCTCAACCATGATGTTAATGGATCCTCTCGATTTGTAGCCTTTCGCGTGTATCCGGATAACCTCAGATTTTTCGGGTGCGCACTTCAGGCCACTCCATCTAGAAAACTTCTCCACCGCTAATACTGCGCTTTGGAGCGTATATTCCTTATCCCCTAGTGAACCTCTGCTCGTCCACAGCGTGATGTCGTCCGCGTAGAGCGTGTAACCTAGGTCGGGTATCCGATCCAGATCGCGCGCGAGGCGACACATCGCTATGTTGAAGAGAAGAGGAGATAAAATAGCTCCTTGAGGTGTTCCTTTGTCAGGCATTTTAAATAAATCCGAAGTTATTTGGCCTATACTGATGCTCGCCTCGCGGTTGGAAAGAAACGCTCTTAAGTAATTGTATGCGCGCTCACCACAACCCGCGAGTTCGAGTTCCTCCAATATTGCGGCGTGAGAGACGTTGTCGAAGGCTCCTTTCAGGCCTAGTGCTAGGACTAGTCTCTCGTCGCCGTACGGTATATTAGTTAGAATTTCGTCTCTAAGTAGGAGGAACGCGTCCTGGCAAGATAAACCCGTGCGAAATCCTATCATGGAGTCCGGGAACCAGCTCCGCTCTTCCAGGTATCGCTGCAATCTGCTATGGATAACCCTTTCATAGAGCTTACCTAGGCAGGACGTGAGCGACACCGGCCGTAGTGTATCAATCGAGGGATTCTTTTTTGGTTTGGGGATCATGATTATTTTAGCCAATTTCCACTCTTGGGGCAAGTCTCCCTTGGCCCAGCACTCGCTATTAAATGTCTTTGTGATTTTCGCTAAGGCTACCGAATCCATGTTTCGAATCATTGCATTTGTGATCGAGTCTGGGCCCGGTGCCGAGTTTTTAACCGCGGATTGTGCCGCCTCATACACTTCCGCGTACGTTATATCTTCGTCTAATTTAGGGTTCGCTTCCCCCGCGTATTGTCTCCTCGTGTACGACGATCCCGTGGCAGGTGAGGGTCCTATGTACTTTTTCTGAAGCGCATGGACGAGATCTTGGTCTGTACCCTCGAAGTTGTCTATTATAATTTGGAGCTTCTTGTTATTCTCAGTACGCGTGCTCATCGGGTCTAGCATGCTTCGTAGTATTCGCCACGTACTGGTCGTTCCAAGAGTTCC
This sequence comes from Dermacentor variabilis, assembly GCF_050947875.1. Lineage (NCBI taxonomy): Eukaryota > Metazoa > Arthropoda > Arachnida > Ixodida > Ixodidae > Dermacentor > Dermacentor variabilis. The sequence goes on from NC_134576.1 coordinate 90,670,611, forward strand.
TGACAGGGTTCCACAGAATGTCGCCCACTCGTTTTTAGCGAGCTCGTTGGCATGGCCTTGGGCTTGCTCTGCCAAGAGAGCGATGCGTTGTCTCAGGTGTTTGTTTAGACGTTGCCTTTTCCACCTCTTGGCCAGTTTTCGCCTCTCTTCCCATAGGCTGACTAGGTGAGAGTCTATCACCGGCACCTCCGCTGTACGCTCAATGGCTTTAGTGGTGTCCCCGTGTGCTCGTCGAAGGAATTCAGTCCATTCTCGCATGTTGGTCGGGGCTGTATCCGACTCCTCCAGCGCTCTCTGGAGTTGTCTATAACGAGGCCAGTCAGTTAATTTAGTCATTCCTAATCTTCTCCGTATGTTGGGCGTGGAGAGCGCTATTCGGATTATGTCGTGATCGCTTCCCAAATTTTCGTCAAAGGAAACCCATTGTGCGTCTCTGATGTTAACTGTAAAGGCACGGTCGGGCGCCGTGTCTCTGCTGACGCTGTTACCTGTGCGCGTCGGTTTGCCGATCTGATTGATTGCCCGTAAGCCCAAGGCCTTTGCGGTGCGCTCGAGTAGGAACCCTTTGGGCGACGTTTTCGCGTATCCCCATAGTATGTGGGGTGCATTGAAGTCACCCACTATGACCGCCTTATCCCTGGTGCCCGCTAAATCTTTTGTTGCTGAGAGAATGTGGGGTAGGTCGTCCCCTTTGCTTTTGGGAGGACTGTACAGATTTGTGATTAGTGTGTGTGCTTTACTTCGTTTCCTTGGCATCACACTGATAACAATGGAATTAGTCTCTCCCTCAGTTTGCGGAAGTGTTAATAATTGAGCGTTTATCGACTTGCTCACCAGCGTGGCGACCTTCGAATTTTGAGGATCGCTCAGAGTGTAGTATCCCTGCAGTTTGGCCGGCTTGGCCCCCACCTCCTGCAGACATATTACATCCGGAGCGATTCCGGAGTTTTTGATAAACTGGTGGAACACTGCTGCTTTCCTGGAGAAGGAGCGGCAGTTCCATTGCCATACCTCTAATTGGTCTGAATTTTGTATTCGTTGTGATTTCTTAGCGTGATTAGCCATGTTGCCCACTCTTATTTTAAGCCCGTGACGCTTCCGTGTCCGAGCCGTCGGATTCTGTTACGCCGTGGCTTATTTTAGTTTTTGCCGAACCCGCTCCTATCGCAATTGCGCGTTTTTTCGTTGGAACAGCCTTCGAGACTGCCTTAAGCTGTTCCGCCACGAATACCTTGTGTTTCTCGAAGTCCTTCGTGCATAGTTGTTGAAATTCCGTTAACCTTTGGGTAACTAACGTCATCATTTCATGCATAAATATTTTCAAGTTTTCCGCGATCATTGTCTGGATCTGCGCTGCCGTTATCTGCGTGTTTTTTGAGATTTGGGTTGTCGGAGACTGCGTGGAGACGGAGTTTATACCTGCCGCCGCTTTCGCTTCTCGACATTAATTTACAGTGGAAATTTGCAGAATAATGCGCAGTCGTTCCAAGGCAATTATATCACCTGCATTTAGTGAGCCGTCAAATACATATCGCGAGAATATTTCAGAACTTAAGAATCATTTTCCTCAAGCAATGCCGCATGTGATTTCGCAAATTCGCCTTAGAACAGGAGCCTGCGTATAGTCGAGTGAATAATTATTCAGGATGCCGGAGTCGAACATAACTGCTGTCATAGATATCAGAGCTTACAATTACAAATATATGATTAAGAACCCTGCATATCTTTGAGAAATTTTATGAGCAACAGTGGGATTATCTGTCAACATAGAATGTACGGAAGGTATTAGGTGTCCAGAATCTCTCGATACCGGACGAAATGCGCGTATTTTGGCCACTGCGTTACGGCTTACAACAATGTCATCGTCTCAAATGTTAAGCTACAATCACAGCTAACACCACAAATGAGATATTTCTTGCATGTGGTTCCTAACTCTCGAGCAACCCTGCACCAAAATGATAAAAGGTCAATGCCTATCCTGTGCGTTTGCTGTTCACACGCCGTTGAAAGTAAAACAACTTGTCGTTTTATGAGGCAGCATTGCTGAAGCTCGACGTGCAGAAATGTATAGCGTTGTGGTACATTTGCACTTTCGCACATACGGCAGGACCTAGCGCGCGCAGGTTCAGGTAGGCCTGACCTGTATATATTTTGGAACCGACAAAATGCAGCTGTACACTCTGCACGTTTGTGAGATCGCACGCAAGCGCCTCGCTTTGGGAACGTTCACTTCCGCTCTCGTGATTGGCTGGCGCCGCGCTTTCGTCAGCGGCCGTCAGCGCGGCAAGACTGGAGCGCAAATGAAACACCGCCTGCTAGGTGACGTCGCAGGCAAAACGAACCTTCGGAAAGCGAGATGCTTGCGCGATCCGCGGCTCCTGTGGCGGGCCCTTCGGCATAGAAAGACCCGGCTTATACTAACTGTGAACACATGTTTTCGGTTGGGTTTTTTAGGGGCAACACTTCAGCGCCCATTTCTGGGTTGAGCGACGGCGTCGCTCGGCGTAACCGCCCAAACGCGCTCGTGCCACTGCCGCTGCGTTCGTCGTCGCCTTCTTCCGCAGCTGGCTCCGATGCCGCTCATCATGCCAGCGTTCCCGAACTGCCCCTCCCTATGCGAAGGCACTTACGGCTCTGGCCCACTATCAGTCGGTGCGGCGATTTCGGTCTCAAACTCTGTACCTCAATATATAGCGAAATAAAAACGCGTACACAGCTGCGCTCAAATTTCGCATTAGAGTGTGTCGTAACCGTCGGACATTTCCATGTATACATTTTTTTCTAAAAGATCCTAATTTATTTTCTTTCGCCAATATGTTTTTGTCAAACTCGCGTTCTCTTATGTGGACGTTCGAGCGCCGTTGGCGCCGACGCCATCGTCGTGCTGTACAGTATCGACACACACGTGCGACTCGCACGAGGAGCTTTAGGTGCCCAGAGAGGCGCAGTGCGTTTCCCTGCAAAACGTGACGAAATCGAGCCGACACACCATCCCGCTCCGTTCAACCGGCTCTCCCTGAGACAGCGCATCTTTCACGATTCCGCTGCGTGGTGCACTCGCCGGTCTCTCTCTCTCTCTCTCTCTCTCTCTTTCTCTCTGCGCGGTTGAGGTGTCCTCATCTGAGAGACAGTTACTGCGCTGCACTTTACCCCATGTTCCTACTTCCCAAACAAGAATCTCTCTCTCTCTCTCTCTCTCTCTCTCTCTCTCTCTCTCTCTGTGTCTGTGCGTGTGTGCGCGTGTGCGCGCGCATGTGTGAGCGCGTGTGTGTGTGTGTGTGCGCGCGCGCGTGTGCGTGTGTGCGTGTGCGTGTGTGTGTGTGTGTGTGTGTGTGTGTGTGTGTGTGTGTGTGTGTGTGTGTGTGTGTGTGTGTGTGTGTGTGTGTGTGTGCGCGTGCGCGTGTGCGTGTGCATGTGCATGTGCATGTGCGTGTGCATGTGCGTGTGCGTGTCCACCCAACGAGAACACCCGCCCTTCAGTCACGTAAGACATGTGGCTATAAAGCAGCAGAATAATTTCGAAACGAAAAGCGCTGGCGGTGGCGAGTTTCAGCCCTGCGACTCCACGCGCTCAGAAGCAGAGTGTCCCAATGGGCCATACGCGCACTTTTTAGTGGCACCAGCACTGAGTGACCCTGTTATTTTCAGCGCAGAACTTCCGTTTTACCTCCTGAGACGACCTGGGCGGAAATGCAATATAAATCAGAAAAAAAGAAGAAAATAATATACTACAGTACAAAATTTATGGGTTTCTTATAGGTATGATATCAGAGCATAAATTTAGTTACGAGTTAGGGAAGAGTACGGAATAATTAGGATTCATTAGATATAACTGATTACCGCGCACAAAAGCACAAAATCGTGGACTTTAGAGATCCGCCAGGTGAGCACCACTTCGGCCAAATTCCTGGAAACCCTGAATTAGAAAGCGGAAGTAATGACGTCACTAATGACGCCACACACAGGAAGGTGGCATGGTACTTAACCTACTAATTACTGGAAAACAGTTGCCTCCGAGTTCGGTTCGCGTGTTGCGTTCGCTTAAAGTTAACCTAAAGTTAACCAACGCTGAGGTGCGAGTGCAACTAAGAGACATCTAAATCAAAGATTAGGGTCACCTACCATTGTATTTTTTTTTGGTTATTGCCCGTCTTCGACATTACTCAGAACATAGAAGTTTACGCACACGCAAAGGCTTGTATTTGTGATATTGAAGTGTGGGCTACACAGCGACGCCAGCAGAAGGTGAATATATCTGACCCATATGAGTGAGTTGGACCGATGGTACAAAACAAATGTCAAAGGAGAACAGTGTCTGTGACGGATTTGTTGAAAGACCTGGTGATGGAATAAAAGCCAGCTCTAGGATCCCATGCAGAGCCAACTTGGAGCATCAGAGTCATTAGATAAATTCCGATCTTGCGAAAGTTTAATGCCAGGCAGGTCCCATCCCCATGCGTTTCGGTGGTCGTGGCATGCACATTACGGTAGGTCTTCCATCAGCAACCGAAATGCCACCGATCTCTGAGGTCTCTCATATATATATATATATATATATATATATATATATATATATATATATATATATATATATATATATATATATATATATATATATATATATATATCATCACGGTTGATAACGATTCGACGTGGATGGATAAGTTCCTAAAGAGCAATAAGGGCTTATAACACTCGGAAAAAAACTACTAATGTTAATAAGGACCGATAACGGTTGACAAAGGCCGGTTAATGTCCGATAAGGTTGATAAGGATCGGATCAATTGATGACAAATACTGACAAATAAAAGGTTGATCAGGTTGGATCTAGCCCTGTTAGGTTGATAACGACTGGTAAGGGAGGAGAAGAGTTTATACTGGTCGGATCAAGCATGATAAGATTGATGACATCGGGTTGGTTGAAGATAAGCAAATGTCACAATGCTTACACATACTTAGACAACTGCAGTGGCGTTCCTGCCATCTTCTGCTTTTTCTTCTGTCGGTCCCATGTCGTGCACCATAAGGATGATGATGATGATGATGATGATGATGATGATGATGATGATGATGATGATGATTTACTGGCATCCTCTTTGAAACGGAGCGGCGACAAATAGTTACATAGCCTGCTTGAGTTAATTAAGGTATGCTCTACGCTCTTCCTCAAAACTTCTCTATCTACCTTGTACCGCTGCCTATGCTTGTAACAGATCCGGTCGTACCAATCTGTTCGTTGCCTTTTTTTCAGTCAATACTCTAAACGTATCTTGTTTATTTCGAGTGCCGACCGGGCGTGACGCCTGTCACGCCCCTGGCGCCACTCCTCCCTAAGTCAGCGCTCTTGAGCGCAATGCTAGATAGAGCCTTGAAGAGGGAAACGGCGAGAAGCGATACTATCTAGACACCCTAGCCTCGTACGCAGCACCATACATCCCCATCCCTTTCAATGCTTTGCCTCAGGATGCACCTGTCATTTGTTTCTTTTTATTTTTCCAGTGTCAGTTCCGTGTGAATACAACTTCCACAGGTCTGCCAATCTTTCCCGAAGTACCTAACGCTCGCACCTAAGCCACTAGAATCAGCAGCAAGTACGACTCCCCCGAAGAAACGATATTGGGTTCACGTGGTCATAGAGGCAGCGAGCCACCAGAGCTCCGCTCCGCTTATCAAAGACGACCAGGCTCTGCGTCCGACTTTGAACGCACAGTGACCACTGTTGTGGTAACTTCGATTGCCTCAATAACCTCCGTGCATTCCCTGCTGTCGCTATTTCTCTGACTCGCGAACGCGTCGCTCAGGATAGCCAGCTGCAGTCAGACTCCATTTCGTTCGAAAGTAACTGCAGCATACAAGCTGCGCTGCCAAATGTTCTTTCTATCAGTTTGATCAATATGAGGCCCGCCGGTGGTTAGGGCGTTGCCCTGCTGTGCCCGGGGTTCCGGGTTCGATCCCGTTCGCGGTGGCCGCGTTCCGATGAGCGCAAAAGTGCTCGTGTATACCGTGCATTGGCCGCATGTTACAGAACCCCAGGTGGTCAAAATGTATCCGCAGGCAGCTACGATAGCATGTCTTGTGATGAGCTCGCGCTTTTCGCACGCAACGTCTGAGAATTTAATTTTTTTTAACATAATTAAAACACCACCAGTGAACCCTGCAATTCTAATTTATCCAAGATAAGCACCCGCAACCAAGCAGCGTTGAAAAAAGAAGAAACGAGCGTAAGAAAAATCGTAACAAACGCGTAAAGAAAAAAAATATAGCGCAGAAATAGAGCATCGCCCAGCCCGTCACTTAAGTAGGACATAGTCTGCTGTAGAATATGCATAGTCAGAGCACGCTCTGTGTCGTAAATGTGTGAACGTACAGTCACGGCGCTCGTCAATTGCACGGTCGCTACACGAGAAACAATGTCAAAATTTTTAAAGTTGTATTTCCGGCAAGGTTGCTATTCCGAGTGGCCTTGTTTGAGCGCTGTATGCCATCTTCGTGCTTGGGTGGTTTTGCTGCGTTAAAACAAGTTCAAAACCAGGGAACGAGCTTGGCGCACAGCGAAGAACAAAACAGATTGCTGAAAATTCTACATGTAATATATTGAGAGTGCGTTCCACCAAATAAAGTAGGAGAGACTGGTGCAAGTTATCGTAAGCATCCGTGAAGTCAGATAATGAGCGCATCTGCCATCCATCGTCTTTCAAAGCATAGAGGCAGCTGTGCAGGTCACTATCTGTATTAAAGTCAGGAAGTGCAAACGCAGTGAAAGCTTCAGAAACACAAATAAGTTATCTGACAGTGCGTTATTCTCTGGGCGCGACCAAAACTTTCAATGCCGAGGTTGCAGTTTCTCATGAATATTTTTTTAACTCTGAGATGCCCTAATTGTCGTCTTGCATGAGCGGGGGGAGGGGGGTAGCGTTATTAGTAAATACCATCCAAATTCTTGGTAAGAAAAAACGAAGAAAACAGATTCAGAAAGCAATTTGTCGTTTGTCAAATCAGGAATGATAACGCATTTTGTGAAAAGAACAGGTTTCAATGAATCCTGTCGTAACACAGTAAACAACCAGATGATGGCACGTAGCCTCAATGGGGAAAAATGCTATTGTACATTTTCATGCATGATGCATTATATCAAGAACGAAAAATTACCCCGCTCGTGAATAAAAGTGTTCTCTTCGGAGCTCTTTGAAGCTTACAAGTCGCGCTCGCTTAACTCATCACTACTCTGTGCAGCCGATGCCATCAGCGGAAGACGTTCTTATTACGAACAAAGGCTCAACACCATTCATTACCGAAAAGGCAGGTTAATATCGTACATCAAAGAGCGCCACAGAAGCATAACAATGCCGTGGAAGTTACCTCAATAGATTAATCATACCTTTCCATCGCAACTGTAAGGGAACAGCTGAAGAAAGGCACAGACTAAGTTGGAGAACAAAGCAGAGGGACCTTGTTTGAACAAAGCAGGGTGGCCTCAAGGTTGTACGCCACGATGTTGCGCAGTTTTTTCATGGTTCCAAGTGTACGTTAGTCGGTCACGAATCAGCCTCCGGGGCAACCGAGTGGCTATGTCGCTGTGCTGCTGAGCTGGAGGTCACGGGTTCAGTCCTTGGCCCCATGGCCGCATTTCGATGGGCGGGAAAAGCAAAAAAAAAAGATAGTTCGTGTACCGTGAATTGGATGTACGCTAGAAAATCCCAGCAGGTGAAAATTAACCCTCAGTCCCCCACTACGGCGCGAATCGTAACCATATTGCTGGCTGTGGCACGACAAACCTCATAATTTAATTGTTGTATCAAATTATAATTGACTGTAGATGAACGTATCAAAATTATACAATTTTATAACAAAGCTTTGCAGGTTCTAGTGGGCGGAATTCAAAGCGATTGCGTGACCGTTGGTGCATTTTCTAGTGAATGCTCCTAATCGCGTAGTAAGTGAGCCTTAATTTAGCGCGCGATGAGTCATGCGATGTTTTATTTTATTATTTTGTTTTTCATCCGATGAATTAAATAACTGATAGAAAGCCCGTACACGTGTTAATTACTCCGCGATTTTATTACGAGAAAGAAAAAACCCTTTTACTTTAGCTTTGCTGACAGAACAGGAACCGTTCAAGATCAAACCAAATATTAATGAATGAATTCTAGGCTTTCACGTGCCAAAAACACGATTTGATTTCGAGGCACGGATTAATTTCTGGATTAATTTGGACCACCAGGGGATCTTTACCATTCGCCCAATGCAGGGGGGAGCTTCTGCATTTCGCCCCCATCGAAATGCGGCCGCCGCGACGAGGATTTGATTCCGCCACCTCGTGCTTAGCAGGGAAACACCATAGCCAGTGTGCCAACGCAGCGGGTCCCACCAAACATGGTAGCACCTTCGATAAAGTGGTCTTGTGTAGCAATACTCTGCAGACTAAAGTGCAATGAAGCAACATCGATTCTTAAGAAAGTAATCCAGTGCTCTTTTTTTTTTACAAGAGCACAGAAAGAGATGAAAAGACGTGCGCTGGAGTTTCTTCGGTATCCTCGTCAAAAAAAAAAAAAGAAGAAGCACTTGATTACTTACGAAAAATGCATTACCAACTAGCCCTGCAGCGTTTGTTAAGCAACATTGGGATAGCTAAAGATCAGGGGCTGAATTCACACAGTCGATAATTCGCAAGTGCTTTTCGTCATTGGTCGACCTCATTCGTTAATATTCTGTGCCGCATCGGGATTGGCTGAAATTTTCTCTTGAGAACAATTCTAGCCTAGGAGCTTTCTTGTGAATGAGGGCCCCGTGAACCCGCAGCTTAGTGTCCCTGGCTTTTCGTTTTCTTCCCTCACGAGACATAACTGGCAAGAACAGGGCGCACGTGGAGTAGGCACGCCGTAACTGAAATGGCTATATCAGTACGCAGCTTTACACAGTACCTCTCTGTAGAGTATTTTTTAGAGAGCAGCTCCTAGGCACCCGTTCCTGGGTCAAGCGACGGCCTCGAGCGTCCACAAGCGCGGCCCTTTCGAGGGCGACTTCTCTCCGCCGCTCGTCGAAAGCTGCCCGTTCCTCGGGGGAACGCACACTGCCTGGCCGTCCCATGCGTTTTCCGAGACTGAACTGAACGTAAACGAAGCCGGCGCAACACGCGCGAAACTCTTCACTGCCCTTTCCCTCCCCGGCTCAACCGAAACGGCTCTTATTGGTTGCGCTCGTCGCATGTGCGCGCGCCTATGCAGCTCGAATCTTTGCTCATGACTCCCGCTTCGGCGCCGGGGCAGCTGTCAACTCATCAAACTGCCCTGTCCCACATCTGCTCTACTCTTGGAGCAACTGGGATTTGGCGTGACCATATCGTAACCAAAACTTTCGAGCCCAACCTAACATCGCTTGAAGAGAGTCTGAGTATTTACTTGCCAAAACCACTATATCGAACAAGAAAACCAAATGTCGCAGTAAGCCTCCCGACGTACTTCTATCACAATGATAATCACCATAATGAATGTGCAAACACTGTGACAAAATTTTTGCTAAGGATACTACGATAAAACAACGGATGATAGGAGCGTTATCCATCTCCCTGTCAAAGTCCAAAGCGTTCCCTGCAATGCTTCAAGCGATGCTTTCAAAAAGAACAGGCTGTGCTACTTGTACCTTTTATGAGATCTGCATGAATGTCGATGTTCTCCGCAAGAGATTTCGTTGGTGTTGGTTGTCTCTTTAGAGCTGGCATACGTAACAGGCTAAAAGCGGACACTCCGAGAAATCTGGCCTCAGGCAGTACGTCACGGCTACATAACGAACTAGTGCTCTCACCAAACGCCAGAGGACGCAGGCGCAAAAAAGAAAATGTTGTAATGAATTCTGCTCGAACGTTTTACGAAATAATATTAAACGCCCAAATTTGGCGTGTTTCTTATACATAAAAACAGAATTTATCCAAGACACCTTCCATGCTTCTTGTTCTTCATCCGTACTGCCATCAACACCAATCACCGTTCGTCCATCGAGAAGAAATCAACGATTCGTTTACCAGCAGCGTGCCAGCGGGAAGGTTTCGTGAACGTCGCCTGCGGCAGTGTTTTCGTGTGTGAGACAGGTGAGTGACGTTTTCAAGCGAAGCTTGGAGTAACTGACTTGCGAGGGCAACAATGTTCGCTAAAAACACCAGTTTGCGCGGCTTTATATGAGGCGGCTAGACGCGAACAATGCAAAAAGCATGCGCCCTGAAGAAACGCGTAGCGACAGGGCTGTACCCTGCGCTTTCTTGCTACCCCCACCGAGAACGGAATGATCTTTGTTAGTTGCGTTCCGTGAAAATCATCAAACAACGCGAAGCTGCCATTAACTTGGACCGGTTCACGGCTGTGCACTGCACTGCGACTAGCCGCGTGTCAGACGCCATCGAGACGCTGCGTCTCGGTTTGCGAGGGTAAACCGTTCTTGCTCAGCGCTGTTTGCGATAACCACGGTATCGGTGTTCCAATGAAATAGTTCGTGTTGGCGTACTAAAATTGATCTGCTGGACAATGCTTAAGGTCAATATCAAGAATTGCACATTTCAGGAAAATTCCGGTTTCGAGAAAATTGAATTCCTACCCGCGTGTACATGATCGCGTGACGGTTGACGGTCCTTTCGTTGGCCCGTTCCAGAGGCTGACGAACGCTGGAGAGAACATAAAAGACGCCACGCCGATTCAGACCGAAAACGGCGTTCCGGAGACGGGCTCTACCTAAATAAAGAAAAGCAGGGCGTTAGGCACGCTGCAGCCAAGCTTGGCTCGCTCGTTTCCCCTATAGGGTAAGGGCTCCTGAATATTTTAATAATATTGCTTGCAAACAATGGCTTGAGACATAAACAGCGAGTGTAGCTTATTGCGCTTCGTACTGCAGCGAGATGTGCATCTACGGCGCACGGACGGACGCTGGTGTACACCTCCGTGCGGATTGTTTATACAGGAAAGTAACGGTGGGGAAAAGTCTCTAATTACTGCTGCATGTACTTATTGCGGCGGCCGTGTTGGGAAGTACTGCGCATTCTAGTAACTTTCGGTTCCTTATCATTTTTTCGTGGTGGAATACATTGGCACAACATATTCTCGCGTAGGCGTGGCGTGGCACGCATTTGAACAAAGGCCTCGTATTTGAACGTTTTGTATTTATCTTTACCGCGCTTATGCGAACTGCTATTTTGCCTACCAATGTACTCCTTATACTGAGTACGTACAGGGGTGTCCAAAAGTTCAAAGGCAGCGATGCCATGGGATTACAAAGGATGGCGGCCTGGGAACTTTTGAACACCCCTGTACGGGGTCTGAACATTTATCCTTGCAAGTCCGAGTTTTATGGGTCAGAGGTGAGAATGTGTCGGTCGTTTTCTATTGTGCATCGGTTCTCTATTCATTCAAAGTGGTTTACTGGTACAGTTATGACGTGTACATACATTTTCGGTAATTAACGAAGCTTGCACTTATTGACATTTTCAGATCGTGCTGATGTCATGCCTTCCGGCGGTACAAGCTACGGCAGCTACTCCTGTGTGTCGTGGTGCTTTAACAACGGCAGAACCCAGAAGAAGCCTTCTTGCCTTGGAATAAAGACATTGCGGAAACTCTGTCTCTTTCATACATATGACCGCTTGCACGAAAACACAGAAGAGAAACTTCTGCGTTTTGTGAAACACGTGCAGTGAATTATGATTACCTCTATCTCCATCTGTTATAACTTAATCGAAATAAAAATTGCGTCACGACCTCAATGCACACCAAATATTGAACTAGACAAAATATGGAATCGCTAAACCAAAACGACAAATAAAAACGTTGCCATTTGGGTGACGATGAGTGGTCTGAAATGACAAGCTTCCGCTACAGCCTAACGTCAGTTACGCGGGGTAATCCAAATTTCGCGCGAGCGAAACCGAAACAGGAAGTGCAGGCCATTTGCTATCATCAACCGCCAGGTGCGCTAGGGTCGATTGGGCTGCTGGGGTGTATGGGAGTGTCCCCTCTTAACTTTTTTTTTTCTCTATGATAATGGCACATACCCAGTACGGGGGATTGGCGTCGCCTCGGTTAGCGAGAGACAAGGTAATTTTTGTGAGGCCTTGTATAACTGTGCGAGGCCTAATCCTTTAAACCAAAGCTAAACGCTTTCGCGCGCAAAGTGGTCGAAGGAGCTTTTAAAACCTCTTTGCCCTGTCCCGAGCAACTTCCGGTAGCGTGTCCGATCGGTCTAGTATGCTTGAGAAACAGCGTGTTTCAAATTGCTTCAATGGATGCAAAGTCCTATTTGGTGCGCTGCTGTCTGCTAGGATAGTGGTTAGCTCAGAAAAACTGCAGCTTGCATCTGCGAGCTTAAACAATTCATCACTTTCTGAAATTTTAGTGGTGGTGTGTCCCTCCTGAACATTCGCCAAAGAAATATTACGGAAGATTTTGATACCACACGATGCGCCATTCATTTTCTATTTTTCAAAGCTTCCTCTTAGCGACCATATGACACGTTCATGTAATTCCACATGCATGGTGTACGGCAGGCTAGAATGTGGGACAGACATGATAAAACACCTCGAAAAAGACTGAGTCGTTCTTTCAGGAATCAGCGGCCATATTCGTAAAACGCTTCGTTGGGTAGTGCCCTTTGCTACTGGCTGTTCGCCTTCGATAATGTTATACCCAACACGAGGACTGGCTGGAGCATGATCTTGGGAACACTTCTAGTGTAAGAGTGAATACGGGCATGTTCACAGTGTGCACGCAGCTCCAAAAACCACTGCCTCAATGAATATATTCACTGGACTCTTGCACATTCGCTTGCCTGACTTTTGAGTGTATGTAACCGAAGTTGCATTCATTTACGTCGCTACGTAAATTGTACGGACACTCGACGTGCGTTCGCACCACCGACGCCACTTCGCTCTTCCTTTCACGAGCGTGGCCCGCACGTGCAATGTCCGGTTTTCAGAGACAATCAGTGCGTTTAGCTGTATTAACTAAGTCCAAGCATGCTTACGTTCAGCTTACGTTCAAACACTGGCCTTTCAGCTGCCGGAGGAAGTCCAGTGTTTTGGCTTGAACTGCTGGCACGTGCACTTTTGCGCACTGACATTAGCACGCCTGCTGCGGAGGTGTGTGCATGCCACACCGCGGTGTGCGCACTGCTCTGAGCGGGACGGGCATAGTAAACGCCAAGCTACTAATTTAAGTAATCCTTTGATTGAACGCCGACAAAACGACGACGATTTTCCGTCGGTCCCATCTCGCGCGCCATCGAGTTGCGGCGCCGGTAACGCCGGTGTCCGAGTTCCTCATCCCGCAGGCGTTCTGAGACGCCTGGCTTCTGCCAGGCGCTGTTCTTACCACGCACCAGATTTGGTCGCAGATGATGCGTGCCGCGGCCGCCGTAGTCAGTTGCTTCGCGGATGCTGGGGACTGAGGGCCGGGGTTTGATTGTTGTATTCATATAGGAGGTTGTGGCCCAGTACTGCACCAGGGTGGCCAATCCTGCTCTGGTGAGAGAGTGCGTTGCCGGTTCTGGTCACCGGGATCAGGCCGCACTCCAGGCCTGTTTGTGCAATTTTCTCAACACACGTTTTTTTTTGTATTTTCCGGTGGAGAATTGCGCTGCACCGGGATTTGAATCACGGTCCTTTTGCACTGGAGACGGATACTCTACCGTCCCCGCAGGAGTTAAATTAAAAATTGGAGAATGGGGTTTTGCGTGACAAAACCACTTTCTGATTATGCACGCCTTAGTGGAGGACTCCGAAAATTTCGACCACCTGGGGTTCTTTAACGTGCACCAAATTCTAAGTACACGGGTGTTTTCGCATTTCGCCCCCATCGAAATGCGGCCGCCGTGGCCGGGGTCCGATCCCGCGACCTCGTGCTCAGCAGTCTAACACCACGACCACTGAGCAACCACGGCGGGTCCCGCAGGAGTTGTACGCCTCATTTAACCTACAGTGGTGCCCAATTTGATCAGTCAAGGTGGGCCAATCTGAGCTAGGTTATACCGCATGGATGGCACTCGGCTAGAGAACCTGGTATTTATGACCTGCACATGTGTGGCCACACATAATTGAGAATATATAATTTTCTTTTAGGAGGGTTTCCGTACAGTGATAAAATGAAGGAAAAGACATTAAAAAAAGAAAAAAGAAGAGGGAAACAAAAAGGAACATAACTTGTGATTTGAACTCGTGATCCTTCAATGTTGCCCGGAAAGGTAGCTCAGTCGGTTGGTTCGTCAAGCCAGCGGTTACTTTCAAGCGCCATAGCTCCTGCTCCGAGCCTAATACTTATGTGGAAAGGGGCTGGTGTTGTCCGCGTTGTTGGAAAAATGGCCGCCAGAGGAGCAGCGTGAACTCGAGCGGCTTTAGAGACTAGGAAAACTGCCTTAAAGTATTTAGACTTGAGCGGAAGCTTCGTTAACAAACTATAACACGGCAATCAGCACTCGAATATAATTATAACCCTAATAATAATTGTAAATATTCATCTCATCTATAGGATCTAAAGCGCGCGCTGTTTCTTGCCTTTGCGTGTAGTAGTTAAGAGAGCCAGTTTAAGGGCGGAGAAGAGGGAAGGAAAAGAAAGCAAACTTGCAGCGCCGTGGTTTTAAGGCGCAACCGTGGTAGAGAAACGGAAAGGCGATATAAGCATGGGTGGCCATGATACGCACATGACAAACTGCCTTACAATATTTAGACTTGAGGGGAAGCTTCGTTAACAAACTATAACACGGCAATGAGCACTCGAATACGACGAAAGAAATAATTGAGACGTGGAAAATTCCCTTGAAATAAACCTGGTTTGCGAGACAAATGCTTGTATGTATTGAATCTCTTAAAAGATGAGGGGGGAAATATGCGCTCACCGAGAGGGCGTCGCCAGCACGAGACCACCACCAGGCTCCTTACGGGGATGTGGAGAGCTTCGCGGCCGGAACGAAGCCTCCCCTCTCCGCCGGCCAGGCGTGGAAAACGCGCTTTCCGATCGCTCAAGGTTGCGCAGGAATAGTGTAGCTCTAGCGTCTAGGAAAAGCTTTAACAGGTGCGAGGACGGCACGCATAGCGTGGGAAGCTAGCCGCCGGAATAGCTATCTTCGAGAGCTATTCTATATTATATTATATTATACTTCGAGAGCTATGACTGATGCTTTTCTATATATATGTATTCATCTCATCTATGCGATCGCATGCGCGTGCTGTTTCTTTGTCTCTGCGTGTAGTAGTTAAGAGAGCCAGTTTAAGGGCGGAGAAGAGGGAACGAAAGGAAAGCAAACTTGCAGCGCCGTGGTTTTAAAGCGCAACCGTGGTAGAGAAACGGAAAGGCGATATAAGCATGCGTGGCCATGATACGCACACGACAAACTGCCTTACAATATTTAGAATTGAGGGGTAGTTTCGTTAACAAACTATAACACGGCATTCAGCACTCGAATATAATTATAACCCTAATAATAATTGTAAATATTCATCTCATCTATAGGATCTAAAGCGCGCGCTGTTTCTTGCCTCTGCGTGTAGTAGTTAAGAGAGCCAGTTTAAGGGCGGAGAAGAGGGAAGGAAAAGAAAGCAAACTTGCAGCGCCGTGGTTTTAAGGCGCAACCGTGGTAGAGAAACGGAAAGGCGATATAAGCATGCGTGGCCATGATACGCACACGACAAATTGCCTTACAATATTTAGACTTGAGGGGAAGCTTCGTTAACAAACTATAACACGGCAATGAGCACTCGAATACGACGAGAGAAATTATTGAGACGTGGAAAATTCCCTTGAAATAAATCTGGTTTGCGAGACAAATGCTTGTATGTATTGAATCTCTTAAAAGATGAGGGGGGAAATATGCGCTCACCGAGAGGGCGTCGTCAGCACGAGACCACCACCAGGCTCCTTACGGGGATGTGGAGAGCTTCGCGGCCGGAACGAAGCCTCCCCTCTCCGCCGGCCAGGCGTGGAAAACGCGCTTTCCAATCGCTCAAGGTTGCGCAGGAATAGTGTAGCTCTAGCGTCTAGGAAAAGCTTTAACAGGTGCGAGGACAGCACGCATAGCGTGGGAAGCTAGCCGCCGGAATAGCTATCTTCGAGAGCTATTCTATATTATATTATATTATACTTCGAGAGCTATGACTGATGCTTTTCTATATATATGTATTCATCTCATCTATGCGATCGCATGCGCGTGCTGTTTCTTTGTCTCTGCGTGTAGTAGTTAAGAGAGCCAGTTTAAGGGCGGAGAAGAGGGAAGGAAAGGAAAGCAAACTTGCAGCGCCGTGGTTTTAAAGAATTGGGGAATTGGAAGAATTGGGGATAAAAGTTGATGGAGAATACCTTAGCAACTTGCGATTCGCTGATGATATTGCCTTGCTTAGTAACTCAGGAGACCAATTGCAATGCATGCTCACTGACCTGGAGAGGCAAAGCAGAAGGGTGGGTCTGAAAATTAATTTGCAGAAAACTAAAGTATTGTTTAACAGTCTCGGAAGAGAAAAGCAGTTTACGATAGGTAGCGAAGCACTGGAAGTGGTAAGGGAATACATCTACTTAGGGCAGGTAGTGACCACGGATCCGGATCATGAGACTGAAATAACCAGAAGAATAAGAATGGGCTGGGGTGCGTTTGGCAGGCATTCTCAAATCATGAACAGCAGGTTGCCACTATCCCTCAAAAGGAAAGTGTATAACAGCTGTGTGTTACCAGTACTCACATATGGGGCAGAAACCTGGAGGCTTACGAAAAGGGTTCTGCTGAAATTGAGGAAGACGCAACGAGCTATGGAAAGAAGAATGATGGGTGTAACGTTAAGGGATAAGAAAAGAGCAGATTGGGTGAGGCAACAAACGCGGGTAAACGACATCTTAGTTGAAATCAAGAAAAAGAAATGGGCATGGGCAGGACATGTAATGAGGAGGGAAGATAACCGATGGTCATTAAGGGTTACGGACTGGATTCCAAGGGAAGGGAAGCGTAGCAGGGGGCGGCAGAAAGTTAGGTGGGCGGATAAAATTAAGATGTTTGCAGGGACAACATGGCTACAATTAGTACATGACCGGGGTAGTTGGAGAAGTATGGGAGAGGCCTTTGCCCTGCAGTGGGCGTAACTAGGCTGATGATGATGATGATGATGCGTGCCGCTATGTCGCCTCTGCGTATGATTTCCACATGGTGTGATAAGCTCAAAGGCAATGTTAAACCTCACTATTACTTGGACTGCTGCGCCTTCGGACAGAACTGCCCTTTTATTTTAGCACTTCGTTTTTTTTTTGTTCTAAAATGGCTTACCCTCATGTAATAACCTGCCAGGTTGATTAGTGGCTATGGCTGTAGTTTATTGCTAAGCTCAAGATTGCTGATTAGATATCGGCCGCAGCGTCTGCATTTCGCATGGGCGCGACATGCAAAAACGCTCGTGTATTTAGATTTTAGATTGAGTTAGAGAACGCGAGGTGGTGAAAGGTAATCGAGAATCGCGGAACTACACTGATTCTCTTAATCGAATCTAGGTTTCTGCCACTATTACCCCAGTAGCCAAGTCCCGTGGGATAAATAAAACGTGGTTAGCTAAAATATTTAACAAAGAAAAAAGGGCCTTAGTGAGACCTTTACGACTTAGAGCGCAGGACCATGAATAATTTATCTTTAGCTGCGAAATTAGCTTTGCTTCTGTTATTGAAGTGTTTATTATTGTTGCTGAAACGCTTATCTACGAGCCATACCTGCCTGCGAGCAAAAGTTGTTTTCCTTCTTTCTTTTTTTTTTTTGCTTGGATTAAAACGCCTTCCAGCTTAGGTATTTTCACAGAACTGAATAAACAAAATGTCCCGATGCGACATAACTTAGAGCGGCCTCATGTTAAACGAACCGCGCTTTCCTGGGTCATTTCAGTGACTGTGTGCATGCTTACAAAACAGCCAAATTGCTATCCTCAGTTTACTCGTCTTATCTTTAAGGCATGTATACATATCCCATCAGCGTCACCTGGCAGTGAGGTTATAACTTTTAGAGCGCAGCTCTTAGGCGCCCGTTCCTACGGTAAGCGTCAGCGTTGTCCCTCGCAAGCGAGCGAACGAACACAGCGAAGGATGAAAGCTAACCTGGAGCGCAGCGATAGATGGAGGACGGCGATAGTGATGACAGGGCGATGAGGAAAGCGAAGAAGGTGCAGCGGAAACATGAGGCGGAAAGCGGAGGAGGAGGGTATGGCGAAAGCGCGAGATGAAAGGCTTAGTGCCGCGCAAGACGGCCTTTGCAGAGAAGACGGCTACGAGATGGCGCCAGAGTAGCGCGCGTCGTGTTATGGAAAGAAAGCGCTGCATGAGCGGAGGTCTGTCTGCGGCGGCTGCTCTGAATCGCGCCGCGCGTCACCCACGCACCGCCTCGTACGATCTCCCGATTAGCGAGGAAATTGCGCCACATTTTACTCCGTTTGCAAGGTGTCGCGCACGACAGAGTGCCCGCGCCGGCCAGTATATCGCGAAAGGAGAACACGTATACAGATGTGCTCAAATTTCGCATTACGGTGTATCGTAATCGTCGGTGAAATTTTTCATCACGATACTCCTGAATATTTCAAATTTGTCTTGAGCACTCTGCCTTGCTATATACAGTGTAACTTTTTCAACACAAACATTGGTTTTAAATAAAGGCCACGACTCTTATCTTTCTTTAATTACGTAATCATCGATAAAAACGTGCGCACGATGGCATAATTTGCAAGAAATATTAAAGCAATCGATTTAATAAGTTATCAATTACACCCATTAACTTCGGAGTAACGAACTTCATGGCACATGTTTACACTATGAGCTGGTAATGGCGTTGTCCTGCAAGTCGAGTTACCTATAACCGGTATATAGTCAATTCAGCTACGAAACCACGTGGAATACGAAATTCCTGCAAGGCCAAGCAAAATTTCTCGTCGCTGTGCTCAGGAATCCTGGCACCCAAGGAAATCAATATAGGGATGGTCACTTGTAGTCTAAGATGAATAAGCGGATTTCGAGAGTAATTCTTGGCATTTGAAGAGTTCGGCAACTAGGCAGT
Source organism: Dermacentor variabilis (assembly GCF_050947875.1). Taxonomy (NCBI): domain Eukaryota; kingdom Metazoa; phylum Arthropoda; class Arachnida; order Ixodida; family Ixodidae; genus Dermacentor; species Dermacentor variabilis. The sequence goes on from NC_134576.1 coordinate 90,689,646, forward strand.
AATAATAGTATATTGTTTCTTCATCTTCCCAAACAGAAGAATATCGCGATTGCCCCAGACCAACCCTATGTAAATTAGCAACAGTAGACGCACGAAAAGACAGCGCACATGAAGCCACCATCCTTGTCGACTCAACGTGGCATGCTTTCCCCGCACTTACAGCATACGGCGCACAAGCGGGCGTGGCCTTATGGCCGTCGGGCTTTATACTGAACATCACGGCGACGGCGGCGGTTTAACTAGAGGGTACATGCAGTTGCTATCGCAGTAAAAGGAAAGGTAAGATTGCATGCGGCAGCGTAGCCTAGTTATAGCACATTCAAGCAGTGGTGCTTGGTTCCCTTTACTATTCTATGAACTCAATATAAGAGCCTAACATCCTGGGAGTTTATTAAGTAGGGGACAGAAAATTCCCGCAGCATCGTTAGCCTCGCAAATCTCGCCGCTGCGATTAAAGCCGATGCCGGGTGCACGTGAACGGCTGGATCATATGACGACGCCTTCATCAATACATATTGTATCTCGTATCTTAATCTTTATTTCACTTCTTTCGTTGTTCAATCAGTATTCAGAATAAGTCATTTAACTACTCACTCAGTGAATGAGAAAATCTCAAATCCAGAATATGAGACTTCTTTGCACAACGCTATCGTGCAGTCTCCAGTGCACGTACACTTGTCTCACGGTGTCAAAAGCCCCGCAGATGTCAATAAGTGCCGGAAATGAAATCCCACTAAGTTTCTTTTTTCTTCGAGCCAATATTTTTTTTTAAATACGCACTGCATAAGTTACAAATATCTGAGGCAATTGCAGGCAGCTGTAAATCGTAAAAATCAGATTATTTGGTGCGCGCCACATAGATGACGGAGACACAAATACAAAGTCCACATGAAAAGGCAAACTTGAAATGAAATGAAACTTCACAGGAATTCAGGGGATCTTCTATGCAATCTGTAAAAAAACTTTCAAATATGGGAAACTAACTACCGCAAGCCCGCTAGAACGCCTGCGATATAACATAGTAGTAGTGGTGAAGTAAATTTTGTAACTATTGCTGTACAGACGTAGAGATAAACTTCTAGCCAAGTTATAGCTGAACGTTCACACTAGCTTTTGGGAGCATCTAAAATTGCGCTTTGAAATCTGAAATACTTAACAACGCGAAATAATAACAGCAGGCTGCCCTCAGAGGAGGCGGCGATGGCCGAGGAGTTGAGATCACGTGGGCAGCCAGAGTCGTGGTCAGGAAATAGTTTCTGGAGGACCCGGTGTGTCGCGATGGTGGAACGACGATTTCTTTTCTTTTTCTTTTATTTGTTGGCGAGGTGCGACAGCGTCTCCTCTTTTTTTATCAATGATTCAGCAAAGTCGCGTGTGTCTCAATGCCCAACCGACAAGTCAGGCCTTACACGTGCATATGTTTCTGTCTAAAAACTGGCGGTCATATACTAGCACTAACTTCTCGTCAACCGCTCCCTTTGGCCAGCCTTTACATAATTATGCTATAATCCACAGTCGTCAATTCACACGCATAGCAAGTTTCACTTTGCATCCAACATAAGTCTCTGGTAAAGTGCAAATTCAAGTTGTGTCAAGAAAATAAAAGTCGAGAGTTATCATGCCAACACACACACACACACAGTAACATTGTAAGCGCTGTTCATGATCTTTCTCCTCTCCGCTGCATGTGATTATCGTAATCGCAGACACCATCTTCTTCCGCGGGTTCTGCACAGGGCCTGTCTAGAACTTCCAATTCACACGTACGTCGGGTGTCCCACGTAACTTGAGTCAAACTTAAACCCTTTCAGCGCCCCTTGACGCACCAGTAGGTTTCTGCGTTTCTCTGGCGCAAAAGTTGCTTTGACATTCCTTTGTGTACGAAGAATTTGAGGACCACACCAAGGGAGAAGCATTTGCCATTATTGGTGACATCTTATTTTTTTCCTTTCTGCACAACCAAAAATAAAGCTTTGTTTTTTTTTGTTCATAATGTTCGAAAAAGAAAAAATAACAAGCACTTCCGCGAAGATCTCTGCAATGGCGTCGGGGCTGCGATGTTCAGTGAATAGGAGAATGCGCGCACTGAGACGCTCGCCCTCGCGCGCAGCCCCGCTAATGTCATGAAGCTTTGGTCTGTGAACTTCTTGATCTTAGGTACTAGCAAGTTCACTGTAATGGAAAGGTAATGGTAAAAACCACATTAAAAGAAGGCGTGGCATATGCTCGTGTTTGTAAGCATTAAACAATGAGTGTATACTGGATGAGGAAACTCAAGTAGTAGGAAATAGCTCGCTGAGAACACCGATAAACATAAAGCGCGGTGAAACTTGAGAAGTAGTGATATTGAAACATCCAAAAATTTAGAAGAACAAGAAAAAAAAACGATTGGATCGCCGCGATGGCACATCAAAAGTCGCCGTAGGCGTCGAAGTCCCCAGATATAACGAAAATATTTTTGAACACCTCTGACAGCGTCTCCGCAACAATGGTTGCTTGCGTCCCGTCAAGTGTTCATATGCTGCGGCCTCAGGCTCACGGCACCTAGCGAAACATTGTGCGCGTACATGCATGCAGACGCGCAGTCGGTCACTGTGAACCCGTGCAATTGCTGCATTCAGGCTTCATTCTTTGATGCTAGACTTGCTTATACATATTGCCAAAATATATTTCGCATAGTTGGCTCTCAGCGACTGCCCACCTTTAACGCAAGAAGCCCGTTTCCAGGACTCCATCGTGTCGACCGCACTCAGTGGACGTTCGCTGTGCGTGTTCGGTAAAAAGAGCGTCTGTAAACCATTCTGGGCTTTCTGCTGGTCCAACATTATTTTTACAGTAAAAAAAACTCCCGTCGTTTCGAGACTACTTACAGCAGGGCTCCCCCGTGGTGTTTTTTGTTGAGCGCCCGCCGCCATACCTATGAGGAGCGCCCCGCTTTATCCCTCGTACTACGCAAGCGATGCGCTTTCGACAGATAGCGACTCCGTAAGTCCTCGCCGCCAATAGCTGACAACGTTCACATGAGTTATGTTCTTTCGGGAGGTGCTCGTCAAACATCCCTGCAAAGTAGACTCTGAAGCCTGAGCACTTTGTTTGAAAGGAGAAGACGTTGCGAGACATTTCTGGCAATAATTCCCGCACCATGTTTCGACGAAGGAGCCCATGCAACCTATAGAGGCGGTATTATCATGTGTTGCAAAGAACTCAGCAACCTTCCTACACAACAAGCGCGTGCTCTCTGGCAAAAAATAGGCGCTTAAGAATGAGCCAATGTTTCTCAAGGCGCGCCAGTGCCTTTGAATCCTGATCCCTTTGGACGGATCTCTTTGTATATCGGAGTCTGCGTTATTCAATTCCTCTGGACTAAGCCGAAAAAAAAGCCCCTAACGCAAGGCGCTCAGGCGTCTACACTGCCGCACAGGGGCAACATAATAGTATATGTATACCACGTAAAACGTTGCAAATAGTATTTGCAATGCAAATGATTGCTGGGCGAAAGCTCAGCGGATAACTCAATATCTGTCATTCTACAAGGTCTCTGTTTTGTCTTCCCTTTTTCCTTCCTGGAATTTCTTTTTAATTTGTTGGTCTCCGCTGCTGCGTGAGCGAATGGCCAAACATTTTGCAGAGCCTTTTCGACGCCTCTAGAGCAGCACAGAGGCGCGAAAAATTTGTTGATGGGTCATTTCCGCAACTGCATACTCGTTTCACTTTTTCCCACAGACCGCCGAGCGAAACGAGTAACACAACACAAGCAAAATAAGCGAGCCAAAACGCAGTACGTGGCAGCCGAATTAACAACGTCATTCGCAAGCTATACAGCGCTGATAGTGGGCATGGGTACGTGGTTGATCGCATCAAGAATGCGCACTGGTGTGGTCTAACGAGCTACTAAACCATACTTGGTCCCAGGTGTCGTTAATATCGGTACACGCATCGTTACTTAGCAGCCAGCGTATGTTTAGTCATAGACACTCTAATGGCAGTGGAAAACCTCGCACCCTAGAAACAACACGCCTGCGTCCTTCTATCACCCATCAGGCTGTGTATTGGTTCAGCTGTGTGCTCTGCCCCGGACGTAATGAAAACACGAGCTTATTACGAAAACACCGCATGAAACTTTCGAGTTGTTATTTCGAGAGTTTCTTTTTTTTTCCTCTTCATTCAGCTTTGCTACGCGGTACGCGTAAAGTACGGGTTCCGCTGTTGGCGTTGTTTTTACTCCGCTTGTTGCAAGCGCCGTCGTTAGGTCGCGTTAGCATAACTCGACGTGGCGACCCGCCGCTGCGATAGGCGCCCGCGCGACAGCAACGGCGCGCCTACCGCACTAAAATGATCCATAGGTTATTTCTACGTTGCGCGGATCACCTTGCTATGTGACGTCGTCCTGCTGCACGTATAGCATTGATAGGATATAAGGCAAGCAAGAAGAGATCAGGAAATGGTGCGGAGAGAGGAAGGAAGTAAAGAGATAAGCCAACGCTGTAGGTCTCACCATATCGGCTTTAGCCAGCTTCTGGTACACCAAACTGCGCAATGGAATAAAAAAGGAGTGAAGGCACAAGAATGACAGGCACGAACGCTCGTGTGTGTCGTTTGTGCGCTTTTCTTCTCTCCACGTATCACGCTGTAGAATAACTTACACCCTTTGAAGCGAACAAGAGTGTAAAATGTTCTATGACTCACACCACCTTTACACGCTTTCACCACGTCATCGATGCGCCAAAACTAAGCCTAGCACACTAGCTGCTTGGTCAGCTAGCCTTGTAAAGGGGCGTACGGGTATAAGTTATAGACCAATTAAGATCGTTATTCGCTTTTTAAGGGCGTAAATTATTTTTAAGTGTATTGTGCAGTTTCTAAGCAAAGCTAATGGGCACGAAATGACCCGATAAAATGTTTTCGTTCATCCAATAGATTAGGTTGAAATTTAAAACAATGAATTCAGAGTATTTGCGTGCCAGAACCTCAATATAGAAAAAGAATAAAATGAAATTCACAGGCTCACTCTCCCGACGTACTTCTATAGCAATGATTTCGGAAGTTTTGCGAAGAATATCATGATAAAGAAATTGATAGGAGAGTTACCCATCTCACTGTCAGAGACCAAAGCGTTCACTCTACTGCTTCAAGTAATGCTTCCAAAAAGAATAAGCTCTACAACTTGTTTCTTTTATGAGATGTGCATGACTGTCCATATTCTTCATCGCCGGAGAGTTCGTTGGGGTCCTCTTTAAAAATGACGTTGATCATGGCGCCTCCACTTCGGCTGCTGCCATCAGTCCTTCTGATCACACCGAGGTTCTGAACATGGTTAACATGGAACATGAAACCTAACCTTGCGATTTCTACAGTCGATAAGAATTAGTTGTGGGTTCAGACGCCTCAAGCCGCATCCGTCGCATCTGAATAATCCCCCTGTTGCCGAAGTTGTCGGAATCGATGAAATCAATCCCGCAGCCCTACTGCTACCGACACTATCGTCAACAGAAAACAGCTTCAGCCTCGGAGTTGATAGCAGCGTTGGACTCTCGCCGATTCGACAGAAGCGTTGGGACGCCCGTACACACCACCTATCAGAACCGACATACCGCTGACGTTAACCATACACCAGACACTTTCATGACTAGCTAGGTCTTGGTTATTTCTCTCTCTCTCTCTCTCTCTCACACACACACACACACACACACACACACACACACACACACACACACACACACACACACACACACACACACACACACACACACACACACACACACACACACACACACACACACACACACACACACACACACACACACACACACACACACACACACACACACACACACACACACACACACACACACACACACACACACACACACACACACACACACACACACACACACACACACACACACACACACACACACACACACACACACACACACACACACACACACACACACACACACACACACACACACACACACACACACACACACACACACACACACACACACACACACACACACACACACACACACACACACACACACACACACACACACACACACACACACACACACACACACACACACACACACACACACACACACACACACACACACACACACACACACACACACACACACACACACACACACACACACACACACACACACACACACACACACACACACACACACACACACACACACACACACACACACACACACACACACACACACACACACACACACACACACACACACACACACACACACACACACACACACACACACACACACACACACACACACACACACACACACACACACACACACGCACGCACGCACGCACGCTGTTCATGATCTTCCTCTTCATTGCATCTAATCATTCCAATCATAGACACCATCTCATAGGGCCTGTCAACAGCTTCCAAGTCCTACATATATCATCGAAAAAGGACTGCAGCCCTCCTAACGTCACCACCTAAAGCGCGTTATTGTTTACTTGTACACCATCGCACACCGACATACACTCATGCACGAATATAAAGAAGTACGTGCGCGTATTCTGACTATTCGTATCTCATAATACGCTCTCATCAGCCGTGTTTGTCGTGAGGTTCCTCTGCTCTAATTCAATGCTTCTGATACAAGCGAGTTCAAAAGGAACGGACGGGCCGTCTGGAATTTCGAGGTATGTTTTCTCTGGATACGAATTCTCCATTATCTCTCCTTCCTACATCGCTATAGGTGCCAACGTTCACTTGAGTTATGCTCTTCCGGGAGCTTCTCTTCAAACATCTTTCTAAGTAAACTCCGAAGCCTGAGCACGGTGTGTGAAAAGAGAAGACGCTACGAGACATTTCTGACAATAATTCCCGCACCGTGTTTCGAGGAAGGGGCCCATCGACCTAGAGACGGTATTATCATGTCTTGCAACGAACTCAACAGCCAACCTGTAGAGCAAGCACGCTTTCGCCGGCAGAAACGACGGGCTTAAAAATGAACCAATATTTCGCAAGACGACGCGTCTTGCCTTTCAATCCTGATCCATTTCGACGGATCTCGTTGATATCGGAGTGCATGCTATTCGATTTCCCGGCACTAAGCTGAAAAGAAAGCCCCTAACGCACAGCGTTCGGGCCTCTACACTCCCGCAGAGGCGCAAAACAATTGTATACGTATACTACGTAACGCGTTGCAAATGGTGTCTGCAATGCAAATGATTTCTAGGCGAAAACTCAGGAAAGCACGCATTATCTGTCATTGTACAAGCTCCCTGTTCTGTCTTTCCTCCTTTCTTCCTTACTGTTATTTATTTTTGCTCTCTGCTGCTGCGTCAGCGAATACTGGACCATTTTCCGGCGCATTTTCGGAATCTGCAGGGCGCCGCGGAGGCCCGTAAACTTTTTGATGCGTCGTTTTCGTAACCGCATACTCGGTTCATATTTTCCCACAGCCCGCCGAGCGAAACGCGCAAGACAACACGAGCAAAATAAGCGAGCCAGAACGCAGTACGTGGCAGCCAAGTTAACGACGTCATTCCTAAACTGTACAACGCTGATAGTGGGCATGGGAGCGTGATCGACCGCATCAAGAACGAGGATTGGCTTGAGTTAACGGGCAGGTATAGTAAACGGCAAGCTGATAATTTACGTAATCCTTTCGTTGGGGGCTGACAAAACGCAAACGATCTTCCGTCGGTCTCATCTCTCGTACCATCGAGCTGCGACGCCGGTACACTGTAAAATAATTTACACCCTAAAAAGTGAAAAAGGGTGTAAATGTGTCTATAACTCACACCCTTAGGGTGTCCGTTATATAGATAACACCCGAAGAGTGAGTTATAGACACATTCACACCCTTTTTCACATTTTAGGGTGTAAATTATTTTACAGTGTAACGCAGGTGCCGGAGTTCCTAAATCCGCAGCCATCGTGAGACGCCTGGTTTCTGCGAGGCGTTGTTCCCACCACGCACCAGATGCGGTCGCAGGCTATGCGTCACGCTATCTCGCCTCCACTTATGGTTTGAAAACCACGTGAGCAGCTCGAACGCCCAGCTTAACTACACTATTACTTGGACTACTGCGCCTTCGGACGAATCTACCGATTTATTTTTCGTAGCACTTCGTTTTCTGCCAAAATGTTTTACTCTCACGTAATCATCCGCCGGGGTAGATTGGTGGCTATGGCTATAGTTTACTGCAAAGCTCGATATAGCGGACCAGATCGCGGCGGCAGCGGCCAGCATTTCGATGGACGCGAAATGCAAGAAACGCTGGTGTATATAAATTTAGGTTTACGTTATTGAACGCCAGGCGGTGAGAAGCAATCCAGATTCGCCAACTATACGCCACCCTCGTAATCAAATTTGTGTTTCTGCACCTAATACTCCAGCATGCAAGTCCCGTTTTATAAAGCAAACGCGGTTAGCTGGAACCACGGAGAAACAGTGTCCTGGACACGGCTTTTACGACCCAGGCCGTAGGACCATAAATAATTTCTTTTTAGCTGCGAAATTAGCTTTCCTTCTGTTGTACAAGTGTTTATTATGGTTGTTGAAATCCGTATCGTCAAGCGATACCCGCGTGTGAGCAACCGTTCTTTTCTTTCATTTCTTTCTTTTCACTCGTTTTGCTTTTTTGTCGCTTGCATTAAATCTCCGTGCAAACAAAATGCCTCTATGCTACATAATTTACAGTGGCCTCATGTTAAGGAACAGCGCCTTCCTTGATCAAGTTAATGTGGCTCAAAGAAGCAGCGTAATGCGTACGGGCGTAAAGCCCGTACCGAAACCTTGCTTCAGTAATGGTTTCATCACATTCGCGACGCCCTTGTCTTTTTTTTTTTCAGTAGTTCAGCGGACTATCGCATTTATTACTTAATCGAAAAATTAACCTTTATTGAACAGATAGACATACAAAATAAATTTCATTACATGCTGTGTTTTTCATCGTCCTTTTATTGAATCTTGGCGCAACTTCCCATCAGTTTGTAATTAGCGCGCCGCCTTACCGCATTTCTTAATTAAATTGAAAAGCAGTTGTTCTTTTCCTAATTGCCCTGCTTTTCGATGTGAATATTGATCTGTAATGTTTAAAGTTAAAATTAACCTTCTGGACCAACAAAACAAAAAGAAAGCCAGCTGTACTGACGGCATGCTTACAAAACAACCAGATTGCTATCCTCAGTTTACTTTTCATAATATTAAAGCATATATACATATCCTATCGGGGTCTTCTGGGCAGTATGGTTATGAATTTTAGAGCCCAGCACTCAAGCGTGCGTTCCTACGGCGAGCGTCCGCGTTGTCCCTTGTAACCGAGCGAACAAACCCAGCGAAGCATGAAAGCGAACGCGGAGCAAAGCGGAGAAGGAGATTCTTGAGTATGGGAAGGAAAGGTTGGGGTAAAGTGCAGCGCAGTAACTGTCTCTCAGCAGAGGACACCTCAACCGCGCTGCACAGGGGCTAGGGAATGAAAGTAGGGGGAGAGAAGGAGCACCAGAAACAGCAGCACGCCGCGGAAATGTGATGGAGCTAAAGGCGGTCGGCGAGGCCGACAGCCTCGGCGAATGTCAGGAGCGCACGTAGAAGTGTCCTGTGGCGTGAAGGGCAGCCCGAGGGGTGCAGGAGTTCAGTCACGGTGTCGCACGGCAGGCCGTGCCCACGGTAAACACGGGCAAGGGACGCGCGCGCGAGCGAAAAGTTGGGGCACTCACATAGCAGGTGCTCGAGTGTCTCGATCGCGCCGCAGTCGCGGCAAAGGGGAGAGGGGTCTCCACGCAGTCGATGCCGCCGCTCGGCGGGCCACACAGAACCGGTGCGAAGGGCGAGGAGGAAGGCGCGCTCGCGCCTAGTGCAAAGCGGACGACAAACACGGGGACAGCGAAGAGAACGCGAGGAGGAAAGCGGAGGAGTAGGGAGCAGCGGAACCATGAGGCGGAAAGCGAGAGGACGGTATGCGGAAAGCGTGAGCACAAAAGCATCGTGACGTACAAGACGTGCTTTGCTGCGGTGACGACTACGAGACGGCGCCAGAGTAGCGCGCGTCGTCTGTATGGAAACAAAGCGCTGCATGAGCGGAAGTCCGTCTGATGTGGCTTCTGTGAATCACGTCCACGTGTCAGCCATGCGCCGCCTCTCGCGAACTCCCGACTATAGAGGCAGTCACGCCCCATTTCGCTCCGTTTGCAAGGAGGAGGAGGAGGAGGAAAAACGTTTATTGAGCTCTAGAAAGCTTTATGAATTTCCCGGAGTCAGATGGTGTCTTCCATCTTCTTGGCAATGGCCGTCTGCCCCTAGTCCAGGGCTCCGCTGGATGCCGCTGCCAGCTGGGCCCGCAAGGTGCCATACGAGACGTATTGTCCGCGCCAGCCAATATATAGCGAAACGAAGACATGTACACAGCTGCGCTCAAATTTGACATTACGGTGTATCGTAATCGTCGGTGTTTTTTTTTCATCAAAAAACTCCTAAATAATTTACATGCGTTTTAAATATACTGTTAGGTATAGTGCATATTTTTTTTTGTACCGAAACGCCGTTTTTAAATAAAGGCCAGTACTTTTTATTTTCAATGCGTAAGCATTTCTATGCTTGGGCAACGACAAAACCGTCCGTCCGTAGTATAAGGCGATTGCTTTCAAGATAGAGTCTGCTGCAGCGAGCGACATTACCTTTGTGCTGCCTGCTCCTTCAACGCGAACGAAGTGGCGAGAATACGGCGCTCACTAAGGTCTCAGCACGCGCCGCACCCTGCCCAAGGTCGACCGAAATACGTCGCGAAGCTTCGGGCCAAAAGCGGTTCAGAGAAAATTGTCGCCGACATTGGGAATGGTGCTTATGGAAGCAGCAATTGAAGCGTTAATATGTGAGGAAGGAACAAACATTGTGAAAGAAAAAGGCGTTTTTAATTATAACGAGACACAATTAGATTAATTGAAGAAAAATCGAATTCCTGTTCAAGTTTTAATGCACGTGACGGGAAAAGACATCTCTATTTTGCTTTATCATTATCAATAAATACCTTTTTTTCCGCGCCCACCATAAGAGAGGGTTGACGTCGCTATCACTAGCAACGTTATGCATTTCTTGACGTGTGCGGAAAGGTGCGCTCGTAAAATGCACCTCTTGCAACAGGCACGTCTCATAAGTTTTGTTTTGTTGTTTTGCTTGTAAACGTTTGTATAAATTTGACTGTGCGGATAGTTTCTTCGTTTCTTCACCTGTTCAGTGCAAAGTTAATTATGACCAACACATAATTCTTTAGCTCTTTTCGATCGACTGGGCTGGACGGTGGGCTTGTCGTACACCAATGGGACCAGCACTCTGCACCCAAAGCTTTCTTCGGCCTCCAAAGAAACTATTTTCTGTGCAGGAGTACGATTGCGAACACCTGTGCGGCTGACTTTTACTGCATCGCCTCTTGGGCTGAAAGGCCGGGACATTCATTAAGCCGAATGGCGGGGAAATTGGATATACAGCTGTAATGGCAGGCCATTAAAGCAGATTTCGCACGTTCGAGAACAAAATGACGTCACTTCTCTTTTTAACGGATGTGGTGTCACATCATTTGACCTTCCGCAGGGAAGTGCTCCCTCCTCACACAGGTGACGCCTAGCCCCATGAACCGCCACGTTTTGAACTATGGGCTTCTATGGAAACTTCGTTACCCGGTATATTTGCCTTGCCCTGCCCCTTTCGCGGATCGCTTTCGAGATACGTGCCCGCGCGTCTTCCTTCAACGCGGAGCGGCGAAAACACAGCGCACGGAGCTATCAGCAGTCGGCACTCCCTGTCCGCATCGCAGATCGCTTTGAAGGTACGGTCCGCTCGGACGTGCTACGGTGGCTAGAAGCCGTGCCAGAGTACTACGTTTGATCGGTCCGTGCCGCCGCTGGAGCACGCTTGATCACGGTGGATAGTGGCACAACTCGGAAGGACAAGGCGCTAAAGGGCGACAGCGGCTTATGATCATCAGAACGTCATCAGCGCAGCTGGGGCCGCCACCTGTAGAACTTCGCTTGCCTTATCAAGGCAAGCGTCATGTCATGTCAAATGTCACGGCAAGTGTCATGTCCAATGTCATATGCTACGCCACCGTCCGCACCAGCTCGTGTCGCCGCGGCGCTGTCGTTTGTATACTGGCCGAATAAAATTTCATAACATTGATAATGACACCGAGCTGCGTGGAGATGAGCAAGTCGCACAGTGCTCACGCATACTTAGACAACTCCCAGGGGACTTTCTGCCTGAACATTCTCCAAATTACGTAGTCCCAGGTAAATAACATGCCCAGGCCTGCATCATTTGCAAGAAAGATTAAAACAATCTATTCACTAATTAAACCAGCTACACCCATTAACTTCCGAGTTACAAACTTCGTGTCACCTGTTTGTACTATAGTTTGACACGGCATTGTAGTGTAAGTCGTGCTACATATCACCGGTACGCTCTCAATTGAGCTACAAAACTGCGTGGAGTATGAAAGTCTTGAGAGGCCGCGCTTACTTTCTCGTCACTGTGCTCAGGATTCGTAGTACCCAAGGAAAGTAAAAAAAGGGATGGCGATTGTAAGTCTTAAGATGACGATGCGGCTTTTCGAGAGTTCCTTTACGAACTTCAAGTGTTTTGTCACCTATGTAGTAAAAACGATCGATTGTTTTTACCATGTTCACAAACAGAACCGCATTGCGATCGCCCCGGACCAACCCTACGTAAATGAGCAACAGCAGGCGCACAAAAAGACAGCGCACCTGAACCCACCATCCTTATGGACTCACCCTCGCACGCTTTGCCTCGCAGTCACAGCGTACGGCGCACAGGTGGGCGTGGCCTTCTGGCCGTCGGACTTATACTGGACGCCACGGTAACGGCAATGGCTTAACTAGAAGGTCAATATAATTGCTGTCGCAGTGAAAAAAAAGTAAGATGGTATGCGACAGCGTATCCTAGTCAAAGCAGCTTCAAGACATCCTGTTTGGTGCCGTTTACTACTTTAAGAACTCAATATAAGAGCCTAAAATCATATGCCTTTATTATATTCCGGCAGAAAATTCCGGCACCATCATTTGCATTAAAAATCTTGCTCCTGTGACGAAAGCTGATGAAGGGTGAATTTGAGCAGCTGGATCATAGGAGGACGCCTTCACACATACATATTGTATTGCGTCTCCGAACAGCAGTGGGAAATTGCTCGCTGAGAAGACCGACAAACATACAGTGCGACGCAACTTGAGAAATAATGATATTGAAACGTCCAAGAATTCAGAAGTAAAGAAAAAAGATTGAATCCTCGCGATGGCCCATCACAAGGCGTTGTAGGCGTCGAAGTCCTTAGCTATAAGGAAATTATCTTCGAGCAGCTCTGACAGAGTCCGTGCAACAATGGTTGCTTGTGTCATGTCAAATGTCATATGCTGCTGCCTAAAGCTCACGGCAAGGTGCGAAAACGCGCTAGCATGAAAACCGAAACATTGCGCGCGGACTTGCATGCAGAGGCGCGGTCGGTCGCTGCGAACAAGTGCCATCGCTGCATTGAGGCTTCATTCTGTTATGCTCCTGTTGGTTATACAGACAGCCAACTGTAAGAGCACATTTTACATAGTTTGCACTCAGCGACTGCCTATCTTTCACGCAAGAAACCGGTTCCGGGCATGCCATCACGGCGACTGCGCGCACTGGGAGTTCACTGTACTTATTCGGTAAATAGGCAGCGTCTGTAAACCATCCTGTGTTTTCTGTTTACCCGAGATTATTATTTTGACAGTAAACAAAAACTCCTTGTTTTTCCTAGACTACTTAGAGAAATGTCCAGGAGGGCTTCCCCATGGTGTTTTCTGTTGATCGCCCACCGCCAGAGCTGTGAGAAGCGCGCCGCATTATCCCTCATGCTCGGCATGAAAAGCGCTCGCGACAAATGGCGACTCCGTAAGTCCTCGCCGCCGATACCTGACAACATTCTCCGAGTTTTGCTCTTCGGGCGCTTCCCTTCAAACATCCTTTTAAGTAGACCCTGAAGCCTGAGCACGGTGTTTGAGTGGAGACGACGCTACGGGACATTTCTGACAATAATTCCCACACCGTGTTTATAAGTATGAGCCGATCGAACCTAGAGACGGTTTTATCATGTCTTGCAAGGAAATCAACAGCCAAGCTATGCAACAAGCACGCTTGTTGCATAAGCGCTTAAGAATGAACAAGTGCTTAAGTGCTTAAGCACTTAAGCACTTGTTCTTAAGCACTTGTTAAGCACATTCTTGTTCTTAAGCACTTGTTCTTAAGCACATTCTTAAGCACTTGTTCTTAAGCACTTAAGTGCTTAAGAACAAGCGCTTAAGAATGAACAATATTTCGCAAGACGCGTCAGTGCCTTCGAATCCTAATCCATTTCAACGGATCTCGTTCTATCTCGCAGTGCGTGTTATTCAATTTTTCTGTGCAAAGCTGGAAAGAAAGCCCCTAACGCATGACGTTCGGACATCTACACTCCCGCTCAGGAGCAAAACAGTAGTGTATGTATATTACGTAACACGTTGCAAATAGTTTCTGCACTGCAAATTATTTATAAGCGACAGCTCAGCAGAGAACGCATTATCTGTCATTCTACAAGGTCTCTGTTCTGTCTTTTCTTTTTTTTTCTTCCTGTATTTTCTTTCTAATTTTTGGTCTCCGATGCTGCGTCAGCAGCTATCCGACCATTTTCCAGAGCCTTTTCGGCGCCTTTAGAGTGGCACTGAGGCCTGTAAATTTTTTTCATGCGTCGTTTTCGCGACCGCATGCTCGTTTCATATTTTCCTAACGTCCGCCGAGCGAAACGCGTGAAAGAGCACAAGGAAAAACATGCGAGCCAAAACGCAATACGTGACAGCTGAGCTTAACTTGCGGCCCGGTGATATTTAACGACCTCGTTTGCTAACTATACAACGCTGATAGTGGGCACGGTGGCGTAATTGATCGCATCAAGAACGCGCGTCGGTGTGGTTTAACGAGCTCCTAAACCAATATTCGTTCCCATGTTTTGTTAATGTCGGTACTCGTAACGTTACTAAGCAGCCAGCGTATGTGTAGTTATGGCACTCCAATGACAGTGAAGACGTGGTATCATAGAAACAACAGCTTGCCACCCTTCTGTCGCCGATCACGCTATCTATTGGCCCAGCCGTGTTCTTAGCCCCGAACCTAATGGAAACATGAGCTTATGACGAGATAACCGCATGAAATTTGCGTATGTCGAGTTTTTTTTCCCTTTCATTCAGCTTTGCTTCGTGGTATACGTGCCGAGTATGCGTTCCCGGTGGAGCTGTTCTTACGCCCCTTGTTTCTCGCGCCGTTTTTAGATCGCATTAGCATAATTCGACGTGGCTACCCTCTCCTGCGATAGGCGCCCACGCGGCAGCAACGACGTGCCTACTACGCTGAAATGACCTATCGGCTGTTTCCACGTTGGGCGGATCACTTTCATAGGTGACGTGGGTCCGCTGCTAATATAGCATTGAGATGATGCAAAGGAAGCGTGAAGAGATCAGGAAAAGGGTGTGGGGAGGGAACGGAAGTAAAGGAGTTTACCCAACGCTGTTGGTTTCCCAATAGGCTTTATCACAATAAGTTTAATATACGCTTTAACCAGCTTCTGGTAAATAAATAATGTCCGACGATTTTGATACTCCCGAATGCGAAGTTTGAGCGCAGCTTTCTACGTGTTTTCATTCCGCGATATACGAGGTGTTAGAAAAGCATCCGACATTTTTTTTGTTTGCGAACACCCAATGGATATGAAACAAGCGCGCTTGCATCAGCCGACCTTGAACCTTCATGCGCATGCGCGAATTCTTTCCGGCCTGCCGATTGGGTCAGTCGCTGAGACGCAGCGTTTGAGTGAGGTAGTGCGCAGTGCTCTCGTCCGTTTTTTATTGCAAGGAAAATGGCAGAGCGGGTGGGGCAGCTCTACTGCATCAAAATTTGCCAGAAACTGGGCGACAGCCAAGGGGAAACCATTCGGAAGATTCAGACAGCTTTCGGTGACGATGCTATGAGCAGCACACAGATTAATGAGTGGTACAACTAGTTTAAAGAAGGCCGCACATCGGTGGAGAGCAAGCCACGCTCCGGTCGGCCATCAACATGCCGAAATTCCCTGGTCATTGCAGAAGTGCACGCTGTGGTGATGCGGTGCTGTCGTGTGACTGTCCGAGAAAGTGCGGAAGAGGTGAGCACCAGCACTTGTTCTGCACATTCCATTCTGACTCAAGATTCGGCCATGAAGAGAGTTGCGGTATAATTCGAGCCGAAGCTGCTCACGGTGGAACAAAAGAAACTTCCTGTTTAAGTATCACAGGACATGCTGTATTCCACAAACAGTGACCCTGACTTCATGATCACCATGACCTCTGGTGGCGAGTCTTGGGTGTACGGGTACGACCCGGAAACCAAATCCCAGTCGTCACAGTGGAGGCACCCTACGTCACCAAGACCAAACATGGCTCGCCAAGTGCGCAGCAATGTCGCAGTGATGCTGACTGCTTTATTTGACTCCCGCGGTGTGGTACACCACGAGTACGCACTACGGGGCTAAACAATCACCAAAGTGCACTACAGGGATGTCCTACGTCACCTACGTGATGCTGTGCGGCGCAAGAGACCGGAGATATGGTCAACAAGAAATTGGCGTATCCATCACGACAATGCTCCTGCACATTCCTCGCACTTGAGTCAGACTTTTATGGCGAAAAACCTGATTCCTGTAGTTTAACAGGCTCCTTACTGTTCTGATATGGCCCCCTGCGACTTCTGGCTGTTTACGAAGAAAGAGGCCATTTAAAGGAGCGCGATTTCAGACAAGGGCATTATGGCTGCAACGACAGCTGAGCTAAACTTCATTCCGGAAGAAGCCTTCTCGGAATGCTTCCAACAATGGCAGCACCACTGGGAGAGGTGCGTGAAGTCACAAGGAGACTGCTTTGAGGGTGATTAGGATTCCAACTCTCCAGTTATGCCAGTTTTTTGCTTCGGCAAAAGGTCGCATACTTTTTTAACAGACCTCGTATTGAGGCAAAAAAATTTGAGACCGAAATCACCATACCGACTCGCAGTAGGTCAGTGCCATCAGCGCTTTCGCAGAGAGAGAGAGGAGCACTATTGGAACGCTGTTGCGATGAGTGGCATCGGAGCCAGCGGTGGAAGAAGACGACGACAAACGTGCGAGCAGTGGGCACGAGCGCGTTCGCGCGGTTACACCGACGCCGACGCCGACGCTCAACCAAGAAATGGCCGCCTAAGAGCTGCGCTCTAAATGTTGCGCAATGGAATTAGGACCGAATGAAATCGCAGTAACGACAGACACGAACTCTCGTGTGCGTCGTTTCTGTGCTTTCTTTCTCTACACCTCCCGCATTTCAAAACAACTTACGCTCGTTCAAGTTAATAAAGGTGTAAAATGGTCTTTGGTTCACACCACTTTTACACCCTTTCACCACGTCAGCGATGATCCAAAACTAAGCCTAACACACTGGTTGTTTTGTCAACCTTGTAAAACGTTGTGAGGGTTAAGTTATCGACCGATTTAAACCCTTATTCGCTTTTTTAAGGGTGTAAATTATTTTACAGTGCATTGCGCAGTTTCTAAGCAACGCGGATGTACCCGACATGGCCCGATAATATGTTTTATTTCATCCAACACACTGGGTTCAAATTTAAAACAAGGAAGTCAAAGTATTTGCGTACCCAAACCACAATATTGAAAAAGATGAAAAACAAAATTCACGCGCTTAGCCGCCCGACGTACTTCTGTAGCAATGATAATCACCACACAAAAGAAATTTGAGAATAAAGAATCGGTCGAAAGGGTTGCTAGGAATATTAAGATAAAGAAATTGATGGCAGGAGCATTATCCATCTCCTTGTCAAAGACCAAAGCGCCCAGTCCAGTGGCTCAAGTGATGCTTTCCAAAAAACGAGCTGTGCAACTTGTACCTTTTATGAGCTTTGCATGAATGTCCATATCCTTCTCCACAAGAGATTTTGATGGTGTTGGTTGTCTCTTTAATAATGGCACATACCCAGTACGGGGGATTGGCCTCGCCTCGATTAGCGGGGTCGGGGTAATTTTTGTGAGGCCTCGCATAATTGTGCGAGGCCTAATACTTTAATCCAAAGCCAGACGCTTTCACCCGCACCGTACTCGAAGGAAGTTTCTTCCTGTAGCCTGTCCAATCAATCTGGTGTGCTTGAAAAGACACAGCGTGTTTGGAGTGTCTTCAATGGAAGCGAAGTCTCTTTAGATTTTCAAATAAAACAAATGCACCTCCTGCCTCAGGCACAGCTAATGGTATTCGCCCTTGCAAGTTATGGCAAAATAATTTTGCAATATCGTGATTAGCTGTAGCGGTGACGTGTTGAAAATGCAAGGTCTTGTCATGGAGATTCCGGCGCATTCACACGGTGGCGTAATAGTCAATGAATCGCGCGTTTAGTTAGATCACGGTCACTCGATGACAACGCACAGCGCGTTTTCATCGAGCGGCTGTGATTAGATGCACTGTACGGGCTTCGCGCGACTTCTACAGTTGCTGCGGATGTTTCTTGCTGCGCAAGCGGTGCTAGCCTATATGATGCTTCGAAAGTAGCGATTCTCAGGCACGGTTATCGAGAAACCACAGTTCGAGGCCCATTGCCGGTTGTCTGTCGCCACTTCTGGGGAGACCTTACCTTGTGCTGGTCTTGATATTAAAAAAAAAGAGGAGGAATTCGCAAATCTAGGGCTTTGTGCGCCAAAACCACAATTTCGATTATGAGGCACGCTGTTTAGAAGGGGGGGGGGGGGGGGACTCTGGGTTTATGCACTCTGTGCTAGAGACCAAGGCGTTTTCGCATTACACCACGATGAAAAAAGTGATTATTGTAGCGGCAACAGACGTCGGCAAAGAAAGCAGCGGTTTATTATCATATTGAGAAAGAAGCTGCAGTGTCTTACAGATAGTTCTATTTGAAGATCGTGAAGATTCTCACGGTTTGCGATTGCGTACTGTCTTCCTCTTCTCCGGCCTTTCTCACATAGGCTGTTTCTTTAAGATTCCACATCATTTTTTTTTTCTTTTGTTCGTCTACGTCAAGAAAACCCCAGCATGCTTCCGATGGATTTGCATAAGTATTCAAACCCATCTCGCCCAGAGCATCGAAAATAAAGAAAACTTCAATACCGTTGAGGTAAGGAAAGAAGTGGTCTGCCATTACTATTAAGTCTCACCGCGATCATCAAAACCTTTTGGAGCGGCCCAGTTCTCTATGTTGTTGTTGTTTTTTCTCAGTTCTTACAAGAGCGAATCTCTCGCGCTGTTTTTTACAGCTGCAATGATACGGAGAATCCAATTCAGCGTCGCGACTACTGCCTCACACCGGGAGTTCATTTCACCGAACACACATCTTTGTCTTAGCTGCATGCAGAGGGTGCGACTAAGTTAACGTCTTATCAATTCTTACTAATAATTTATTTTGAACAATGAGGTGTGCGGCAGTACCAACACAGTTCATCTCTATATTAAACTCTGAGCACGAGGTCACGGAATCGAATCCCGGCCACGGCGGCCGCATTTCGATGGGGGCGAAATGCGAAAACACCCCTGTGCTTAGATTTAGGTGCACGTTAAAGAACCCCAGGTGGTCGAAATTTCCGGAGTCCTCCACTACGGCGTGCCTCATAATCAGAAAGTAGTTTTGGCACGTAAATCCCCATAATTTATTTTTTTTTCTATATTAAACTGAATTTTGTTGACTAGTTAAACCTAACCCGCTGTGCAAGGCACGGGCCCAATGTTATCCTGCGTAAAATCTATTTTCTTTTTTAATCGATGATTCTCGGGTTGCCAGAATGCTTTCCTTACATCTGTCTTGGCAACATGTTTTCATAAGCTGTTGTTCAGATAAATACTTCTTGTACTTCTCTTAGCTGTATCGGGCGACGAAAAAAACATTTTTTTTTTGCCTTATTCCACTGAACAACATAGGGTAGACGGCGTGCTAAAGAGCTTATGAACGACCGAGCGAATAAATTAAAAATGAATGCAGGCTTTCCAATTTCCGGCCAAAAACCTTTCCGGCACTTGAGTGTGTGTGTGTGTGTGTGCGTGTGTGCGTGTGCGTGCGTGTGCGTGTGCGTGTGTGTGCGTGTGCGTGCGCGTGCGCGTGCGCGTGTGCGTGTGCGTGCGTGCGCGCGTGCGTGCGTGCGTGCGCGACATAAACGGCGTGCGCGACATAAACGACGTGGACGACACCGATGCTCTTTTTCCAGCCAGTTTTGGTGTCAAGGAGCCTGCCAAGGGGAACTAGTTCGCGCAGCACTCACGTGAAATCCGCTAGTCAAACTTTGATCGTTTGGATAGGTATTCTCGAGGACGGGCCCCAAAGTACGCATTTGCTGTAGCCACCTATTTCTGATAATTAGAAAGCTAATTACCCTAAATTCGCTAATGACGCACGTAAAAAATAAGTGCGGTAATTGCTCTGTGTCTAGAGGCCGCAATATGTGCACTGGAAAGGTAAACATAACGTTACCGTGATCTACATTTTTGTAATTTTATATATTTGGTGCAGCTAAAAAAAAAACCCCTGTTAAGGCTTCAGCCAGCTTCTGCTAGAAAAAAATGCGCAATGGAATGAGGACGGAATGAAGGCACAGGAACGACAGACGTGAACCTTCGAGTATGTCGTTTCTGTGCGTTCCTTCTTTCCGTGTCCCACATTGTAAAATAATTTACATCCATTGAATCGTATAAGGGTGTAAATTGGTCTATTACTTACACCACCTTTACACGCTTTCACCACGTCATCGATGCGCCAAAACTATGCTTAGTACATCAGCTGTTTGGCTAGCATTGTATATTTGTGTAAGAGTAATTTATAGACCGATTTACACCCTTATTCGCTTATTGGTGGTGTAACTTATTGTGCAGTGTATTGCGCTGTTTCTACGCGAAGCACGATATGGCGCGACACAATCTTTTTCTTCATTTCGTAGACTGGGTTGAAATTTGTAACAAGTAAAACATTAGGTTTTGTGTGCCAAAACCGCAACACCGAAAAAGAATGAAACAATATTGACGCGGTTAGTCTCTCCACGGACTTCTACAGCAATCATTTTCACCATAAGTGTTCGCAGATAAAGGCTATGACAAAAGTTTTGCGAGGGATATTAAGATAAAGAAATTCATGATGGGAGCATTATCCATCTCCCTGTCCAATACCAAAGCACTCACTCTACTGCTTCAAGTGATGCTTTCGAAAAGAATAAGCTGTGCAACTTGTTCATGTTATGAGATTTGCATGAATGTCCATGTACTTCTCCGCTAGGGAGTTCCTGTCCTTCGTTGTCCCTTTAATAATGGCACGTACATCCATTATCATTTTTCAATATGAACTTCTCAAAGCATCACTGCAAAATTGTGTAATGTGTCTCTGTCACATCACTGTATGTAACCATTGCATACGCTGTATACATTAGAGATCATCTTATGTAACGTGACAATTAGTTTATGTTTTACTGTGCGTTACTGAGGATTCAGACACTTTGAAAACGTCCCGTGTGTATACAACGCTTCGTACTTTGTATATGTTATCGTCCTGGTGGAATTGTTCCGTGAAATTGTCTTTTCTATACACGGGCTGTAATCTCTAAGTGCACGCATCCTTACGTTCCGCTTAATGGCCTATGCCGGAGAAAGGCCAGTGTTTTGGCTTCCACTGCTGACATGTGCACTTTGGCGCACTGACATGACCGCTCCTGCTGCAGAGCTGTGATCATACCCAGTTCGCAAGCTGGTTGGAGCGGGACGGTTATAGCAAACGCCAAGCTTCTGATATATATATATATATATATATATATATATATATATATATATATATATATATATATATATATATATATTGTATTTACTGAATAAGTTCTCTGTGACATTATCACCTTCAAAGTAGTCCCCTTCAGCATTCCCACACTTCTGCATTCGGTGCTGCCATTGCTGGTAACCGGTCTGGAACGAGGTTTTTGGAAGGCCCTTCAGGAGATTCTCCGTTTTTGCCTGAACCTCTTCAAGTGAGGTAAAATGGGTTCCCTTTAAGCAAGGTTTAACTTTAGGAAGTAAAACAAAGTCGCATGGAGCCAAATCAGGTGAATAAGGAAGATGCCCCATCACAGTAATGTTTTTGCTGCTCAGAAACTGCTTGACAGATAGGGCCGTCTGAGCAGGTGCATTGTCCTGGTGCAACAGCCATCCATCACTGCACAACTGTGACCTTTCTTTCCTAATTTTTTCGCGAAGTCTTTTTAGTACTTCATTGTAGTAGTGTTGATCAACAGTCTGGCCACTGGGAGCCCACTCAATCATTACAATTCCATTAACGTCGAAGAAGACAATTAACATTGCCTCGAATTTTGATTTTTATCATGCGTGCTTTTTTGGGTCTTGAGGATCCTGGAGATTTCCACTGCATTGACTGGCGCTTACTTTCTGGGTCATAGGTAAAAATACATGTCTCATCGCATGTTACAACAGATTCCCACAAATTTGGCTCGTTTGCAATGCGTTCTAACATGTCAACACACACGTCTTTACGGCACTGTTTTTGGTCAACGGACAGAACTTTTGGAACAACTTTCGCACAAATCTTCCTCATGTGTAATACGTCCGTTAAAATGCGTCAAATAGCTTTTCTATCCAAGTGAACCAACTCCGCCACTGCACGAACACTTAGTCTTCGGTCACCACTGATCACATCACGAACTTTGGCAATGTTTTGGACTGTAATCGCTGACCTTGGGCGCCCAGCACGTTCATCCTCTTCCACACTGTCCCTTCCCCCTAAAAGCCGCTATGCCATTCAAACACACGTGCACGAGACAAAGTTACATCTCCATGAGCCTCGGTTATTATTTGAAATGTTTCCGTTGCTGATTTCTTAAGTTTCACAAGAAACTTGATGTTGATTCGCTGTTCGGCTTTTACATCACACATTCTTCCGGCATAGTGCAGTTGCACGTGTTCACTCAATGGCGCAGCACTCCCAACTGGCGTGACCGGTTCCGTCGAAACTGGACGCATGAATAGAGGAGGCGTGTGGGATTACGTCAGCAAAACAGTTGTTGCCAACTCCACCCTTTTTTCAAGCTACACACTTAGTCTTGTTTTTGTGTCACACACATTATATATATATATATATATATATATATATATATATATATATATATATATATATATATATATATATATATATATATATATATATATATATATATATATATATATATCATCCTTTTGTTGGACACTGACAAAGCGCCGACGATTTTCCACCCATCCCATCTCGTGAGCCATCGAGTTGCGATGCCAGTAACGCCGGTGCCGGGGTTCCTCATCCAGCAGGCGTTGTGAGACGCCTGGGTTCTCCCTGACGCTGTTTCTACCAGGCAGCCGAAGTGGTCTCAGGTGACGCGTCACGCGATGCCGCCTCCGCGTACGGTTTGAACACCGTGTGAGAAGCTCCAACGCAACGCTAAACCTATTTACTTGAACTGCTGCGCCTTCGGACGGAGCTGCCCTTTTTTAGCACTTTGTTCATTTTTCTAAAATGGCTTACCCTCATGTAATAACTTGCCGGGTTTATTAATGGTTATGGCTATAGTTCATTGCTAAGCTCGAGATCGCGGATTAGAACCCGGCCGCAGCGGCCCCATGTCGAATGAACGCGAAATGGAAAAACGCTCGTGTATTTAGATTTAGGTTCGCATAATAGAACGTCAGGTAGTCAAGTAGTCGAAAGCAATTCGGAATCGCAAACTACTGTGACTCTCGTATTTAAATTTGGGTTTCTGCACCTGACACTCCAGTATGCAAGCCCCACGTTATAAATTAAACGTGGTTGGCTCAAATAGTTAAGAAAGAGAGATCTGAGCCCGGGTTTTACGACTCGGGGGAAGGACCAGGAAGAATTTCTCTTTAGCTGCGAAATGAGGTTTCCTTCTGTTGTTGAAAAGTTTATTATCGTTGTTGGAACCCGTATCTTCGATCTGAACCTGAGTGTAAGCAACAGTTTTCTTCCTGTTTCTTTTCGTTTGTATTAAAACCCCCTCCAGCTTATGTATTTTCACAGAACTGATTAAACAAAATGTCCCGATGTGACGTAACTTACAGAGGCATCATAATAAGCCAACCGTGCGTTCCTGAATGATATTAATGTGGCTCAAAGAAGCAGCGTAATGCTTTCATCACATTCGCGGCGCCCTCTCTTTTCAATCTTTCTGCGGACCACCATGGTTGATTACTAGCTCAGAAGATTACCTTTTACTGAACAGATATACATATAGAATAAATTTCATTACATGCTGTGTTTTCCATCGCCATTTCATTGAATCCGGGTGCAACTTTCCCTCAGTTTTTCATTAGCGCGCAGCTTTACCGCATTTCTTAATCAAATTGAAAAGAACTTGTTTACTTATTTTTTTGCTAATTGCGCTGCTTTCTGATGTATATATTGATCCGGAGCGTTTAAAGTAAAATTAAACTTCTGGAACAACAAAACAAAAAAGAAACCCAGCTGTAATGAGTCATCATCATCATCATCATCAGCCTGGTTACGCCCACTGCAGGGCAAAGGCCTCTCCCATACTTCTCCAACAACCCCGGTCATGTACTAATTGTGGCCATGCCGTCCCTGCAAACTTCTTAATCTCATCCGCCCACCTAACTTTCTGCCGCCCCCTGCTACGCTTCCCTTCCCTTGGGATCCAGTCCGTAACCCTTAATGACCATCGGTTATCTTCCCTCCTCATTACATGTCCTGCCCATGCCCATTTCTTTTTCTTGATTTCAACTAAGATGTCATTAACTCGCGTTTGTTCCCTCACCCAATCTGCTCTATTCTTATCCCTTAACATTACACCTATCATTCTACTTTCCATAGCTCGTTGTGTCGTCCTCAATTTGAGTAGAACCCTTTTAGTAAGCCTCCAGGTTTCTGCCCCGTAGGTGAGTACTGGTAAGACACAGCTATTATATACTTTTCTCTTGAGGGATAATGGCAACCTGCTGTTCATGATTTGGGAATGCCTGCCAAACGCACCCCAGCCCATTCTTATTCTTCTGATTATTTCCGTCTCATGATCCGGATCCGCCGTCACTACCTGCCCTAAGTAGAGGTATTCCCTTACGACTTCCAGGACCTCGCTGCCTATTGTAAATTGCTGTTCTGTCCCGAGACTGTTAAGCATTACTTTAGTTTTCTGCAGATTAATTTTTAGACCCACTCTTCTGCTTTGCCTCTCCAGGTCAGTGAGCATGCATTGCAATTGGTCCCCTGAGTTACTTAGCAAGGCAATATCATCAGCGAATCGCAAGTTACTAAGGTATTCTCCATTAACTTTTATCCCCAATTCTTCCCAATCCAGGTCTCTGAATACCTCCTGTAAACACGCTGTGAATAGCATTGGAGATATCGTATCTCCCTGCCTGACGCCTTTCTTTATTGGGATTTTGTTGCTTTCTTTGTGGAGGACTACGGTGGTTGTGGAGCCGCTATAGATATCTTCCAGTATCTTTACATATGGCTCATCTACACCCTGATTCCGTAATGCCTCCATGACTGCTGAGGTTTCGACTGAATCAAACGCTTTCTCGTAATCAATGAAAGCTATATATAAGGGTTGGTTATATTCTGCACATTTCTCTATCACTTGATTGATAGTGTGAATATGGTCTATTGTTGAGTAGCCTTTACGGAATCCTGCCTGGTCCTTTGGTTGACAGAAGTCTAAGGTGTTCCTGATTCTATTTGCAATTACCTTAGTAAATACTTTGTAGTGATTGTTGTGTTCATAGGAGGTTGTGGCCAAGTACTGCACCAGGGTGGCCAATCCTGCTCTGGTGAGGGAGTGCGTTACCGGTTCTGGTCACCGGGATCAGGCCACACTCCAGGCCTGTTTGTGCAATTTTATCAACACGCGGGGTTTTTTTTTTAAATCCGGTGGAAAATTGCCGGCACCGGGATTCGAACCACGGACCTCTTGGACGCGAGGCGGGTGTTCTACCTCTACGCCACCGCTGCACCTGAGTGCATGCTTACAAAACAGCCAAATTGCTATCCTCAGTTTACTTGCTTTCTTACTAAAGCCTATATACATGTCCTGTCGGGCTACTCTGGGCAGTATGGTTATACATTTTACAGCCTATCTCTTAAGCGCCCGTTCCTGCGGCGAGCGTCCGCGTTCTCCCTTGTAACCGAGCGAACAAACCCAGCGAAGCATGAAAGCGAACGCGGAGCGAAGCGGATGACGGACACAGTGACAGCGAAGAGAACGCGAGGAGGAAAGCGGAGGAGTAGGGAACAACGGAACCATGAGGCGGAAAGCGAAAGAGGAGGGTATGAGGAAAGCGCAAGGAGAACAGCACAGGGCCGCGCAAGACGGGCTTTACGACGACGACGGTTACGAGATGGCTCCAGAGTATCACGCGTCGTCTGTATTGAAACAAAGCGCTGCATGAGCGGAGGTCTGTCTGCGGCAGCTTCGGTGAATCACGTCCGCGTGTCACCCACGCGCCGCCTCTCACGATCTTCCGATTAGCGAGGCAGTCGTGCCACATCTCGCTCCGTTTGCAAGGTGCCGCACGAGAAAGGTTGTCCGCTCCAGCCAATATATCGCGAAATGAAAGCACGTATACAGCTGTTCTCAAATTTTGCATTAGGCAGCTTCGTAATCGTTGGGGATATTTTCATGAGGGAACTCCTGAATAAATTGCATTTGTTTTAAGTTCTCTCTTTTGCTATATATAGTCCAGCTTCTTCAACATAACCGCTCCTTTTAAATAAAGGCCACAATTTTATCTTTCTTTCTTTTAAATTACCTAATCCCCGATAAATAAACGTGCGCAGGTGAGCATCGATCATTTGCAAGAAAGAGTGAAGCAATCTATTCACTAATTAAACTAATTACACCCATTAACTTCGGAGTGTCAAACTTCATGACACATGTTTATGCTATAAGCGTGAAGTGCCGTTGTCATGCAAGTCGAATTACACATAACGGGTATATTCTAAATTCAGCTACGAAACCGCATGGAATGCGAAATTCCTGCAAGGCCAAGCCAACTTTCTCGTCGCTGTGCTCAGAAGTGCTAGTACCCAAGGAAATCAAAATAAGAGTGGTCACTTGCAGTATAAAATGAACAAGCGGCTTTTCGAGAGTATTTCTTCGCTTTTGAAGAGTCCGCCAACCAAGTAGTGAAAACGGTGTATGGTTTCAATCCTCTGTCGAAACAGATCAATATCGCGATGGCACCGGCCCGACCCTATGTAAATGGGCAACAGTAGGCGCACGAAAAGGTAGTGCACACGAAGCCACCATCCTTGTCGGCTCACCCTGGCACGCTTTCCCTCGCACTTACAGCACACTGTGCGCTGCCGCGCACTCACTCATGGCCGTCGGGCTTTATAGTTAACATCACGGCGACGGCGAAAATATCACTAGAGTGTCTATATAACTGGTGTCGCATTAAAGAAAATATAAAGGTGGCTTGCGCCAGCGCAGCCTAGTCATAGCAGCTTCAAGCCACCGTATTTGTCGCAGTTCATTGTTCTAAGAACTCAATACAATAGCCTAAAATCAAAGCGCGTTTATTAAATAGAGGACCGAAAATTCCCGCAGCATCGTTTGTCTCGCAAATCTCGCCGCTGCGATTGAAGCTGATGAAAAGTGAATTTGAGCAGCAGGATTATATGAGGACGCCTTCACCAATACATATTGCATCTCTTAATCTCTTTTTATTTTCCCTGTTTTCGTTTTTCATTCGATGTTGCATTGAAGCTGTGCCAGAAGAAGTGTACAAAAACATTGACTCTTTGGACAGCTTTGTTACGTCCTGTGCTTTAAAAGTACAAGTGCAGAAGCAGATTACAGATTTTTTTCTAAGTGAGAAAGGCAGCATTATAACTGTTGTGAACCTTGTACTTGTTGATATGTACAAATTCCATTTCACACATTTCTAACAATATGGGTGCCATGACTTTTGCTCCATAAATTGTACTTCCAACTTTTGACTCTGTATGCCATGCCTTATGTTGGTCTAGTGAATATTCAGTTTAGTGAACTTTCAGTTAAGTGAACTATTTCCTTCGGTCCCTTGAAGTTCACTCAAGTGAGAGTTCACTGTAATACGTATGTCGAGTGTCACACGTAAATCGAGCCAATCTTTCAAAGTATGCAAATGCCACGTAGCTGAACCGAACCAAAGTAATGTTGTTTGCCGTCACTTGGAGACTCTCTGATTATGTTTTGCATGTAGCCTAATTGCATAATTAGTCCCAATTGATTAATTAGCTTGTGAAATATTATAATTAGGTTAAAGTTGTCACTGAAGAAATTGTAGAGCAACATGAAAAACTCCCGATACAGCTTTCTGTTACGCAACACAAACATAAGAGAAGCCCGCCGTACACGCAAAGTGCCTCGAGCGTTCAGTCACTCTGCAAGTTTTTGTGTATTCGCGGATTGTTTCATGCTTGGAAAAACACTATTATGTAGCATGTATTGAGCCACAGAAAGCTGAATCGTGATTGTTTCATGTTGCTCTACGATGTTCTCATTTACACTTTTCATGTAATTCTAATATTTGAGGAATTGATTAATTAATTAGGAATAACTACGTAATCACGCGAAATGCAAAAAATAATCTGTCTCCAAGTGACGGCAAACAACGCTACTTCAGTTCTGTCCAGTTATCTGGCATTTGCATATTTTTAATGTCAGGCGCAAATTACCATAGGACACCCTATAAATTTGAAAGAGGACCACAGCCCTCCTAACGTCAAAGCCTAAAGTGCGTCAGTGTTATCCTGCTTAGCGTCGCTCATCGACATACACTCATGCCCGAATATCAAAAGTTCGTGCTCGTATTCTGACTATTCGCATCTCATAAATATCCTCTCATCAGCCGTGTTTATCGTGAGTTTCTACTCTAATTCAATGTATCTCATATAAGTGAGTTTAAAAGAAACGAACGCGCCATCTAGAATTTTGAGGCATGTTTTTTCTGGATATGAATTTTCCATTATCTCTGCTTCATACGTCGCTATAGCTGACAACGTTCACCTGAGTTATGCTCTTTCGGGAGCTGAACTAGGAACGTCTTTTTAAGCGTACCCTGAAGCCTGAGCGCGGTGTTTGAAAGGAGGAGACGCTACGACATATTTCTGACAATAATTCTGGCACCGTGTTTCAAGGCAGGAGCCCATCAAATCAAGACACGCTTTTGTCATGCCTTGCGAGGAACTGAAAAAAAAGAACATCCTGTATACAACAAGCACGCCCCCTCCGGCAAGAAAGACGCTCTTAAGAATGAACCAATATTTCGCGAAACGCGTCGGTGCCTTTGAATCCTGATCCATTTCGACAGATCTCGTTGTACGAGTACATCGGAGTGCGTGTTATTCAATTTCTCTGGACTAAGCCGAAAGGAAATCCCCTAACGCATGGCGTTCGGGCGTCTACGCTCCCGAACAGCGGCAAAACAACAGTACATGCATACTACTTAACGTGTTGCAAGTAGTGTCTGCATTGCGAATGCTTTATAGAACAAAACTCACAGAGAACTCATTATTTGTCATTGTAAAAGCTCTCTGTTCTGCCTTTCCTTCTTCCTTCCTTACTGTTATTTATCTTTGTTCTCTGCTGCTTCATCAACGAATACCGGACCATCTTCCAGAGCATTTTCGGTGTCTTCAGAGGGCCACGGAGACCCGTAAACA
Source organism: Dermacentor variabilis (assembly GCF_050947875.1). Taxonomy (NCBI): domain Eukaryota; kingdom Metazoa; phylum Arthropoda; class Arachnida; order Ixodida; family Ixodidae; genus Dermacentor; species Dermacentor variabilis. Next base: position 90,719,423 of record NC_134576.1, read on the forward strand.
TTTTGATGCGTCGTTTTCGCAACCGTGTGCTCGTTTCACATTCTTCGACAGCCCGCCTCGCGAAACGGCGGTAAAAGCTCAAGAATAAATGAAGTGAGCCAAAACCCAATACGTGCCAGCTGAGCTTACCTTGCGGCCTGGTGATAGTTAATGACCTCAATCGCTAATAGTTAACGACCTCAATCGCTAACAGTACAGTGCTCACAGTGGGCACTGGAGCATCATCGATGGCATCAAGAACACGCCTCGGTGTGGTTTAACGAGCCCCTAAACCACATTCGTTCCCAGCTTTTGTTAATATCAGTACTCGTAACGTTACTAAGCCGCCAGCGTATGTGTAGTTAAGGCACTCCAATGGCAGCTAAAGCCTGGAATCCTAGAAATAACACCTTGCCGCCCTTCTATCGCCGATTACGCTATGTATTACTTCCATCGGCCCCGCCCTGCTGGCGCTGAGCCGTGCTCCCGCATGGGTTGCAGAAGATAGTGCTAGCCTTTCCTTCTTTCCCCACAAGAACCACTTCACTCTCTATCTTTCTCTATTGGTTCAGCTCTCTTCTTTGCCTCGGACCTAATGGAAACAAGCTTATGACGAGAGCACCGCATGGGACTCGCGTATTTCGAGTTTGTTTGTTTTGCTTTTTTTTTTCATTCAGCTTTGCTTCGCGGCATACGTGCAGAGTATGCGTTCCCGGAGGAGTTCTTCTTACGCCTCTCATTGCTCGCGCCGTTGTTGATCTCCTTAGCGTAATTCGACGTGGCAACCCTCACATGCGACAGGCGCCCACGCGGCAGCAACGACGTGCCTACTACGCTGGAATGACCTATCGGCTGTTTCCACGTTGGGCGGATCACTTTCATGTGTCACGTGGGCCCGCTGCACATACAGCATTGAGATTATGCAAAGCAAGCATGAAGAGATCAGGAAATGGTGAGGGGAGAGAACGGAAGGAAAGAGTTTAACCAACGCTCTTGCCTTCACTATACTATAGGCCTCATCCAGCTTCTGATAAAGGAATAATGTCCGACGATTTCGATACTCCCGAATGCGGAGTTTGAGCGCAGCTTTGTACGTGTTTTCATTTCGCTACATATTGAGGCAAAGCTATTAAGGCCGAAATCACCGTACCGACTGGCGGTAGGTCAGTGCCATCAGCGCTTGCGCATAGGGAGGGGCAGTATTGGAACGCTGTCGTGATGAGCGGCATTGGAGCCAGCTGTGGACGAAGACGACGACGAACGCCCGAACTAGGCTGCCTCAATGTCCTCCTCGCCCGTTGCTACTGAGCGGCGGGCGAGGAGGACATTGAGGCACCCTCGCCCGAGCAGTGGCACGAGCGCCTTGGCGTGGTTACGCCGACGCCGAGAGAGAGAGAATAAACATTTATTTCGTAAAGCGAGTAGAAAAGTTCCTCGATGAGTGGGGCCCTCAGTCCAGGGCTCCATTGCCATGCGCGACTTCGCGAGCCCGCTGGATCAGCCGTTGCTGTTCCTGCTGGCTTGCGCTGAGCAGCGCAGACTCCCAAGAGGAAAGGGTAGGGTTGGGTATAGGAGGAACACCTGAAGGGTTAGGGCATTCCCATATAGAGTGATACACCGTGGGTTTGGCCCCACAGTGGGGACGATAGGAAGGGTACAGGGTGGGAGGAAAGATATGTAGCATGTGGAGACAAGGAAATGAATTGGTCTGCAGTTGCCGCCAGACAGCGGCATCTGCTCTATTAAGCGAAGGATGAGGAGGGGGATAGTTATGGCGACTTTGTCGGTAGTACTCGAGCGTCTCAGTGCACTGTAGAGGCTCTGGCGGTGCGTCGTCTGGGTTGGACAGACGCTCAACCCAGGAAGGGGCGCCTAAGAGCTGCGCCATAAAAGTTGCGCAACGCGATGAGGACCGAGTGAAGCTACAGGAACGACAGACGCGAACGCTCGTGTATCTTTTTTTCTCGGCTTTCCTTCTCTGCGCCTCCTACGTTTTAAGATAACTTACGCTCATTCAAGTTACTAAGGCGGTAAAATGCTCCATGATTCGCACCACCGTTACACCATTTCACCACGTCATCGATGATCCAACACTAAGCCTAGCACACTAGTTGTTTGGCCAGCCTAGTAAAGCGGTGTGAGGACCTATGTTATAGACCTATTTACGCCCTTATTCGCTTTCTAAGGGTCCAAATTATATTACAGTGTGATGCGCAGTTACTAAGCAAAGTGAATTTGCCCGAAACGGCCCGATAAAATTCTTTCCTTCATACAATAGACTGGGTTGACATCTAAGGCGTCAGAGTATTTACGCGCCAAAATCGCAATATCGAAAAAGAAGACAACAAAATTCACGCGCTCAGCCTCCCAGCATACCTCTATAGCAATGATTATCAGCACAAAAAATTTGCGATTAAACACTTTGACAAACGTTTTGCGAGGGATATTGAGATAAAGAAACCGATTATAGGAGCGTTATCTATCTGCTTGTCGAAGACCAAAGCGCCCAATCTAGTGGCTCAAGTGATGCTTTCCAAAGAAGGAGCTGTGCAACTAGCACCTTTTATGAGATTTGCATGAATGTCCATATTCTTCCCCGCAAGAGAGTCTGATGGTGTTGGTTGTCTCTTTAATAATGGCACATACCCAGTACGGGGGATTGGCCTCGCCTCGATTAGCGGGGTCGAGGTAATTTTTGTGAGGCCTCGCATAATTGTGCGAGGCCTAATAATTTAATCCAAAGCCAGACGCTTTCACCCGCACCGTGTTCGAAGGAAGTTTCTTCCAGTAGCCTGTCCAATCGATCTGGTATGCTTGAAAAGACACAGCGTGTTGGAAGTTACTTCAATGGAAGCGAAGCCTTATTTTACATTTTCAAATAAAACAGATGCGCCTCTTGCCACAGACACAGCTAATGGTATTCGCCCTTGCAAGGTACGGCAAAATTAATTTGCAAAATTGTGATTAGCTGTAACGGTAACGTGTCGAAAATGCAAGGACTTGTCATCGAGATTCCGGCGCATTCACACGGTGGCGTAATAGTCAATGAATCGCGCGTTTAGTTAGATCACGGTCACTCGATGACAACGCACAGCGCGTTTTCATCGAGCGGCTGTGATTAGATGCACTGTACGGGCTTCGAACGACTTCTACAGTTGCTGCGGATGTTTCTTGCTGCGCAAGCGGTGCTAGCCTATACGATGCTTCGATAGAAGCGACTCTTAGGCACGGTTATCGAGAAACCACAGTTCGAGGCCCATTGCCGGTTGTCTGTCGCCACTTCTGGGGAGACCTTACCTTGTGCTAATCGTGATCTTAAAAGAAAAAAAAAGAGGCAGGATATGCAAATCTGGAGCTTTGTGTGCCAAAACCACAATTTCGATTATGAGGCACGCTGTGTAGAAGGGAGGGGGGGGGGGACTCTGGGTTTATGCACTCAGTGCTAGAGACCCAGGCGTTTTCGCATTTCACCATGATGAAAATAGGGATTATTGTAGCGGCAACAGACGTCGGCAAAGAAAGCTGCGGTTTGTTATCAAGTTGATAAAGAAGCTGCAATGTCTTACAGATAGTACTATTTAAAGACCGAGAAGATTCTCACGGCGGGCGATTGCGGGCTTTCTTCCTGTTATCCGGCCTTTCTCGTTTATGCTGTCTTTTAAAGATTCCACATCGTTTCTGTTTGATGATTCGATAGTAGCGACTCTCTGGCACTCTGGCCATAGCTTTAAGCGCACTTACCGGTTGTCTGTCTCCGCTTCTATAGGGAGAATTTACTTTGCGCTAATCTCGATTAAAAAAGAAGAAGGAGGAGGAGCATGCAAATCAAGGGCTATGTGTGCCAAAACCACAATATTTATTATGTGGCCCGCTGTCTACTGTGTATGGGGGGACTCTGGACTTATGCACCCAATGCAAGGGACCCATGCGTTTTCGCACTTCATCATCATGACAAACGTTATTACTGCAGCGGCAACAGACGTCAGCAAAGAGAGCTGCGCTTTGTTATCAAGTTGAGAAAGAAGCCGCAGTGAATTACAGATAGTTCTATTTGAAGATCGAGAAGTTTCTCACGGTTTACGATTGCTTACTGTCTTCCACTTCTCCGGCCTTTCTCACATCAGCTGTTTTTTTTTTAAGATTCCACATCCTTTTTTTTTCTTCTCCGTCTACATAAGGCGAAATCCGGCGTGCTTCCGATGGATTTGCATAAGTATTTAACCCCATCTCGCCGAGAGCATCGAAAATAAAGAAAATTTCAATACTGTTGAGGTGAAGAAAGAAGTGGTCTGCCATTACTACTAGTTTTAACCACGATCAGCGAAACTTTTTGGAACGGCCCAGTAATGAGTTCTCGGTCTTATTGTTGTTGTTTTTTTCTCAGTTCCTACAAGAGCGAATCTCTCTCTCGCTGCCTTTCACAGCTGCAATGATACGGAGAATCCAATTCAGTATCGCCACTACTCTCTCACACCGGGGCTTCATTTCACCAAACACACATCTTTGTCTTAGCCGCATGCAGAGGGTGCGACTAAGTTAACGTCTTACCGATTCTTTAAATTTATAATTTATTTTGAACAATGAGGTTTGCGGCAGTCCACACACAGTGCCTCTCTATATTAAACTGAATTTTGTTGACCACCTAAACCTAACCCGTTGAGCAAGGAACGGGCCAATGTTATCCTGCGTATAATGTATTTTCTTTCTTTTAATCGATAACGCTCGGGTTCCCAGAGTGATTTTCTTATATCTTTCTTGGCAAGCATGTTTTCCTAAGCTGTTATTCAGATAAATACTTCTACTTCTCTCTTCCACATTCTTTTTTCCTTATTCCACTAAACAACGTATGGTACATGGCATGCTCAAGAGCTTATGAACGGCAGAGCGAATAAATAAAAGAGAAATGTAGGCTTTTCATTTTCCGGCGAGAAACCTTATCCGGCAATTGGAACCATTGTACGCACGGGTTCATGTGTGGACACGTATGTGCGTATGCGTGAGCGTGCGCACGCGTGTGCATGTGTGCCGGCGTGCGTGTGTGCGGGCGTGTGCGTGTGTGTATACATGTGCGCATGTATGCGTAGGTGCGTGTGCATATGTGTGCGTGTGCACGTGCGTGTGTGTGCATGTGTGCGGGCGCATGGGTGCATGTGTATGGGTGCGTCTGTGTGGGGGCGCGTGTACGTTTACGCGTTGTAAATGTTGGGGTCGGGCATGTCAAAAAGAGGTAGCTGGGCCCATGCCGTAGTTCGACTTTTCCACGCAGAGGACATTGTTGAAGGGAAGAACAGGTTCTCATCAACAAAGAAGTGTATTAGGTTTATTTATCATATCTACATGAGGAGTTGAGAACGTTACTTCTCAACGGTCTAGCTTGACTGCATTGAAGCACTCCTAAGGAGTCTTTGTTTCTGAAATGGCCCAGAAATTAGCTGGTCCGTCTGTCAAACGGCCTTGGCGGCGGCAGTGGCCGTTAGTGGCGGCGTAAAACGCCTTTTCCAGCAGTTTCTTGCTCCTAGCGTCGGAGTCGGCGGCAGTGTGGCATCCATCAACACTTTATTCGCCCAACGTGTCTCGCCTTGCTTTGCTAGCTTCACGGAGCGATCCATCGCAGTAGGGCACGAGATGCTGGAAGGTCACTTTCCAACGCTGGGCGATCGTAACAGCGTGTGCGTGCATGCGTGCGTGCGTGCGTGCGTGCGTGCGTGCGTGTGAGCCTGCGTTTGTGTGCCTTTGTGTGCGTGTATGGGCGTGTGTGTGCGTGTGTGTGCGTGTGTGCGTGGAATCTTAATGTTGTTGAACAGTGGCTTACATCCTTTACATGCGATGCAATGAGCGGGCACGTGTGCTTCTCCGCCTTGTTCGGTCCACGCATACTCGTCCACATTTGAGAGGGATTTGATGTACCACGCCCGTGACGCACTTCACGAAAGTTTTGGCATGCTTTATTCCGCAACGGGCTTGTCGGGCTCACAACTCTTCCTAACATAGCTCTGCACCAACATGGTCAGCAGGAAGTTCTTCCAAACTCACTATACACTGTGCCTCATAACCACATTGTGCTTTTGACATGCAAAACCACAGAATTTAATTTCGTTTTGTATGCCACTTCTTTTCGATAAATTAATCATGGGTATCTAAGAGGTTACGCGAATTTGGTTGAGTCATTATGGAAATAAAAGTGGGGCGTGCAGACAGGACACAAGAGTAGAGAAGTGGAAAACACGAACGCCGACTATCAACTGAAGGGAGCACTGAGGCGAAAAAAGAAAGAAGACACAAAACTAATCTGCGCATGCTCAGGAATGGTAACACCACGTGTCAATCGGGTACACGTGCCGGTCTACGTGAGAGATAACTGTTAAGACATTTAATCTCTTCCTTATGTAAAGTAATCGAAGGCTGACTCACGCACACACTTCCACCATTATAGATATGCCATGCCTCTACCATAAGACGCGCATCTTCATTCTTATGTCTGTACAATATCGCGCATAGTGTAGTGGCGTTGGCACTGCCTTGCTACATTTCGCAAGCGTCTTCGCTGTGTCTTATACGTATATGACAAAAGAGAATACTCATCGAATGTCTCTTAAAATGGCAGGAACGCTCTTTCTAGCATAGTCATGCAAGTTGTTGCACGAGTTTTATGATAGTTAAGCGGGGAGGACGGTTGTGACAGATCCGGTGCTTTTCAGATGACTCTGATCTCTGTTATATCGTCCCAACGAACGTTTGCGCAATTCATTCTTCCGAGGCTCGCTTTACACAGGGGCCACTATGTGTAAACCGATGTTGTGTTCTCTGAAGGCATCGAGTAGTAGCGTTACCAGAACAGGGTGGCTCGCTATCTTCTTTCGAAGGTACGCCACCCGTTGTAATTCGTTATTACATTGCTCGCGTCATTTATTCAGTCAGCGCACTTTGCGCGGTCGGTAAATTGGAGCCCCACACGCACCACGACACACACCACGCGCACGGACGCAAGCGGCAGGGCTGACGGAAAATGTACGGTAACGCGGAGCAGTCAATAAATTTAAGGGTCGGGCCGCTCAAAAAAAAAGAACAAGAAACCGAGAAAATGAAAGCCCGATACTTCGGTGATGGCAGCCAACGTTTCTAAGCGCTTATTGCTTCTGATTCATGCTTCTGCTTCGTGACATGTGCGCATGTCTGTGCGCGTATGCCTTTGCGCATGTGTACCCTAACACGTTCCACTGTGTTTATAAATCACATACTTCGAGCATGCGACGGTGACAAAGAACATGATTGTTTGGTAAGGTCCAGGCGGCCCTTCACAGCAGTTCTTCTCTCCCTGCCTTCTAGCTATGGCGAGCTGCCCTTTAATTATTTGTCTAATAAGGTATTCTATAATGACCCGTTTAATGGCAGTGAACAGAGCCAGCACGCTGAGCGCTAACGTGCGCTAAAAGGGAGAAAATTTGCACAAACTATGAAAGACAACTGTCGCGCTTAACCGTTGCATAGTCTGCATCGTCATGCTTCCGGTTGCATCTTTTACGATATCAGGTATCAAGCGTTATCTCAACGCACTGATCGTAACAAAAATTAAATTCCTATATAAAACATGAACATATATCATGTCGGCCGACAGATATTTCGAAAGCACGTTGACCTTTTAAAGGATTGGCGTATTGTATTCTGCGGACTATCTTATTAACTTGATTTTCTATAATTTAGCCATTCAGTATTAAATTAAATTATGGTGTTTTACGTGCCAAAACCACTTTCTCATTATGAGGCAGGCCGCAGTGGAGGGCTCCGGTAATTGCGACCACCTGTGGTTCTTTACCGTGCACCTAAATCTAAGTACACGGGTGCTTTGGCATTTCCCCGCCATCGAAATGCGGCCGCCCCGGCCGGGATTCCATCCCGCGACCTCGTGCTCAGCAGCCCAAAGCCATTCAGTATGTTCTACCGTGTATGTGCCCGCTCTTGGCCAATCAGCCATGTTGGGTAGATACGTGGCACAGGGACACAGTGGGTAGAGCATCCTCAAGTGCGGCTACATGGGTGTCGCAGTTATATGCGCCCCGTACGCCTGGCATCGGCACCTCTGTTTCTTTTTTCTTCTCGACAACTATCATCGATCGCTATCGTCCCCGCCAAGGTGATGCGCAGGCATTTCACCTGCGCATCCGCCTGTATTATTGTTTGTATTTCTGCGTAGCTTGCGAGCAGTGTATAGCGCAAATAAATTGCGCGTGAGTAAAGTTGGGTTCTTTTCGGTGGGTAAACATAAACATCGCTCCAACATAAACATTCCAACGGGGTGAAAGTAAACAAAATTGTTTAGCGTTATTGTTAGCTGTAAAGCTCTCAGATAACCGTTTCACTAAAGCGTCACTTAATATAGATATTCCAGCACGTGCGTTAGATTGGCACAACTTTTTTTATGTACATCGCGGACTCGAAATTGAGTCCCTGGTCGACGAAGAAATCGTGCAAATCCAACGCACTCGGGGAGTCGGCGAAACTTCCGTGAGCCGGCAAAGTGAAACGACGCATCACGACAGGAAAGGTGCAGCGCACTGCGGCGACGAGCAGGGCATGTAACCGTATTCAGCCGCAGAAGCGAAAAAAAAAAAGCGGGACGAAGCGACAACACCGTACACAGCACCACAAACAAAGCTTCGCTGTGAACTGGGCCTCCCAACCACTGCTAATTTTAGAACTGAGGTTCAGCGCAAAATATTTTTTCCGCACGATGAACCGCGCGGCAGCAAGGGCTCCTTTCCCGGGCGCACAACTTATATCGTTGTTGTGAGCTGTCAGAGTGCGCGCTCTGACTGTTATAGATAAACTGTCGCTGTGCGAAGTTAGTCACGTTCCAAAGAGTCCCGAAGCGCTAGCTTGCGCCAGTGAATCACTTAAGGGTGTTATTCTTTCTGTACATGTTCGCTATCATAATATTTATAGTGTGCAAGCGTCCTGCGAAGGACTATAAAACCAAGAACGTCAAACCTGCGTCGTGGCCTAAGTTAAATTTGGCAAAACCGGCGAGATTTAATTTGCCGAGAGCTTATAGTCGTTGCGTCCTTCTACTTCAGGGCCGGTGCCTGCTATGTTCCTTGTGTCGTGAATTAAGCAAATGATCATTTCTGTGTCTAGTAGAAAGTCCGCAAATGATCATTTATTTAATGATAGCTTTTAAATTGGGTCTTTAAAATTTTCGTTGCTTGAGCGGCGTTTCTTGATGTCGAAAGCTCGTTCTTCAACTCGAAAGCGTTATCTGAGTAAACATTAAGACACTTCACCAGGGCTTTTGAAAGTTTCCTGGAGCCCTATTCCTGAACAAAGCTGCTATCGTGTACTTAGATTGGAAATCCTGAAGTGGAAGAGTTTACACTAGGATTCATTCCACGTGAATTCCAACGTATCACTCCACCAGTGTAAACAAAAACAAGAATATCGGATTATAATTCCGTGTTTGGTTATTCTCAGATCAATACTTGGCAAACTTTGTGGGAAATACGCAAGGCCTCCTTCGAAGGATTATATTGGCTCCAGACGGGCTCATGAAATTCCCATGTTGCCCGTATCATTCACTGTCTCGAGTGATGCGTTTGCATAACAAGTTGATCAAGACTGGTTTTCAAGCTCGCATCTATCTCTCAAGGGAAATGGAACGATCGCAATGGGATGCCAGAAAGGGTATTAGATTTTCCTCGTCTTGAAAGAAAGTTTCGGGCCGAAGCAATACCCACATTCCAGTCACAATCGAATCTCAAACGCCAATTCCGTCTGCCTCCACTTTCGTATATACACGGCCCAGGGGGCACTGTAAACACAGTTTCGCGAAACCAGTTGGTACAAGGGGTCGCAAAAAGTTTTGTCGCAGCAGGGTGAATGAATGCCGATGGAAACCTGAACGGAGCTTTCTGATTTTCTTTTCTTTTCGGTTACCGCGGCACGAAAACAGTGCTCGACTGAATTAAAAAAAAAAAGCGATGACAGAAACTGGGCCGCATGTGATTCGTCGCAAAACAACTTCAGTCTCAACCAGCTGTCCAACGAGTGTTTACCCAAGGCAGGTGAAACGCTACGCAGTGTAAACACACATTCCCTGGCTGTATGTGCTGCAGCGCACCTTTCATTTGCAGCCTGAGCGACAGCCCATCGATGGGCGGCCCCACGCATTCCCGTCGAAGGGGCCTGGGCAGGTGTGATGGAAAAGAACGCATCTATGTAAAGAAGAGACGCGAAGAACGGAAAACAAGCGTCATCTGCCAGGGAAAAGTTTACTGGGAAGAGTGTGGAGCACAGCTGTAAGGAGCACAGAAGGTTTGATGCTAGAAAACTAACAAATATAAAGTTGTGTTGTCGCCAAAAAAGGAGGGGGCGCGAAACAACTGACAGCGATAGGTGTCTCCCGTTACCATGCCAGCAATAAATACCACAAATGTTCGCGAACTGTCAGTTGGAGAAACATTCAGCAGAATCGCTAACTGATGATCGTCATGATTGTTTAGACGATAGAGCCTCACACATTGCATGTATTCTCGCAGTTATGGATTGGAAGACGAGTTATTAAAAAAAAAGTAAAGAGAGAATTTAAAGAACTGCCAGCATCGTAGATACAGCGCTGTTTCTTTCTTCATTCTTTTCATCGTGTAATTCAGTTCGCGCACCCGGATCGGCTTGAGTTCGCTCACCCCACTGCGGCCTAGTCACTGCTTCGCAAACAGTGAGGCCAAACGAAACCACTGCCTCGTGAGACACTGCTGCTCTTATGACGTGAATAGAACTGCATCACCCGGTGTCCTGCTTGCTGGCTTACTTGGATGTTAGTGTCTATTTTCTTCCCGTCCCCCTTGTCTGTCCGTTACAGAAAACAGCTCTCTGAGCAGGTACAACAGAAAGGGGGGGGGGGGGGGGGGAAGAAATCTCATCACCGCTGTAGGCAGCCACTCGCGAATACCGAAACTCGAAAAATAAAACGATAGATTGCCCGAAGACAGACTGACGTGCGTGGGTGTGCGCCACTCAGTTATACAAGGAACGGTGCAAGAAGGAGGAAAGCCATAAACCGATGGCTAGAGACGTCGGAGACGGGGCGCAAAGGAGCTCTGGCGCATGGCACACACGCGTGAGTGATGACCCTATTGGTGTCTGGTATTGCTTGGCCCAGCGAAGCGTTAAAGAAAAAGAAAAAGTGACATTTGCCTGACGTGCTCGGTAATTACTTCCAGCGAAAACCAACGGCACAAAATAAACACACATTCCGCCGTCGGTGTCAGCCCGCAATCCTTGCAAGGCGCCTCTCGGCCCACAGTGGAAAGAAATTGGGCAGGGGCGCGGTGGGGAAAGCAGCTAGCCGCTGAAGCTCTGCGTCGCTTGGTACCCCTTTACTCCCACGTGACGTTCCTGTTATCTTCTTTCTTTTCTTTAAGTCCATGTGTCCTTTGTCTACCTTCCTGCGGTTTGGCTTGAGTATGTAAACTTTTGTCGCCGAATAAACTACTTCTACTGGGTGTGTCCTTGATAATTATCAGAATTTTTTTTTAAAATCACCCATGGCACATATCGCACAATCGTGCTTCTAGAGGCATATTACTCTCAGAGGTCGGTATTGTTCGCATGAGAAATCTAAATGAATATTTGACTAATTAACACTAATTACTTTAATGATTAGCTTAAGGCACAAATTGCAATTTACAAAGTGTAGATGTGCACTCAAAAATAATATATACACTTTAAACAAGTTCGGAGGATGAGAGCAGGTTCGAGATATTTGTTCACAATATTTGCAACAGAATGCATTATTGCCTAGTAACTTTTGAGCTCCAGTGCACAAAAAGCAATTTCTTTAAAGAAATGGAACAGCGGGCTTTCTAGCGAAATTTTGACTGCGTTTATATGCATACACACACTTGTCAGTCAGTTTTGAACATACCTTGCACGCCACGAAATAGCTTGTTGCGATGGCAGCTCGGTGAGGCGCTGAAGTCGATAAATGATAGGCAGGCATTAAAGAGCAACACGAACAAGAGTGCGAAGTTAGACTAGCTGGTTAAGTAGCATGCTGTTGTATGGCTAGCTATAGCGCTAGCGACAGGAACCCAATGAATATTCTCGTGCTCTTTCGTCTTCCCGTGGTCCCGCAGCTAGCGTTGTTCTTTCACAAAGCGAACACGAAGTTATTTCAGTCTGGCGAAGTATTATTTGAAAGCTCGACTAGTATTTGTTGGGCGGAAAAAGCTAGTGAATGGTCATGCAGCGAAAAAAATGAACGACAAAGTGTCTTGCCGAACTTTGGGCTCTAAATGCAGCACCGGTAAGCTCGTTGTGGCGTCAAAGATTTCCACATAATTTCGCGTTTCCAGGCGGCTATGTTTATTTTTTTTTTTGGAACTTATTTTTTTGTATCGAGTTAAGAAAACGGGGGAGGGACGGAGGTTCCCCCCCCCCCCTTCAGGCGCCTTCTTCGCTGTCAGAAAATGTTCCCAATACTAAACACAAATACGGCTTCGTTATCTTTAAGATACAGTACAATGCTCGCTTAGTGATAAACCACCAGCTAATTCCAAGCAGACGCTGTCCTAATCACTATGATTTCAAGGGGAACAGGCGCTGGAAATTCAAGCACGCGTTATGTTTTTTGCGTCCTATTCCACAGATTAGCAAGACTCCGCCCGCGGCATATGTGACGTTTACGCCGTTCCAGACATGCAATTTACCGACCCAGCTTAGCCCATGATGGGCCCATTTAGTGTCGATTTCTACGCTTTCAAAACGAGTTCTTTCACGCGTATCGATCGGGCCGGGCCGTCTTATGCAAATCAAGGACAGAGTTGCCCAAGCCTCATCCATCTTTGTTGTCCCTGGCACGAAGCAGACCGGTACTTTCTTCAGCAAGGAAATTTCCAGTTTTCCCAAATGGAGCATGTAATAGGCGGTAAAAGGGAAATACATGTCGATATTTGTATCTCTGTTGTTTTTAATGACTTGACTAATCGCTTTGAATCCTCCAATTATCGCATTCCTTTATGTAGACAACGCTTTAACACAAAGAATGGAAGAAGACTTCAATTTGCTTGCTTTCTGTAAAGCTGCAGCTAATGAGCATCGACCCAAAGCATGATAATGACGTTTGACGGCGTTTTGAGGCACACTTAATAGGATTACTTCCTTATGGGAAGTGTACATTTTGAATGAGTTTGCGCTAAGTTTACGGGAGGCCTAATGTGTCGGGTGCACGCGGGCATTTCTTGCTAAAAGTCAAGAAGCTTTCTTTTTCCTTTTTGATGACGTTAAGCGTTATTGACGTTCCAATATTGCTGCGCCTTTCCAACCGCGACCTCGTAAACATCCAGTATCGCTTGATAGAAGACGACATAGCAAGATAAAACTTAGCACGAAAGGGTCTCATACATAATGCCGACCCATAACATCAAAGTCACTGGCAATTACCTGTATTTTTTTTTAACCACGAACAACACCTCGGAAGATGTGCCATGTCGTGTCCGCTCTTTCGTTCGCTCTTTCACTTGCTTGTGCACCCATATTCGTTAGAGGTGCTCAATAATATTAACTGACGTGCATCAGAAATTCTACGTAGTAGTCACGCAAGTGCTGGCGTAATTGCTAATGGCACAAAAAAAAATATGTGTGCGAAACGTCGAGCAAACTGACGGCTAACGAGAAATAGAGGAAGAAGGTGAGGAAACACTAAACAAAAACAATAAATAAACTTGCACGGACGAAGCTCTTTTTTTTTTCAAAACTGTATTTTCGTTAATTTTGTTGTTGCAGATTGATTGCTAAAATGGAAAGTATGATTCAAACATTATTAATTCTGTTTTTCTTTCGTAATTTCGCAGGCTACCCAGAGTCAGCACGTCAGAGTACTTCTCGTATTATGTTTCTCGTATTTTCTCGTATTACAACAATTGTGGAGCTGCTGAAGTCTCTGAAAGCGCTTGGTTTTTCACTTCTTTATATCACAATGTAGTCAGACTCTTGCTCTTTCTGCAAGAGGAGTCTGTCGGTCCCATGGCGTCAGCATCACAATAGGTGGGTATGCTTCCAAGCGTCTGGAGCTCTCGCCGAGCACAAATGCCGGAGGCTCGTTTGCACAGGTCTATTTTTACCGGTAGGTATCCGGAGGCAGCGCCCGTCTGCTTCCCACCGCAGGGGCGGACGCTCGACTATTTCACCAAGGTTGCATGTGCTGTGGACAAGGGGCACCCAGAGACACTCGCAAATCTCTATAGGGCCCATTCTCGAGACTAGAAGAAAAAGAAGTCGCAGTTACGCCCGAAAGGCGAAGCACCGATTGCGATAGCAAATTAGTAGATAGCGGTACGGAGTAAGGATAGTAGATTTGTCGGCCGTATAAAGTTATAAACAATCGCTTACATCCTCAATTAACTATGACAGAATGTGTAAGCGTGACTCAGCGAGGACGTTGAAAGAAGTAGCCACACGGAGACAGCGCTGTCTGTGTGCGCCTGCGCCTTTCTACGTCCTTGTTCAGTTGCGCTTACATATTCTATCATGGATTTAAACCAACTAGCCCACCAACATGTTTTGACTAAGTTAACCAGCACGGCGTCACGCGCGCACAGGTAAACATGAACACACATCGCTCGATGACAGCGGTAACTGTCTGTGAAAACGCTAGAGTTAGGAATCGCGGCAGCAGCCGTGAGCCAATTGACCTCCGTGCATCTGTCGCTTCAACGCGCGCGAAACGTCGAAAGCGCAGCGCACACGAGGCTACCGGCACTACGCGCACTCTGCAAAGATCGCAGATCCCGTAGAAGATTAGGCCTGCGTGGCCGCGCCCTTTGGCCACGTCGCAGATCGCTTTCGAGACGCACGAGCGCCGGCAACGCGCCCCTACTGCGTCCGCCAAAGGCGCTTACTACGGCGTCCGCGATTCGCATGGCCATCGCCGTAGTAGACGCCGCGGTCGCCTCCGCTCTGTGCGGAGCAGCGGGCGAGGAGGATAGCGAGGCACCCTAGCAGGCGGCCGCAGAAGAACTCCCTGCCTCCCTCGCCTGACCCCCCCCCCCTTGCCTGGCGCGCGAGAAGACACGCAGGAGAAGGCACGCATCCGGGCCGCGTTGCTCACTCGCGCACGCGAGATTAAACCGCGGTCGCCGGCCTCACCCCCCCCCTCACGGTTTGACTCACCCATACAGAATACGGCGTGCGGCGACGGTTTTATCGCCTTTGGACTTTCTACAGAGCCTCATGGCGACGCCGAGAGCGAAACCGACGGCAGAAATGCGCCTGGAGTGTCCATATAATCGCTATCGCAATAAAACGCGTGTGCTTCCTGGGGATTCCAACTCAGGACTTCCGACATACCAGGCGGACGGGACGCTCTACCACTTCACCACTACCCGGCCTTTTGGCTAATAACAATGCATACGATTCTACCGGTAAAAGGTTTATTGGCCCAAGTAGTAAGGGGGGTGGGGGGGGGGCGTGTCTTCAAGATGTATGACGTAACATGGAGCTGACGGGCGAAGCTCACGACGGCGCCGCCACCCATGTTCCGCATTTGAGTTTCTTCTGGCTCGTCAACCCCCCTCTCACCGTACGAGTGGCTTTCAATTCAGCATTGTAAAGATGCAATTTTACCAATAAATCTCCACACATCTTTCTTTACTCTTTAGCGCAAGTTTGGGATATTCTCAATAAAACTGCGGCCGATTCCGCTCACTGCGTGCCTTGTACCTGAATTATTAGTTCTAATAAATATCTTCAGTACGATTTCTACTAGCAAGTACTTATTACTTACTCCCAGTCAGTAATAAGTGGGAGGCCGTCATATATCTAGTTCAGCGCAATGGGTTGGCGGGCAAGTTGGTGCGGATCCATAAATACTTTGTTTAGCGCGATACAACGGACACGTTGAGAGGAACGGATGGAAGGCATGTCAGTTCGGAGTAGCGCCTTGTCCTGTCGCATTTCTTGTGTCCGTTGTATTGCGCTATACAAAGTATTTATGGTCATATATCTACAGGCCGCCATTGGAATCTGAACCTGGCAACGTTTAACGTTAGAACGCTATCTAGGGAGGCGAGTCAAGCAGTGTTATTGGAGGAATTAGAGGGTAGTAAATGGGATATAATAGGGCTCAGTGAGGTTAGGAGGACAAAAGAAGCATATACAGTGCTAAAAAGCGGGCATGTACTGTGTTACCGGGGCTTAGCGGAGAGACGAGAACTAGGAGTCGGATTCCTGATTAATAAGGAAATAGCTGGTAACACACAGGAATTCTATAGCATTAACGAGTGGGTGACAGGTCTTGTTGTGAAACTTAATAAGAGGTACAAATTGAAGGTGGTACAAGTCTATGCCCCTACATGCAGTCATGATGACCAGGAAGTCGAAAGCTTTTATGAAGACGTGGAATCGGCGATGGGTAAAGTCAAAACAAAATACACTATACTGATGGGCGACTTCAATGCCAGGCTAAGGCAAGAAGCAGGCTGGAGACAAGTCAGTGGGGGAATATGGCATAGGCTCTAGGAATAGCAGAGGAGAATTATTAGTAGAGTTTGCAGAACAGAATAATATGCGGATAATGAACACCTTTTTCCGCAAGCGGGTTAGTCGAAAGTGGACATGGAGGAGCCCGAATGGTGAGACTAGAAATGAAATCGACTTCATACTCTGCGCGAACCCTGGCATCATACAAGATGTAGACGTGCTCGGCAAGGTACGCTGCAGTGACCATAGGATGGTAAGAACTCGAATTAGCCTAGACTTGAGGAGGGAACGGAAGAAACTGGTACACAAGAAGCCAATCAATGAGTTAGCGGTAAGAGGGAAACTAGAGGAATTCCGGATCAAGCTACAGAACAGGTATTCGGCTTTAACTCAGGAAGAGGACCTTAGTGTTGAAGCAATGAACGACTATCTCATGGGAGCCATTAAGGAGTGCGCAATAGAAGTCGGTGGTAACTCCGTTAGACAGGAAACCAGTAAGCTATCGCAGGAGACGAAAGATCTGATCAAGAAACGCCAATGTATGAAAGCCTCTAACCCTGCAGCTAGAATAGAACTGGCAGAACTTTCTAAGTTAATCAACAAGCGTAAGACAGCGGACATCAGGAACTATAATATGGATAGAATTGAACAGGCTCTCAGGAACGGAGGAAGCCTAAAAACAGTGAAGAAGAAACTAGGAATAGGCAAGAATCAGATGTGTGCGTTAAGAGACAAAGCCGGCAATATCGTTACTAATATGGATGAGATAGTTCAAGTGGCTGAGGAGTTCTATAGAGATTTATACAGTACCAGTGGCACCCAGGACGATAGTGGAAGAGAGAATAGCCTAGAGGAATTCGAAATCCCACAGGTAACGCCAGAAGAAGTAAAGAAAGCCTTAGGAGCTATGCAAAGGGGGAAGGCAGCTGGGGAGGATCAGGTAACAGCAGATTTGTTGAAGGATGGTGGTCAGATTGTTCTAGAGAAACTGGCCACCCTGTATACGCAATGCCTCATAACCTCGAGCGTACCGGAATCTTGGAAGAACGCTAACATAATCCTAATCCATAAGAAAGGGGACGCCAAAGACTTGAAAAATTACAGACCGATCAGCTTACTGTCCGTTGCCTACAAAGTATTTACTAAGGTAATCGCAAATAGAATCAGGAACACCTTAGACTTCTGTCAACCAAAGGACCAGGCAGGATTCCGTAAAGGCTACTCAACAATAGACCATATTCACACTATCAATCAAGTGATAGAGAAATGTGCAGAATATAACCAACCCTTATATATAGCTTTCATTGATTACGAGAAAGCGTTTGATTCAGTCGAAACCTCAGCAGTCATGGAGGCATTACGGAATCAGGGTGCAGATGAGCCATATGTAAAGATACTGGAAGATATCTATAGCGGCTCCACAGCCACCGTAGTCCTCCACAAAGAAAGCAACAAAATCCCTATAAAGAAAGGCGTCAGACAGGGAGATACGATATCTCCAATGCTATTCACAGCATGTTTACAGGAGGTATTCAGAGGTCTGGAGTGGGAAGAATTGGGGATAAAAGTTGATGGAGAATACCTTAGCAACTTGCGATTCGCTGATAATATTGCCTTGCTTAGTAACTCAGGAGACCAATTGCAATGCATGCTCACTGACCTGGAGAGGCAAAGCAGAAGGGTGGGTCTGAAAATTAATCTGCAGAAAACTAAAGTAATGTTTAACAGGCTCGGAAGAGAACAGCAGTTTACGATAGGTAGCGAAGCACTGGAAGGGGTAAGGGAATACATCTACTTAGGGCAGGTAGTGACCGCGGATCCGGATCATGAGACTCAAATAACCAGAAGAATAAGAATGGGCTGGGGTGCGTTTGGCAGGCATTCTCAAATCATGAACAGCAGGTTGCCACTATCCCTCAGAAGGAAAGTGTATAACAGCTGTGTGTTACCAGTACTCACATATGGGGCAGAAACCTGGAGGCTTACGAAAAGGGTTCTGCTGAAATTGAGGACGACGGAACGAGCTATGGAAAGAAGAATGATGGGTGTGACGTTAAGGGATAAGAAAAGAGCAGATTGGGTGAGGCAACAAACGCGGGTAAACGACATCTTAGCTGAAATCAAGAAAAAGAAATGGGCATGGGCCGGACATGTAATGAGGAGGGAAGATAACCGATGGTCACTAAGGGTTACGGACTGGATTCCAAGGGAAGGGATGCGTAGCAGGGGGCGGCAGAAAGTTAGGTGGGCGGATGACATTAAGACGTTTGCAGGGACAACATGGCCACAATTAGTACATGACCGGGGTAGTTGGAGAAGTATGGGAGAGGCCTTTGCCCTGCAGTGGGCGTAACTAGGCTGATGATGATGATGATGATGATGATGATGATCTACATTTATCCGAATGACGTTTACAGCGTTGCCCGTTTTTTTCCTCTCACGTGATCACGTTTTGTGGATGTCTCTCACAGTTTCGAGTCCCCGGCACTTTTTTTTTTGTTCCGTGACTGACGTTCTGCATGCCTATTCGTCTTGAACAATCTGGGTCAATGACCGCTGAAAGAAACGTGTCACGAGCACTTCCGATCAAATCTACCATCTTCGGCGAAGTCATCTCCGCTGCCCTGTGCGGTTGCCGTGACTGGAGATCCGTCTCTGCCTGCCCTTGCAATTCATGCACATTGCAAAACTGTCGACCTTTGAAGCCATTTGGACCATTTCGCTGTTTACAAACAACCCCGTTGGACGGCTTGTGGTTTCATAGTATAGCGGCTTCTTTCACCCACTGAAAGAACCCGCTATATTTGGCTCGCATGAAAGACAAAGGCGAGTAGCGGTGGAACGCTTTAGTAGCAGTAGATTTTATTGCATGATAAACAAACTCGCCCAGCAACAGCTTCTATCGCCATCGCTAACTAGGTCTTTCAGATGATTGCCGCGTGTTAATAATGATCCTGTTTTCCATACATAGGCTCCCATAGGTGTCTTTGGATCTGCATCTATTATTATTATTATTATTATTATTATTATTATTATTATTATGTTCTCGAGGCATAAACTTGCATTGAAGTAAACCACAAGTTTACTAAAACCTCGACCCTTCGTATGTCCTAAGCACACAGACCCTTAAATTGAATAAAGTGAATTGAACATCTGGAATTTTCGCAGACATGTATTAGAATCGTGGAAGCTTGAGTTGATTCCACGGTAGGCGATATCGCAACGGACAGCACACGGTTAACGGTGGCAATCCTACATCAGCGCTGCTAACATACGCAATCCCGAAAAGCCTCTGTGTCTGCTCAGGTTAAGCTGCAGTTACTGTCTGTCTATATAATTAGCATTAAGGGTAACCGCAACACTCAATTGCGATGGTGAATGGAATTAAATTTTCTTCTTGTCCTTTAAGGTAACGTCTCAAAGTAATCCGGAAAAAAAAAGTGTCCGACGATTCGGATACTCCCTCATGCGAAATTTGAACTCAGCTGTATACTGTTGTCCTCTTGACATATTGTGAGGCAAATGATTTGGGACCGAAATCACCCTACCAACTAGCCGTGAGCCAGTGCCGTCAGTGCCATTGCAGAGGGAGGGACAGTAAGGGAACGCTGCCATGATGAGAGGCGTCGAAGCCAGCTGTGTAAGACGACGAAGGCGCGAGCAGTGACCCGAGCACGTTCGCGCAGTTACGCCGAGGTACGCCGATACTCAATCCAGGAACGGGCACCTAAGGGCCGTGCTCTAAACAGGACTTCCGATCAAGCACCTCGAAACCCGCTTTTGCTCCTAAGATGGGCCACGTGACCACTACTTCCATTCACTGAAACCCTGAACTAAAATGCGCAGCTTGCAAAACCGTCTACTTTTGGATTGAAATTGTTAGGCCTCGCACAATTCTGCAAGGCCTCGCAAAAATTACCTCAAATCTCGCTACCCGAGACGAGGCCAATCCCCCGTAGTGGGTATGTGCCATTTTCGAAGGAACAAACAACAACGAACTCTCCGTCGAAGAAGAATCTGGCCACCCATGCAGGCCTCACTGAATGAGCGAGTGAGACAGTTCGCTCTTTCTGAAAGTGTCATTTGAAGCATTAAGCTTAACGATTTGGACTTTGACAAGGAGATGGGAAACGCACCTACCTTCAAGTTTTTTATCTGGTTGTGCCTCGCCATACTTTCGTC
The DNA here is from genome assembly GCF_050947875.1 of Dermacentor variabilis. NCBI lineage: Eukaryota > Metazoa > Arthropoda > Arachnida > Ixodida > Ixodidae > Dermacentor > Dermacentor variabilis. Next base: position 90,740,054 of record NC_134576.1, read on the forward strand.
AACGTGTTTATTCGCAAATTCTTTTCATCGGACGGTGCGCTGCTACACAAGTAACCGCGTGAGTAAGTTTTCTTCTGCTTTTTTTATATAAGCCAAGCGTGAACGAGCTTTACAGGAGATGTGAGCCTTATGGAACGTTCTCACTGCCGTGAGGTAAAAGCATGTGGGTTGCGGCATGCGCGTGGCACGAAGCGCCTCACACTTGTGGCGGAGGCAAGATCTGTATTGCTCGAAAACTTTTTACAAAATATATGACCGTCAACTGCATTGACTAAAGGTGGGCGGATATTCGAAGTTTTCAATATGAATGAAATATTACGCATTAACTATCAGATATTTCCGACTATCGAAACTCATCAAAGGAAGGAAGGAAGGAAAAAGGGGAGATAGAAAAACAGGGAGGTTAACCAGTTTAGCTCAACCGATTTGCTACCCTACACTGGGGAGCGGAATGGGGGAATGAAAGATGGGGAAGGGAGAGAGAGAGAGCAAATATTTTATTTTAATATTTCATATTTAACAGCCAACCGTTAAAGCCGGTTTACCGTTCCCCGTCTGCCAAACGAATTATGGCAAAGCATCAGAAATGAAACAATTATTTTCGCACCATTGCCTAAATAAAATGGGTTTCGCAAGATGTGTTTGCGGTTTCGCGGTGGTAACTTACTTGACAACAAATCATTTTTTTTTGCTCGTAGTCAGGCATTTAGGGTTTCTTGTAGTCTAGTCGTATAGAGTTTTATTTTTTACACTACAGCCAGTGGTGTTTCCCTTGCAACGGGCCATTTTTGCCATGTGTATACCTCACGCAAGCCCTTCAGCCAATTTGTCTGTTTCGTTTGGATAACTTCTGATCTCTTTTCATGCGAAAGCCTCAAATGGCCTATTGAGCTACAAAGCCGACTTCTGGAGCAGCGAAACGGCCCCTAAACCCCCTCTGGCTGCGACGCCACGTCACACAGGAAGAGACCGCTCATTGCAGGAGAGGCAGTCACGTGATATGCGCGTGCGAGTGCCGCCGTCTCGCTCTGGGTAGCAGACGCACGGTCCGTATCTCTCTCTCTTCTCTCTATCACCCCCACTGGACTTACATGCTCCGCGCGCCTGCCTTCATTAGTGGCCGCTGCTGCTTCCTCATTCGCTCGTCGCGCAGGACGTCGGTGGCATGCGGCGTTTGCACCCCTGCATGGCTGAATGCTTCTGAATGCTTCTTCTTGATGGCTCGGCAGCACGCACCGCTATTGTACATTACTCGCCGCGTAAGAACTCTAAAGACCTATCAGCGGCGCTCAATTGGACACTAACGCTTTCGCATTCACAGCTCGTGAGAAGCGCATAGGTCTCCTCTAATATTTTTTCTTTATGCCAGAACGCCAAATGGCCCATCGAGAGAAAAAGCCGGCGCTTGTCGTCTGGAGCAGCGAAGCGGCGCCTAAATTTCCTTTCGCTGCGACATCACGTCGCGAGCGCGCCTTGGCAGAGCAGCGCGGGCCAAAGGGAAACACCTGCGGCCTCGTTAACGCACCAGGTGTTGGGTGAGGGAAAAGGGAATCGCCGCAACGCACGTCACACTCGCTCTCGCAAGCATTTCTTGTACGCGCACGCTCTTCCCTGCGTTCTAACTGAGCCTCGGTCAAACCAAATCAAAACGCGCCGAGCGACCCAACGCGCACACTCGCCAGCGAGTACTTCCGAACTCGAAGGACCACTTAGCAGCGTTCAATTGGGCATTAATAGAGAGTTTTAGTTTAGGGGACGCAAGTGGCTTGCGTAGGCAAGAACTAGGGGTCAGGGTACTGCGCATGCGCAGACCTCTACGTCTGAGGTCTAGGCATGCGCAGTACCGTCGCCCCTATTTCTTGCGTACGCAAGCCGCTTGCGTCCCCTAAACTAAAACTCTTTAATGCTTCCGCGTTTACAACTCATGAAAAGTGCTTAGGGGACCTCGCATTTCATTCAACAACCGTTTATTTAGCATATCTGTGTATATCCGATCGTAATTGTCAATTATAGTTACCTTTCTTCACTTGTCATTAAAAACACGTTACCTAATTACACCGAAGTAAATATTCCTGCTGTAAATATATATGTATGTGTTTGACAATTGCATATTCGATTCTATCATCGATGCTCACTGTTCATATTCGATTCGTATTCGAAAATGTTGATGTTCGCCCACGTCTACCATTTACCTACAGCATGTTCTCATGGCGAAAAGTTTGAAACTAGCCCAGCGGCCTACCTGACTTCAGGTGTATAACCACCTATTCTCGGCTGTCAGGGCGAAAAGCCAGAAACAAGCATGAATACGGATCGAAACAGCCGGTCGGGGGTCTGCGGGGGCTAACATACATGCTGCTTCGTGATCACGGTTAAGGTGGATATTACGGTTACCGGTGGTAACCGTCACAGTTAGGACAGAAATTACAGAAGCATTCCATACCAAAAAGTGTGCTGAAAGATTCGTAAGCAAACCTTCAGTTGCGATCACTGGAAATGAATTTGCATTTTTAAATACTAGCTGAACCTTTTTAAGTTGTTTTTAATCTGTTTCAGTTTATACTGACGACTCTTGTTGCACATGCGCAGCGCTGATAGCTGGGGCATTTATGTTCTGTATCTTTCCGAAAATGAAGCACTCGTGTGTCCCCCTTCACTTTGTCCTTATCGATTGTGCGCGCTAAATATTTCACTATGAATTCGTACCTACTCGCCGAACTATCAGTTCTGCTGCGCCACGGTAATTCGCGGCATATGAAGCGTATACCATGTACTAAGCAAAGCACGAACTATCTAGCGCCTCAAAAATCAGAAAGCTGCGCTGGGAACTATATTCTGCTGGGCAAGGAAATTGGCGGGGTACACCTCGTACCTTCGGCATTCCGCAAGTTACGTGGAAGGTCTAATATAAGTCACACGAAGGGAAAACTGGTCATCTAAATAACAGCCACACATATGGCCAATTCCCCACCGTCTGAATGCGCCACAAGCGCTGGGGACAGCAACAAGCCCGCATATTTTCAGCACTTTTCGCCAGCGGCTAACCACAATTTTGCAAATCGCCTGTGCGACAACTGTCGGAAGCAGTTATACATAAGTGTGCTTGATGCATTACTCACCTTTCTGTAATTTAAAAAATCTAAGAAATCACCGCCCAAGCAATCCGTACAGATGGTTATCAAGCGAAGCTCAAACAGGCGCCCCCTGGTGTTTATCACTGGGTTTATCCCAACGGTTCTTTAAACGACGACTTTGTAGGCTCCCGGATCCTCAGTACGCAGTTGCTGCTTGTGCTCGGCTGCATGACCCTGTTTTTGTGCCCCGGGGTGCAACATCGGCTCAGCGTAGACGAGCTCGTTGCCGGTTCTGCTCCCAGCGTTGCTAATCGAAAGCTGCCTGCTCCTCAGGAGTTCGTATGGTGCGTGACATAACTATTCCGGAGCCGGAGAGCGACTGCTGCGCGCTCGCTAGGCTGCGACGCAGAATAACGACGTCACTACTGGCGCAACCAATCGCGCACCTCTCTTTCTCTCTTTTTTTTTTCAGGCATGTACACAGGGTTGCTCCAGAGGAGTTTTCGGGGTACAGGCGACAGACGTACGGACGAACCGGCTAGCCAAATACAGCTTCGTTGCAAGAAAAAGGGACTTTCCTTCCTGTGAATACCGTCTACTTTTGTATTGTAATTGTTAGGCCTCGCACAATTATGCAAGGCCTCACAAAAATTACCTCAACCCTCGCTGTCCGAGACGAGGCCAATCCCCTATAGTGGGTATGAGCCATTTTCACAGGAACAACCAACAACAAACTCAATTTCGAAGAAGAAACATGTCATTGATGCAGGCCGCATTAAAAGAACTAGTGCCAACACCTACTCTTTCTCAAAGCGTCATTTGAAGAATTCGGCTTAACACTTTTATCTTTGACAGGGGGGACGTGAAATGCGCCTACCTTCAACTTCTTTATTTTAATGCCCCTCGCAATACTTTTGTTAGAGTGTTTATTCGCAAATTATTTTCGTCGAACGGCGCCGCTGGATGACTAACCTTGCGATTACTCTTTTTTTCTCCTTTTTTGACATAAACTAAGTATGACCGAGCTTTAGAGAAGTCGTCAAACCTTTTGGAACCCCCCTCTGCAGTGAGGCAAAATCGGTTTGGTTAAGGCATGCGCATATCACCAAGCACCTAATACTTTGTGGCGAAGGCAAGTTGTTACGAGAGAAGGCTCGGACAACATTAAAGGATTTATGACTGCCTTCCGCCTTCCCTAAGGGTGGGCGAATATTCCAAGTTTCACATCCGTGTGGATTAATACGCACAAACTATTCGGTTTCATAGTCAAAAACTGACTATACGATATTTTCGAATATCGAAACTATGGCCAAATATTTCACGACACACTGTTCCGCCTCTGCTAAACAAAGTGTCGCAAGTTATCAGAAGGAAAACAATTACAAATATTTTCGAAGCAATGGATCGAAAAGGCGAAAAAAAAGGTCTTGCAACCTTTGTTTTTAGGTTTCGCGGCGGAAGCCTACGTGAAGCAGGAAATTTTTTGCTTGTAGTCTGGCATTTAGGGTTTCTAGCAATCTAGTCATGAAGCAGTTTTATTTGTTTTTTACGCTACAACGAGGCTTGTTTCCCTTGCAACGGACTCTTTTCTCCATTTGTATAGCGCACGCAAGCCCTTTAGCGACTTTTTCTTTTAACCCGCCACGGTGGCTTCGCAACTGTGGTGTTGCGCTGCTAAGCACGAGGTCGCGGTATCAAATCCCGGCTGCTGCAGCGAATTTCGGTGGGGATGACATGCGAAAATGCCCGTGTCCCATGCAATGGGGTAAAATAGGCCCTTATGGACAAATTAACCCACAGTCTCCCACTACGGCATGCCGCATAATCAAATCGTGGCTTTTGCAGGTAAAATCCCAAAATGCGTGTAAGCAACTTGTTTACTTTTTTTTCCGGAACTTTCGATCTTATTTTCAACAACCGCTTAATTAGCATATGTGCATATCTCTTCGGACCTCTCCGTGATAATTAGGTTTCTTTTCTTTTTATTGTCAGTACAAGCATGGTATATAGTTATACCGAAATAAATACGCTAATACAAATCTGTAAGCTTTTACCGATAAACGGTTTATTGGGCTCAAGCAGGGGTAGGGAGGGGGGAGGAATGAGCACCCTCAAAATGCAACGTCATGGCGAGCTCATGTAGGAACGCCACGTTGGCGTCGCCAACCATTTTCCGCTTTTGAGTTTCTTCTGACTTATCAAAGCTCCTCTTACGACAACAGCGTCATTTCTCTGCATTTTTAAGACGTATAGTTTACCAATAAAGCCCACCACACTACTTCTTTCCTAAGGTGGGTCGTTGCGCGATAGCCTCCAAAAAAAACGCGGCGTCTCGCGGACGACTTTATGTGGCTATGAAGGCAAAGCCACGGTCGCAAACGCGGCACAAGTTTGAACGCTTCCGAAAAGAGTCCCGCGTTTTTAATCCACGTTAGATGGAACTAAAGAAAGACAAAACAAACACCTTATCAGCAATAGTTAAAGAAGACAGAACACACGACTGAGTGTAAAGGTTTACCTATTTTGAGGACTTTTCCCTTCCGCGTATGGGGAAACGCGAAACCGTCGCACGTGGGCGCTGAGACGATTGAGCGTCTCTTCCGAGCAACCAAAAGCACTGTTAAGCCCTGTTAAGGATCCATTCCTTGTTAAAAACTCCGAGCAGGCTTTAGAATATGTGAATTGGCATGCTAGCAAACGACTAAAAGTTTGTTTTTCCATAGACATCAACGACCATTACTACTCGTTACCGCGGACTTAACTTAGGACTTGCGTTGAACACGGGACTGACGACTTTAGCGTTGTGAGGTTTCAAAAGGAACAGGAACAGCTGTGGCTCCCCTTTTAGAACTATTAAGTTTCTATTTTTCCTCTACCCTTGTGACTTGGAATGGTGTGCCGCACCTGCAGGAAAACGGAGTGTGCATCGGTTCCTGCCTTGCCCCAGTCTTAAGTAATGTATATCTATATAGGCATGTTAGACAGATGCCTAGACGAAAGGTTGAAAGAGTCAAATGTTGTTAAAGCATTTCGATATGTTGACGATTTTCCGCTAGTCCTTGATCATAAACACCAATTTCTTGAGCAGGAATGTGACAGTGTATTATGCGTTGTACGAGAGTGCCCATATGCCGCTCGAGATTACCTTTGAGTTACCGATGATGGTTACCATATGGTTTTTAAACCTACAGATTGTTGGAAATGACGATCAAACACATATTTTGTTACCATCCGCGCGCTAACCAATCACTGCTCTTATTTCCTTCTTCGCACTTTAAGCTTGTCAAGAGAGGCATCGTAAAGATGTGCTTAATCAATGCTCTAAAGAAATTGTGCCAGCATCTAATCAATGTAAGCTTCACACAAGTGAAATGCCTTCGTGACTCTGGATACCCTAGCCAAATCATCGTATAGTTAGCTGAGGGATTACTGAAGCAACTTCAATCGAAAGTTTCCTCGCCAGTGTGTCCCAATACAGAGAATAAGGCAGCAGCCATACCGCACATCCACGTATTGTCGCATCGACTTAAGAAGATACCACAACGCAATAACATTATTGCGGCGTTTTCAGCGCCTAACAAATTAAGCAGACTATGTAGAACGACCACATCAGTAGGTACAAAAAAAAAGTACAAAGACCTCCGAAAAGAATCACCGGAGTAAATTTGTAGGGTGTATTGTCTACCAGATACCTACAACCTGCGGAGCTTGATAAGATAGGCCAGACCGGACCATGCCTTAATGATAGGCTAAGAAAACATAATCGCAATCTAAACAAAGAGCAGGTCGATGGCTTTCTTGCACAGCATTGCAAAAGATGCCCCCGCCGGCCTCTCTTTAAGGATACAGTGATCCTAGGAAAAAGCCTTAACGAGATGACCAGGCTCGTCATTGAAGCGTATCGCATCGCCACTTTCAGTGGGTCTTGTATCAGCAAACCATCCATCTCATTGTCACGAAAAGAGGTGGAGTTTATGCGCGTTGCATGATTTTTAACACAGATTTCCCATTCTGCCGTGAGGGACGCTATCAGGTTGCTCGGAGCGCGTGTTCCAATGCATGTGGGAGAAGGTTATATATGTACGCAGTGATCCCTCAATAAATACTCGTTGTTGAAAGTTAGTGCCAAATGTGTGTGTCGTCTGCGTTCTTCTTTTGTCCTCTTTCTGATGCGCTACGCCATTTGCCTCCACCATGATATACGAACAAGCCCAACGTGCAACTTTAGTCCACTATTTACGTTCCCTGTATTACTCTATGTAGGAAGTGCGCTACGGCCGAGGATACTCGCCAAGTGAGAAACGAAGTGCGACGTGCGACCCGGCGGGAGCAAGGTGTTTTGCCGCGAGTGCCACTTTCCCCCTGCACAGAGGATGCAACGTAATTGTGTTCGGCTTCTGTTACGCATCTGTAACGCTTACTGGCCACTAGCACGCTGCACATTTAGGTAGTGCGTTAAGTGCTCGCATGACTCGTTGAAGAGGTCGACTTAAAGCGCGACACGTGTACCCCACACTGCAGCTCGTTACGTCTCGCAAAAAGTCTGACCCCTCCGATCGTATAGCTTAATGCATTACCGAGTGTGCAGAAGGCTTGCTGGCGAACTTTTTAGTGGCACGAGCATCCAGCGACACTCCTGGTTCTTGCGCAGCGCTTCCAGTTCACCTCCTGAGAAGACCAGGGACGAAATTAAATATGAAGCATCAGAAAAAATAAATACGAAGAAAATTGTACGGTACAAAATTCATGGGTTTCATTATCGATGTGATATGAGCATATGTCCAGTTACAAGTTGAGCTACTGAAGTGTCTGGAATAATTAGAAGTAATTAGAAATCACCGATTACCGCGCACCAGAGCACAGAAACGTAGAAATTAGAGACCCGCCACGTGAGCACAACTTGAGTGAAATCCCTGGAAACCCGGAAGTATAAAGCGGAAGTAATGACGTCCGCGGTTGACGTCACATTCAAGAAGGCATGGTATTTAACCAGCTAATTAATGGAAAACAGTTGTCTAGTATAGATTTAACATCTGCCTAGCAGAGCGGATGTGGCCTCACTCCCTCTCTCACTTCTCTCCCAGCGCTCACCTGCTCGCTCAGTCGTTGGCTTGCTCGCAAAAGCTGTGTGTGTGTGTGTGCGCGCGCGCGCGCGGTCGCTACCTGCTGTGACGTCGGCACCGGAGAGGGCGCGTGAGGTGCGCTTCGTGCGCCGCTCGCTAGGGGGCCACGCCCCGCCAGGTGGCGCGCGCTGCGCTTCCTCCTCACTCTTCCTCGCTCCTCGCCCGCATAGCGTGCCAGGGGAAACACGTTCCCTCGTTTAACCTAAAGAACACCAACGCCGAGGCGGGAGTGCCACTTAGAGACAGCTAATTCTTAAGACACCTCCTAGGAAACACCTAAGATTACGGTCGCCTACCATTCCTCTTTCTTTAATGTCAGTCGGTGGTATTCCCGAGAAAACTGCTGCCAATTATGATTACTCGGTGCCTTGCACCTGCATGATTAGTTCTAATAAATATTTCCAGCAAGCAATAAGTGGGGAGCCGTTATACATTTAGATTTATCCGAATGCCGTTCACCGCTTTGCCTGTTCTCCTCCCTCGCGATCGCGGTGTGCCGATGTCTATCAAGGTTACGGGTCCCATTGTTGACGTTCTGCACGCCAATTCACCTCGAATAATCTAGGTCAACGACCACTGAAAGAGACATGTGTCACGTGCACTTCCGATCGAATCTATCATCCTGGACGGAGTGGTCTCCGCTGCCCCGCACGGCTGCCTCGGTGGGAGATCCGTCTCCATCTGTCCTTGCAATTCATATACATTGCAAGCCTCTCGGCCTTTGAAGCCATTTGGAGAATTTCGCTGTTTACAAACAAAGCGTTTGGATAGCTTGCCGCTACGTCCACTGACGTAGCCAACTAAATTCCGCTGGCATGAAAGACAGAGGCGAGCAGTATGGCACGAAAACGGAATTACACATATATTTTATACTTTTGTACACATTTCAATCTTTTTTTTTATTACAAACCAAGTGGCCCAGCTACAAGTTTTATTGCCAATGATGACTAGCTCTTTGAGATGACTACCGCGTGCTGATGAAGATTATGATATTCATATATACATCCCATCAGGTGTGTTAGATTTGCAGAAATTTTAGGCTTACTTTTTTTTCTTTTGAAGACGTTTCTCTGAAATGACGAAAAGATTATTATAAACTGTGCGCCGAAGTTTTGGGGTACATTTATTTGGGTCCATAACTTTTTTCTTTCTAGACTTCGTGAGCAGGACAGATTTTTGCTTAGCAGTCAAAAATTAACTTACTGAGTCCGATCGATTACCCTGTTAGTCTGATTCTTCTGACTTGCTCTTAATTCAGAGTTATGTGTAGATTCTTTTTATGTATGGTATTTTCCCGGTAGACTACATCGTTTTTTTTTTCCTTAAGTATTATTTTCTAAATTGTTAATTCCCCTCTGCTTGTCCGTTTCTCTTGTTGCTACAAAAGTTCTTACCGCTACAGACCACAAAAAATCTAGTAACGTTTGTTCGCTTGTTTGCTTGTACATACTGCAGACTGCCTTGGGCTACAGTAGGAGTGGCGTTGACATCATATGTCAATTGCAGGCGAAAAGTTGGTCAGGGGCAATGAACGAACATTCCATGCAATGCATTCCAACCTCCAATTTTTGAGGGGAGAAAGCTATGTTTATACATGTCAGTTCTAAATTGCAGTGGCAAAATATTTAGGTTGGGAGAGCCACAGGTGCTGGAAGCTTCAGCAAATCCAAAGTATTTATCTAAGCCCGGGTACAGTGTGGAGAGTTATTTAAGTGTGCAGGAACTTCATGCTCTCGTTGTGGCGACGTGCTACCAGAGTTGTTAAGCTGCGATTAGAGACGTTAGAAGTAGAGGAGAGGTCCCTGTCGTATCGACGGTAGATTAAACGAACAGCTGTCTTTTGCTTGCACGGACTCAGTCTTGTTAATATCGTTTTCATGAAAAGGGTTCTAAACCATAGATGCCTATTAAAGGATCAGGCGGATTAATGTTTTGTATGTTGGCAGTTTAGTTTCTTGAGAAGCGACACGAAGGGTGTGTTAAGGATAGCCGAGTTTTTTAAGAGATTTGGTAGATATTACTTCAATATGCTTGCTCCAAGATAAGTTGTGAGAGAAGAAGAGTGCAAGGTATTTATATGCGGGCACCTTTAGTAGAAAGGAGTTATTGAAAGCGTACGAGGAAACGGAAGGAGTTAAACGCCTAGTGAATGTCATTGAAACGGTTTTGGTGAAGTTTATACTCATCTTCCAGGTGTTACACCATGAGCGGTAGTGTGAGAATGCATCGTTAAGAACAGTGTGCTCTTCAGGGAAGTTAATATTGTTGTAGAGGACGCAATCATCAGCATAGAGACGTATGCTAGTAAATATATTCTGTGGCAAGTCATTAATGTAAAGTGGAAAGAGAAGTGATCTGTGAACTACACCCTGCGGTACGCCAGAGGAAACATTAGTAATAAGGGAGTCAGAGGCATTATAGCCTACCATATTGGGAACGGTCAAACGGAAAACTGGCAAATCAGCCTACGAGTTTAGGATTACTTAGGATGAGGTTGAGTTTAAGTAGTAGTTTATAGTGAACCACACTGTCGAACGCTTTGGACAGATCTTTGGACAATTGCGTCAGCCTGTGTACCAATGTCTATTGCTTTAGCAATGTCATACGCGAATTCAACCAGCTGAGTTACGGCGATAGCACCACGATGAAAGCCATGTTTAAGAAACCAACTTAGTATGTTATTCGATTCTAGGTAATCCATGGTATGCTTGCAAAGTGACAGGTTAGAGAAATCGGTCAGTAGTTAGTTAACATCTGTTTATTACCAGGTTCGAGCGAAGGTAGAATTTTATCACGTCGTCGCGAAGAAGGAACAAACGCAATTCCTAATGATTTGTCAAAAATAACTGTCAGGTGACGACTAGTCCAAAGAGACTAAGGGCCAAAGGGAGCAACGAACAGGAAAGCATTGCAAATGCCGTCTGGACCACACGACTTCTTACTATCTAGTTTTAACACTAAATTAAAAGCACGGCATATTGATACAGGGAGGTCACTAATTCTTGAAGCTATAGCATATAGAAAAGGAGGAAGTTCGAAGTTTTCTTGTGCAAAAAGAAATTTAAAATATGAGCTAAAGGCAGCTGCAATTTTATCGGAGTTACTCGTAGACTCCTCAGTAATTACAAAAGTGATGTAAGTCCCGCCAGGTAAGATGAATTGCCAATGTTTTGTTTTTTTGCATTGCCTTTAAGAAGCTGGGGCAATGTTACTCTAAAAGAGAAGTAATTTAGCCGATTTAGGTTTATCTCAACGTTCCTCCTTCAATGGGTAAACATTGTAGGCTTAGCGGGATCACCACACCGCTTTCACCGCCATAGTCTATTGACACGTCATGACAAGTGTAAAATATCACATCATCCATAGTTTATCTAAGTTTTTTTTTAACAAGGACGAAACGGTAAATGCATGTGAGAATGAGGTTTTTGAAAAGAGAAACTGAAACATTAACGTCAAAACCAGCGCTCATTTGCACAAAGTTGTCGCTATTTTCACTCAGGGTATCAATAATGAAAGCATCATCCGCACGATCGAAGTTTGGAAATGGAGTGTATGAAATGTGTGGCTTTTTTTTTTTACCGGAAGAGAAATAGAAACTGAAACTGCTCGATGATCCGAAATACCTTCAGTGACCTCGCATTCGAAAGCGCCATCCACGAGGCGTTGGCTGAGAAAGGCTCGATCTAGAAGGTTTTCACCTCTGGTAGGCTGCTCTACTATCTGTTTAAGACCAGTCGACTCTGACAGCTCGAGAAGCTCCCTGGATGAGCGAACCTCATGACCCGGCAGGGCTAAAGACGGCCGTGATATATATGGAGCATCAAATTCCCCATAAGCAGTATGTCTGAAGAAAGGATGTTGCGCTTATGTAAAAAAGTATTCAGACTAGGTAAGAGGTCGGGAGATGTACCGGCAGGGCGATATAGGACTCCAACTATTACTGATCTCTTCTAAAGGTAGACTTTACACCAAGCAGATTTTAGTTTCTATTGGAGCTTGGATTACAGAATATTGTAGGTCAGATTTCAAGAAAAGCGCTGCACCACCTCTTCGGCCGTGTGTTCTGTTAAACTCTAACAACATCAAAACCAGGTGGTGCTATTTCTTCCGCATGTATGTCATCGTGAATAAAGGGAAAATCAGACATCCACCCGTTCGTAGCAATTGCTACAAAGGAAACTCATACGGATTCCTCGAAAGAAAAGCCTCATGGTTGAAGAAAAATTCGTCCTGGTCCGGGACTCGAACCCGGGACCACCGCCTTTCCGGGGCAGCCGCTCTACCATCTGAGCTAACCAGGCGGCTAACAGATGGCAGGGCGAAGTCGAATTTGTCGACAACACGAAGCAAAGGCAACAGTTTGACGTAGTAGTTCTGCAGAAACCCGCAAGGTGGAGAGAAGTAATGAATAAAGGGAAAATCAGACATCCACCCGTTCGTAGCAATTGCTACAAAGGAAACCCATACGGGTTCCTCGAAAGAAAAGCCTCATGTCATCGTCATGTCATCCTGTAGCCACGTCTCCATGACGCCTATAATATGAGGAGAGTGACCAGTAACGAGCACGAAAAAGTCAGGAAGTTTGTTAAGCAAGCTTCTCGTATTGACGTTGAGAACTCGTAGGTTGCTATCTGAAGTAAGATCATTTCAGCCAGTGTTATGGGTGGAATTGTGTGCGGCAGCGCCTGACGCGCGGATGGATGCCCCAGTTATAACGTGCTTTATCGCTGAACGCGTGATCAAAGCGTATTCGCACAGAAGACCCATCGTTACGAAAAGATGTGGTAGCATCCGATAGCTTCTTACGAATTATGCGCACACGGCTCGATAAGTCTTCCCTGGTGGTTTAGCAAGCGCCTTTGAGCTTGGGTGAATTGCTGAGTAGCTGTATTTCTTTTTTCATTATAATCCAGTAACTAAATTATCGCAGGACGCGCGTTAGTTGGGCGAGTGACACTAATCCTGTGCAGTCTTTCAATGTGTGGGCACTGCCTTTTAAGCTGAACGGAGAACCACAAAGAGACCCTTGAAAGCAGGCCGTCGGTGCTTTCGTCTTGTACTTCAGGTAAACCATGCAAGATTATGTTATTTATGCGCGACCGATTTCCCAAACCATCAGCTCTCAGAACGAGCTTATTAATTGTGTCAGTAAAGTTATTCCCAAGCTGCTTCTCTTTGACATTTATGCTTGAGACGGTAGTGTTAACTTTCTCAGCCAAAAAACGCATTTCATTTCTTATTTGCGCAGAGAGACCTACTGACAGGGCAAATTTAAGGGCGTTCACACGAGATTACAGCGTCTCAAAACATGAATCAACAGACTGTCGGAGTAACATAATATCAGAAGACGTGTGTTCCTAGCCAAACAAGCAGTCTTGTAAACATATCGGAAGTTGAAAGATTGTCGCTATCTGCAGCGCAATCAACATGCGAAGTACTTGTTCCAGCGGCATCCGTTCGATAGGGGTATAGGTTACTTCCAGGTCATGCACTATTAGCAGTATTGTGAGCGCCAGGATTCGGCTCAATATGCACGCTTTAAAGTAGGCCATTGAAGCTATTTAGTACAAGGGAACATAAGGGAAAATGATCAAGGTCATAGCTGTGTAGGCAAGGGAACAGCAACAGGCAACGGTTATTGCAGCGAGTGGAATAAGCATATTTAAGTGAACATACCTGCGTGAAAAAAAAAGGAAGACGGTCCAGCATCGCCCATAGATTTGCTGCTGCCTCGCCCACTGAAGAAACGATGCGCTGCCGGCGCCTTTATACCCAAAGGTGCCAACGTCACACGGCTGCGCAGTTCGGAACTTGGAAGATCGTAGGTGACGTCACCAACGTGAACTTCATGTGCATTTTCGGTCCGTAGGATTCCGGCAAACAGGTTGACGAGCGAGCCTAGATAACCATCCATCGGTGACACGAGAGTGCTTTTGCACAAGACATTCGAAAAGTGTGCGTGCACTGTGGCGTTCGAATATCTGGCATCGGCCATTGCGGAAAACGGATTCTGCACGGAATGCTCGCTCAGTACCGAATTACTAAGGCGGACAAAACGGTGCGTGAGAAGACGGTTCAGAATCGTGCATACGTTGCTGCTGCCTCGCCTACTCTGCACCAAGTATTCTGCAACACTCTACACCTCTCTACACCAGGCACACGACCTGGAGAATAGTGTTCGGTGTTTAAGACAATTATATTCCAACAAATGACGATACCAACTTTGTCACTCGCGATGGTGGCACAACACCCACAGGGAGGATAGCATACACCACCACCCAGTACATACGCAGCCAGTGTCCACAAAAATGTGCGAGTACAAACAACCTTACTACACATTGCTGCTTAGATCAACAGAGAACACAAACACACCTACATATATAAACGAATAGTGACGTCTACACATATGATGTTCAAGTCATTTACAAACACATGAAGGATATGTACAACCGATTATGTGGATGAGGCAACCTACATAATTATGCAGCAATATTTATTTATTTATTTATTTATTTATTTATTTATTTATTTATTTATTTATTTGAAGCACTTTAAAGACAGGAAGGCGTTAAGGAGACGAGTCGTTAACAAAACTATATGTGCATTAAATCTAGGATAGAGCATAGTAAACAATAGATTTCAGTCGTTACAGTTCGGTTTAAAGCATGAAGGTCGTTCCAGTCCGCGCTTGTCTTAAGGCTGAAAGTTTCGCTAAACAACTTCGTAAAGGTAAGCAGGGAATTCTATCATAAAGCTCTGCATATGAAATGCGGGTAGAGGAAGAAAATAATCGTACAGCGCAAAACGAAGTTACAACGGCAAGATTTATACGGATAATGATACATGCACGTATCGTGATAGCATGTTATGTGTATCTACAAAAGGCTATTTACTTGCGTACGGGAGCTAGCGCGTACAGAAGTCACGGGTGCAGGCACACTGTGCGCAGGCACGGCGTCCCCCTCGTGTAGAGCACAGGAAAAGAGGCTTCCGGGGCCCTCAGGAGCCAGCCAGCGACATCGAACGGCAGTCGCTGGGCCCAAACGTGCCCAGCAGCTAGACATCGCTGGCTGGCTCCTGAGCGCCCCTGCAGGCCGTCGTTACTGTGCTCTACACAAGGGTGACGCCGACTGTACTTATGATAGCTTGTCCACAAGAACTAGACTGAGCGAAAAGCAGACCGTATGCGTCCATGATCCCACCGAGAGGAAACGACAGTAGCTACCCACCGCGGCAACCCTTTGGCTGTGGCGTTGCGCTATACTGAGCACAAGGTCGTGGGTTCAGACCCAGTCGCTGCAGCCACGTTCCGATGGACGCGCAATGCAAGAACCGCTCGTGTACCGTGCACTAGGCAAATGTAACGGGGCCTTCAAACAATGGACCAAATACCGCGTGCGAGCGTGATGCAACGAATTTCGCCGCCAGCAGCTTATCTGCTTTGTTCTTGCGTGCAACGCGATTGGGCGACACTGAAACACGCAGGGCTCCTCCTCGAATTGCGGTGCTCCGTGTGAGTAACCCATTAAAGAAACCGACGTAGTCAAAATGGAACCGTAGCCCCCAACTAAGCCTTACCTTGCAATCACATCAGGTGGTGATACGTAACAAAAGTTCTAAGCTAAGCTGCTCCAGGAGTGGCAGAACCCACTGAGGCTGCCTTCCGGCAACTGCATAGCATTTTAGAGTGCCTCGAGTGCCAGAGAGCCGCTACTATTGAAGCACCCTAACCTATCGCCGCTTCCACTGCGGACGAGAGGCTTCCGCAGCAACTATACGCTATCTCAGCAGTTACATACAGCAGAGCGGAAGCTGTAAGACTCCTCAGCTAATAGGAAGGCCGAATAGGAATGGCTAATAGGAATGGAATGGGAATATAAATGGCTAATAGGAAGGCCATCTTGCCCTCAAGATGTGTTCCCCGCATCGCATCCTCTGCTCAGTGTCTGCTTCCCATCCTTTCGATACACGACCCATGGTTGCTGAATTGGCGCATCTAATGTCATGGTGTTGTAGCCGTAAGGTCCGTTTACATGAATGCGGCAGCGGACTTCGCTTCATCCATACACTTCTTCAGCAGTTCCTTAGCCAGAAGAGAGCGCAACCGCACTTGTAAACGTTCGCCCTTGCTTCATTGCCTGCTCGGAGAATATATAATCTTTGCTCGCCACCGTCATCGCGTACCGGTCCGTCGTGTGAGTAACCCAGCGTACCACACGAGAGCTGGGTCGTACATTAAGTATGCATTGAATAATTAAGTCTTTATACCGTTCCGTATCAGTACTGATAATACTGTGCCGCCATCTGGTAGGTGGAAATCAAACTACGCATACGGCTGGATGCTGCCTCTGTATTCCTCGCAACGCCAAAACAAACTTCAATAATAAGTACAAAACATACCTCGTGATTTGCCCTCATCGTGAGATGAGACTGAGCAATGACGGATTTTACCATATATTCTTGGCTATCAGGGCGGAGACCCAGTAACAAGTGTGAATTCGGAACGAAGCAGGCGGTCTGAGCCGCATGGGTACCGCCATACATGCTGCTTCAGAATCATGGTTAGGGTGGATATTAAGGTTGCCGGTGGCAACCGCCACTGTAATTCGCGGCATATGAAGTGTACACCATGTACCAAGCAACTCTTAAATTCTCTAGTCCCGCTAGTAATCAGACAGCTCCTCCGGGAACTACATTCTGCTGCGCAAGGATATTGCCTGTGTATACCTCGTACCTTTGACAGCGTTGCAAGCTACTCGTGAGGTGGAATATATAAGTCGCGAGTAGGGAAAACTGGTTATCTAATAACCACGAGATCTCTTGCCGATTCCTCACTGTCTGAATGTGCCACGAACGCTAAGAGCAGCAACAAGCCCGCATATTTTCAGCACATTTCGCCAGCAGCTAATCACAATTTTGCAAATTCGTTGTGCGATAACTTTCAAGAGCGGTAATACACAACTGTGCTTGAGGCACTATTAACCTTTGTTCTACGTAAAAGTGCGCAAAATTCACCTACGATTACTGAACTCCCTAATGTGAAATTTGAGCGCAGCTTCTTTTTGTTTGCTATTTGCGATATATCGACGCAAAAAATTTGAACGACATGTACGCATGCGCAGTTACAGACCACTCATCATTTTTCACACATGCTCCTTCAAGGCGCACTCCACTCCCAGTCTTTGATGGGCGTGAAGGAAGCCTTGTGGTCAGAGAAAAGGACGGATATGTTCGGCGGCAGAGCACAGCTTCTGATTCGGCGGAGCGAACCTCTACATACTGGCGTCCGCGGCTATGAGCCTCTGCTCGGGCCGCTCGTTGAGCAGCGGCAGCACCAGACGAAGCACTTCCGCTCGTTGTGTTGCACATTGTTCAGATGGAAAGCGTGAACACGAGAACTCGGGGGTCGCGCGGCGCGCATTCTCTAGCGGCAGCGTGCAGGCCCAGTAGCGCATGCGCAGTGGGTCCGAATCCTTTCTTTTCATATATGGTATCGGTGGACGCGCTCACCACATGCCTTAGTGATGACGTCATCGGAGACCGGGTGACGGCGCACGCTACTACGCCGCCATCTCGTAGCGGGTCGCCGCCGTGGCGCGCGTCTCGTGCGGCACTCCGCTTTCCTCTTGAGCATTTCGCCATATTCTCCTCGTCCTCTTTCCTCCTGCTTCCGCTACACCCTCCTCCTCTGCTTTCCTCCTCACGCTCTCTTCCCTACCGCCGTATTTCATCCCGCGCGGCGCTCGTAATCGTCGGTGAATTTCCTTTTCTTTCCCCGGCAGGGCTGGCATCACCGCTGCTGGTGCTTGCGCCATCTGGTGGTGCTGCAAGGAACCCAGCGGCGCACGTGCTTCGTTGTGATTGGCTAGGTGGGCTGGGTTGTTCCGCCGTCTGTCACTCTCCCCTGCCCTCCGCGTTCGCTTGGTTACGCCGAAGCCGAGGTCGATGCTCTACGCAGGAACGGGCGCCTGAAGAGCTGCACTTTAAAGCTCGATTTCTCATTTCCCATGTATAATACAGGAGCCCCCGAGCTAAAGCTTTCTCAAGTTTCCGCGACTTTTCAACGTGAGCACTCTGAGCTTCGCCATAATGCTCTCCGGGCTGATTCCCCGTAAACCCCGAACCGGAGCATTGAAAATGCTGCCTCCCGTGTCGTTGTACTCCGGCGCCACAGTCCAGAGAGATGGTTCTCGCTGTCCTCGATGAACACGTCTACACTTGACAAATAGCGCTAACTGCGGCAAGTTCCCTGGTACTGTTCTTATGAGTCATTACAAACGAATAACAAGGGGAAAGAAGTGGCACATTACTAGCGAGAACGCTGTAAATCGAGTGAAGTGAATAATGAAAAGTGGAGCCACGTGGTGGGAGTACACAAAGAATTATCACTCCCGCTCGAGAGAGGGCGCTAGCCTTCTATTCAAAGGATCCGATCGCACAAAACGCAGTGCTGTCCGAAGTTACATTCTTTTAATCGATTATTGGTGCACAGCATGAGCCTCATAAGTTTACCGAAACATAGGCTCTTCGTATCACAAACGCACACATACCTTTGAATTGAATAAAGCAAATGAAAAACATCGAATTTTCGTAATTTGCTCAAACATGGATCGCCTCGAGTTCGTTAGACTCGTCGAAGCTTGAGTTCATTGCACGGTATGTTGAAAAGGGTTTTATAAAATAGTTTATTTCAACAAAAGACGATCGGGAGTTCTCGACGAGCGTGGAGCCAATTATACATTAGCGCTGCTGACGTACGCAATCTCGAGAAGCCTCCGTAGGTGCTCTGGTTAAAGTGCAGTTATCGTTACATTCTTTTACCACATAAGTTTAAACCTAGGCTCATCGTATCACAAACGCACACAGACCATTAAATTGAATAAAGCAAACGAGACTGCAATTCTCATAACTTCCGCAAACATACATCGCCCCGAATTCGTTATTCTCGTAGAAGATTGAGTTCATACTGCGACAACAGCGCGGGATGTTTCCGATGGAGCCGAATCTGCATTAGCGCTGCTGACAT
Organism: Dermacentor variabilis; assembly: GCF_050947875.1. Taxonomy (NCBI): domain Eukaryota; kingdom Metazoa; phylum Arthropoda; class Arachnida; order Ixodida; family Ixodidae; genus Dermacentor; species Dermacentor variabilis. The sequence continues at coordinate 90,759,277 of NC_134576.1, forward strand.
ACGAAATTACTAAAAGCCTCCGTGGCTGCTCTGGTTCAGCTTCAGTTATCGTCTCTCTATATAATTACCAATAGAAGAAACCGTAATATTAGGTTGTGGCAGGATGTGTTATTAAAGCTTTTTCCTGTCCTTTAAGCTAAAATCTAAAAGTAATGAGAAAAAGCTTGGGAAATCGTAAATAAACAATGAGAAATCACTGACTGGCAGTGTGTCAGTGCCCTCAGTGCCTTCGCAGAGGGAGAGGCATGAGCGGCATCAGAACAAGTTGGGGAGGAAGGCGACGACGAACGCGCGAGCAGTGACACGCGTGGCGTTCGCACGGTTACGCCGAGGTACGCCGACGCTCAACCCAGGAACCGGCCTCCAAGTCCCTTCCGGCGAAGCAACGTGGGGCCGTATTCTGAAACGATCCTCTTCGGCGATACTATCGCCTCGGCGATAGTTTCACCATCAGGCACGCGCTCATTGGCTGGTTGAGCAAAATCGGATGACGTACCACATCTGATTTTGCTCAAACAACCAATCAGTGCGGACAGATGGCGAAGGCGTGGCCGAGGCAATAGTATCGCCGAAGTGGATCGTTTCAGAATACGGCCCCTGCATGCACCTCGTACCATCGACAGTGCTGCAAGTTGCTTCGGAGGGGGAATATATAAGTCGCGAAAGGGGAAAGCTGATTATATAGATTTATGGCCAATTCCCCACTGTGTGAATTCGCCACGAACACTGGGAACAACAACAAGCCCTCATATTTTAAAGCCTTTTCGCCAACAGTTAACCACAATTTTGCCAATCACCTGTGCAATAACGTTCAAGAGCGGTTATACATAACTGTGCTTGATGCCTAATTCCACAATCACCCACGTACGCAGCGCGCGAGGTCGTGCGTACGCAGCAAAGTGCGCGCACGTAACGGCAATAGCTGACCGGACACAAAGGTTGAGAACGGGATTTCCGACTTGCACGCGCAGGAGCCGGTAGTGTGCTACTTAGCGCCGCCATATGCCAACTCCTGAATCTGTGTAGCCAATATAAGCCACCACGAAGTCAAACCACAAACCAGAGTCATATTTTCGGCAAGAGCCATATCGAAAAATGCGCTCTCGTGGATGCGCGAGAACACGCGATAACGTCCCGCAAAGCGCGCTGAGCCCGCAGTGTAGGCTATGCAGCTTTTGAAAAGCTGCGGGCGCGCGTGTTACCGTGGGTGCTCCTGCGTTTTGCGCATGCGCACTGTCGCCTCCGAAGGTTTCTGTGTACGCAGAGCTGCTGCGGACGCCGAACTAAAGAACTTGGAGAATGCTTAAGCTTCGCCTTAAGAGTGGAATGCGATAGCATTTAGAGATCCCTGACTGCTTTTCACGCTTTCCGGCAACTGCAGCGTTTTAACCGTAATGTTTACCAGGAAACGCTGGCGGCGAACGTCACGCATAAAGGCGAGCTCTCTGGTAGAAACGTGGCCTCTTGTGTGCGCCGAAATGATGATGATGATGATGATGATGATGATGATGATGATGATGATGATGATGATGATGATGATGATGATGATGGAATGCGGCTTCACTGTTTGCAACGGTCAGGCATATCGATTGCACGCCTTGCCACTAAACGAAAAACAGAAAAAAAGGACTCCTAAATATACAGGACATTAAACATACAAGACCTGCAGGTAAGGTGGGAGGAAAACGAAGGGCCACAATGGTGCACACAACTGCACAAACCGAAAGTGCAGGGAGGAGGGAAACAAAGAGCCACAGTGGAGTACACGACTATCAACACTTGAGCGTTGCTGCTCTCCAACACTCACGGCGCCGCTTGGTGAGCATTGCAGCACTGGTGTATACAGCCCCATTCGTGTCCGCGAAACCTAACGCAATTCGAGGCTTGCGTTGGCCATTACGAGGTCGCCTAGTTGGTTGCAGTTCAACACCGCGTGTTTGATCCTTTCGTCTGCACTTCTGCATGCGCGGCATAACACACTGGCCACAGCACAGTCATATATATCCTCGCGCGCACAGGTGTCCGAAAGGCTCCCGCTCTCTTTGGAAGCGCGCTTGTTGTACAAGCGCGCTTGTACAACAAGCTGTTGTACAAGCACACGACAGAAATGCTGCGTTGTTGTTGGCGGTGTAGGGTTAGCGTTGACTTGTCATCTTGTCGTTGTCGCCTCCTGCGTCCCTCCTCTTCAGTCACCCGTCGGCGCACATCATGTGCGCAAGCCTTCCACCCTCCGCATTTAGCGCTTCCTTGAAAAAAAAACCAAACAGCTCCTCCAATCGGTAGACAGGCCTCAACCACGCTGCACGAAGGCATGTGGCCGTCAGATGCTCGAACACACGTCGTGCCCATCGATCTCGCTGCATCAGGTCAGGTCAGTTTACTATCCCTGCGTCAGGTCAGGGTTAGGCCCCTTTATCAGGAGTGTTACATAAGGGGTGGGGTACATCTTGCAACAACAGTTCAACGGGATAACAAACGCTGTTTCGTTAGCCACTTTCCCATGACCGCCGAACGCTTTTCCTTGCCGCGGCTCAAGCGATCCACAGCTGCTGCCGGACAGACAAACAACAGTGTTGGCAAATGACAGGCTGGGCACGTGCACGAGCTTCCATAACTTTCGCACCATGACGTACCGACTGCAGCCCCTTATGTTTTTATGATTCATTTACAAACGAATATTATGGGCAGAGAAGCGACGCAACGTCGACAGGGAGGACGTTGTAAATGGAGTGAATTCAATAGGGAAAAGCGGGGACATGTGGCGGGAGCACACAAATAATTATCGCTCACGCTCGATGGAGGGCGCTAACATTCGCCCCTCTTCAAAGGACCATACCGGACCAAACACAGTGGTGTCCGATGTCACATTCTCCTAATAGATTAATGGCGTACAGTACGAACAACATAACTTTACTTAACCCATTAGTGCCCAGTGTACTTTTAAAAGTACAGTACCATTTTCATTTCCAGATAATTAAAGACAAAACACCCAGTGTTCCTTGGTACGCCGCTTTGCCAAGAAAGGTCCGGCGAGGACGAACACATTGTAGTTTTTTGTCAGCTGCATGATGTGTTTGGTCTGTTCATCGCCAAACTTAGAAAAGTGCTGAACATAGCAGGTTCTTTATTTTTTGTCAATCATAGCACATGCTTCTCGAAACTGGAGTTTTTGGGTAAGTTTTACAAAAGAAGGGTGTAAACGATCAACGCATGACATTCCATATACAATACATATTTATATCGTCGCAAGAAAATGAATGCAGGTGTACTTTGTAAAGTACGTTGGACCAATGCGTATGCAAGAGTGGTGTGCTTGATCTCGAAGCACACGTGATATTTTTTTTTACCTGTATTTCGTCAAAGTAGTCTTTGCTAGCTACAAGAACTTCAGAGACTGTTACAGGAAAAAAATGTATTTAGAATAACATCAACATTGCTATTATTAGTCCTGGTTCCTTTCTTGCTGCCAACAAAGATGACGATGCTCTTGTCTTCTCAGTCAATAATATAGCGAGCAGTGTTAGAGCAAATTTAGATAAATATAAACCATTGAGATATCATACTTACAGAGAAAGATGATTCATGCATCCTTTATCACAAATTAGAAAATGAGTTAGACGGAACAGAAAACAACAAATGCTATGTATATTCCTATGCCAATATAGATGAGTTATGCAATAAAGGTAGGGCAACCCAGATTGGTGAACCAGACGTAGACCCCACCTCTTGAAATGACAGAAAATTCCAACGAAAATGACACCTAGCAATCATACAACTGGATTGTAAGGCAAGAACCGACTGTCATTGGAGAAAATGTCACCAGTCTCTTAAATGTTTCAATTACCACTGAAACAATTGCTGAATGCTTTAATCTTGAATGCCTGAATTCATCGCCAATTATCGCGTCAATAATTGCGTTGCGCGCGCCTCTGAAAGCAACAGCAAAGCCCTTCCTTGTTACTTGATGAAGTCGTGCTACGCACTTGATAAGTAAAAACATCTCCATAACAAGCAATATTTCCCACTAAAATGCTAATTTTGCTACCATAAGGTTATGCGGCCTTGCGCAAAATTTTGTTTGACTCTTCGTTGCGAGCCTTTTTGTTTGTGGAAGCTCCAAGATATGGCATATACATTTTGGTGACCTACATCAGGTTTTGCTCCCATAAAGGCCACAGCGTACTTTATAAAGTACACTATCGTAGCGTTTCAACAAATAGAGTGCCACTCACAAAACTTTCACAATGTATTTACCGTGTGAAAAGATCGTCCGACACCAAAAATCAACAAAATGAAACTGGTAGATTTTGCTTAGACCTTAACGGGTTAAACCTAGGCCTATCGAATCCGAAAACCACACGGACCTTTAAACTGCATTTTACAAATGCAACATCTCTAATTTTCATGAGTTGAGCAAGCATAGTTCCACGAACCCGTTAGACTCATAGAATCCCAAGTAAGATGCTTAGCAATCACCGCTAATGGTGCCAATTCTACCTTTGCGTTGCTAACGTACGCAATCTCGGAAACTCTCCGTGTCTGCTCTCGTTAAGCTGCAGTTATCGGCGGTGTATACAATTAACATAAAGGGTAACCGCCACACTCGACTGTTACGATAAAGGTTATTAAAATTTTTTCCTGCCCTTTAAGGTAACTTCTCAAAGTGGTGAGAAAAATAGTGTCCGACGAATAGGATACTCTCTAAAGTATAATTTCAGCGCAGCTGTATACGTGTTTTCAATTCGTCAGGCAAAGAATGCAGTGTCAGCGCCTTCGCAGAGGGAGGGGCAGTACGAGAACGCCAGCGTGATGAGCGACATTGGAGCCAGTTGTGGAAGAAGACAATAACGAACGCGCGAGCAGTGGTACGATCGCGTTCCCGCGGTTACGCCACGCTATGGCAACGATCAACCCAAGAACGAGCGCTTAAGAGCTGCGCTCTAAACGGGACTTTCCGTTCAGTGAAGCAGCTTAAAACACGCTACTTCAATTCATGGAATCATGGTGTTTGCGAAACGTTCTACCGCTGGATTAAAATTGTTAGGCCTAGCACAAATATGCAATGCCTCACAAAAATTGCCCGAACTCTCGCTACCCGAGGCGAGACCCATCACCCGTAGTGAGTGTGAGGGCTTGTCAAAAGAATTACCAATAGCGAATGCTCCCTTGAAGAAGGATCTGGCCATTCATGCAGGTCCCTTTAAAAGAACGAGTCGCACGCCTTACTCTTTCTGAAAGCGTTATTTGAAGCATTAGATTTCAACGCTTTTGTCTTTGACAGGGATGTCGGAAACGCGCCGACCTTAAACGTCATCAGGGATGCTGATTTGCAACTTCTTTTCGTCTAACAGCACTGCTACAGGATTACTTGCGTGGATAATCTTGCTGATGTTTCTTTTTATATAAAACAAGCATGAACGAGCTTTACAGCAGGCATTAAACTTGTGCAACCTTCTCTGCGGGGAGATAAAAGCTCGGGAGTTGCGGCATGTGTGCCGCCGGAATTGCCTCACACTTGTGCCGAAGAGAAGACCTGTATTGCTCGAAAACCTTTACAAAATATGTCACCGTCATCTTTGTTTACTGAGGGTGGGCGAATATTCATGCATTACACAGGAACCATTCGATATTTTCGACTATCGAAACTCGTCAAATGTTCAACAGCCAGCTGTTAAAGCCGGGTTACTGTTCCCCGTCTGGTAAACAAGATATGGAAAAATACAGAAGAGAAACATTTACCAACGTTTTCGAAGCAATGCATAAATAAAATGGGTTGTGCAATCTTTGTTTTCGACATCGCGGTGGAAGACTACGTGACAACAGCTAATTTTTTGCTTGTGCTGTAGTATTTAGGGTTTCTTGTGGTCTAGTCATATCGAAGCTTTACCTTTTACGCTAGAACCAGTGACATTTTCCCTTTCTAATCCTTTTCCCCATGTGTATAGCTCACACAAGTCATTCGGCAACTTTTTTTTTCTTTTCTCCTTGGACAACTTTACTACCTTTTTGATGCGAAGGCACGCAATGACCCAATGAGCGAAAAAGCCGGCGTCCGTAGCAGCGAAACGGCCCCTAAGCCCCCTCTGGCTGCGACGCCACGTCACGGAGCAGGGTTGGCGAAACGGCGTTGCGTGAGGCGAGAGGAGGACATCGTGGCGACGCCGCGTCACCTGCGAGCCTCGACGGAGCAGATAGGGCAACGCGACGCCGCGTGGCCAGACGTGTTGTTATTGGCGAGGCAGTCACGTGACACGCGCGTACGAGTGCCGCCGCTCCCTCGCGTAAGGCCCGGCGCGCGGACCGTTTCTCTCTCTCTCACACTTCCACCGGCAATACCTGCTGCGCGCGCCTATGCCGCTGCTGCATCCTCGCTCTGTCTTCGCTCAGGACGCCGGTGGCATGCGGCGTTTGCAACGCAGGCTGTGACTGCTTGCTGGCTCGGGCAGCACCAAGCGCTATGGTGCATTACTCGCAGCGCAAAACTCGGAGGACCTCTCAGCGGCGTTCAATTGGACATGCATGATTTCGCATTCACAATCCGTAAGAAGTGCTTAGGTGTCCTTGGACTGTTTTCAACAGGCGTTCATTTAGCACATGGGTATACGTGTGATCGTAAGTGCCCGTGATACTAATTAGCTTTATTAATGCAAAAGCCAGGGACGGCTGATGGGACGGTAATTTGACCGTTCGGCCTTACAAAAATTTGGCCGTCTGGCATTATGGCAGCCAAATTCAATGGCACAAAAATCGAGGGTTAAACCCACGACCTTTGGTGTTAATTACAGCAAATTGACTTAAGGCACAGTTCGTTAAGATAGGGCTAAATAATACACTCGGACCAATGGCCTTCGGTGGGAGTCGAACCTATGAACTTTCATGTTAATTAAGGCGCAGTTAATTAATATAGAGTTGGTTGGGCACTCGTGCCCACGATCGTTCGTGGCAGTTGAACCCACGACCTTTGGTGAGAGTCGAACCCAAGACTTTTGGTGTTAAGGTGAAGTTGATTAAGGCATTCCAGCCTTCGACCCAACGTGGAGATATGGGTGAATCGGCCATATCTCCAGGTTGGTTGCCAATTCACATACCGAAGGTCAAGAGTCGAACCCGCTACCTTTGGTGTTGCTAAGGCGAAGTTAATTAAGGTGCAGGTAATTAACATAGAGTTAATTAAGGCACTTGAACCAGCAATCTTTAGTGACAGTCGAACCCGCGACCTTTGGTGTTTATTAGGGTGAATTAAGGCACAATTAATTCAGGCATAGTTCATTGAAGCAATCGAACCCATGACCTTTGGTGGGAAAAGACAATAGGAAGTACCAAAGTATTAGAATAAAATTTTGAAGTAATATAATGAATCTTGTCAGCGCGCAAGCTATCACCTTCATCGTCTTTAGCGTAGGCTAAAGTGACTGTCGGCTTTTTTCCTCACTTGTCATTACAAGTACGTTACCGAATTAAACCGAAATCAATATTCTTGCTGTAAATAAATATGTCTGAGTTTGACAATTGGACATTCTATTCGATAATCGATACTTACTATTCATATTCGATTCGTATTCGAAAGTGCATATGTTCACCCACGTCTACCATTCACCTACAAATGGTTCTGATGGCGAAAAGAGTGAACCACTCCCAGCGGGTTACCTGACTTCAGATATAAAAAGATATGACAAGGTCACGACATGTTATGATGCGGTGGGCCGAAAAAACATCGTTCACTTGCACCCGTTCGCCCTGGCAAACTCGACCTCAGACCTGAGCAAGATGGACGGAGTGCTTACGTACTTGTCTTTTTCTTTTGCTATCGCAAGTGCTTCCCATATTTCTCGCTCCGTTTTTGTTGTTTTTCTGAACCGACGACTGTGGTACTTTCTAGTAGCGGAGAACATGTGTATGGTTTCAGTGCGCAGCCAAGTTGTGAAATATGAGAGATGTCGTGGCATATGAAGTGTACACCATGGGACAAGCAAATCTAAAATTATCTAGTACCACCAGTAATGAGACAGCTACCGCGGGAACTATGTTCTGCTGCGCAAGGATATTGCCTGCGTACACCTTGTACCTTCGGCAGTGCTGCAAGTTAATTGTGTGGTGGAATATGTAAGTCGCGTGAATGGAAATCTGGTTATCTAAATAACAGACAGATTTATGGCCAGTTCCCCACTGTGCGAAGGCGCCACGAACACTGAGGACATCAACAATCCCACATATTTTCAACACTTTTCGCCAACAGCTAATCAGAATTTTGCAAATCCACTGCGCGCTTATTTTTAAAAGCGGTTATATGCATAACTGTGCTTAAGGCATTATTCGCCTTTGTTTTATTTGAAAAATGTAAAAATGTACTTTCTTTCCGGTGAAGCAACTTGAAACATGCTTTTCTTTTTAAGGATACTAGACTTACAGGATACGGGACCACTACTTTTCATCGACGTAAACCGCGATGCGTGCTAAACCATCTACATTTGGATTAAAATTGTCAAGCCTCGCACAATCATGCAAAGCCTCACAAAAATTACCTCAGATCTCGCAACGCGAGGCGAGGCCAATCCCCCGTGTGTTTAGAAAAAGTTTATTCAACAAGAGACGATACGAACGCCGAGTCACAATCACGGCACAATTCCACCAGGACAATAACGTATGCAAAGTACGAAGCACTGTATACACGGAACGTTTTTAAAGAAGTGTCCGAGTCCTCACTCCCTAGCACATAACGACGTAGACCCATGCAACTAATTGTCACGTTATATAAAATGATGTTGATATATACAGTGTACAAAATGGTTATGTACAATGATGATGCAACAGAGACATTTTACATAATGGTGAAGTGTTGCTATGAAATGGGTATATACAAAAATGATCAGGTATACGAGATCACGCGCACACAAAAGTCACAAACACCTACATTCATTCTGGTGGCCTGACTACAAGAACCAGGCTGGTCGAAAATTAAGCCGTACGCGTCTATCAGACACCGACAGGAAACGGCATGAGCACTGTGGAAGGAACTCTTCTTCCCCAAGGAAAAACAACTCCTCTGACAGAAACGACAGTAGCTCGAAGTGGAGCCTCCCCAGAAAAGCAAACAGAGCACGGCGACGACGTCCCGCGGCAACTGCTTCGCACCGATTACGCCACAGACAAAAGTCCACCTCAGCAATTAAGGGTCGTGCAAAGCGGCCGCGTGAGTAACGACCAGATGTACTAAAACGGTTAACTCCAAGGCCACGGAAACCAGTATTCACGGCCCTCCAAGATACCCTCGCAACGACGCATTGCAGCAGAACATGTTCATTGGACTCCTGAAGGGGGCAATTTGGAGACAGCGAAGGTGGGATCCCCCGCCGCTCTAAGCTGTCCGAGTTGGAAGCACTTGCCACGGTAGACGCCACATGAAGACACGTAGGTGGCTTGCAGAAATGACGCGGTTATTGCGTCCCGCGACACATTATTGGAACGTGCGCGGGTCGCAGGGGGAACTAGAGGAAGCAGTAAGGTTGTCATAATATATACAACACGGTTTTATAGAACGTCTACATGAGCACCTACCCGTTGCATGTAGTGATAAAATGCCATGGCCGTAGAGTAAAATACAGGCACGTAGTGATTATGCGCTATTTTCAAAGGAACAACCAACAACGAACTCTCCGTCGAAGAAGAACCTTGCCATTCATGCAGGCCTCTTTAAATGAACCAGGGGCACAGCTTGCTCTTTCTGAAAGTGTCATTTGAAGCATTAGGTTTAACGCTTTGGACTTTGACAAGGAGACGGGAAACGCGCCTACCTTCAACTTCTTTAACTGATTGTCTCTCGCAATACTTTCGTCAGAGTGTTTATTTGCAATTTTTTTCGTCGAGCGGCATTGCTACAGAACTAACCAAGTGAATAATTTTTTTAAACATTTTTATATTAGCCAAGCGAGAACGAGCTTTACAGAAGATATGAACTGCAACTCCCTTATGGAACTCCCTCTGCGGTGAGGTAAAAGGTGGTGCGTTGCGATGTACTGCGTGGCACCAAGCGCCTCACATTTCTGGCGAAGGTATTGCTCAAAAACTTCCACAAATTATATGACAGTCATCTCCATTTTCTTGAAATATTCGAAGTTTGGAATACGAATCGAGTACTGCGCTGTAACTATTCGCATTCGTGTTCGAAAATCAGCTATTCGATATCCTCTAATATCGAAACGAACCAAATAATTCACACAACGCGCGGTCCGTCTCTCTCTCTCTCCCTCTCTCACCACCACTGGGCTTAGTTGTAGCGTGCGCCTGGCGGCCGCTGCTGCTTCCTCGGTCTCTCGTCGCGCAGGACGTCGGTGGCACACGGCGCTGGCGCAGCAGGCAGCTGCTGCTTGCTGGCTAAGCATGCACGTAATGTTATGATACATTACTCGCAGCGCACAACACGAAGTACCGCTCCTCGGCGTTCAGTTGGGCATTGATGCTTTCGCATTCACAACTCATGAGCATTGCTTAGATGTCCTCGGATGTTTTATTGCGATAGCAATTATATGGACACTCCTGGCGCATTTCTGCCGTCACGTCGGCGTCGCCGTGATGTTCTGTATAAAGTCCAAGGGCGATAAAACCGCCGCCGCGTGCCGAATGCTGTATGTGCGAGTGAACGCTTGCGAGGGGGAACTGGCCAACGCGGTTCAATCTCGCATGCGCGAGTGAGGAACGCTGACCGGAAGCGTGCCCTCGCCTGTCATGCACGGGGAAGGGGCGTGAGGCGAGGGAGGAGTGGCTTTCTTCTCCAGCGGCTGCTAGGGTGCCTCGTCCAGCCCTCCGTACAGAGTGGAGACAACTGCGGCGTCTACTACGGCGTAGGGCACGCGATTGGCGGACGCCGTAGTAGACGCCTTTGACGGGCGACGTAGGGATGCGTTGCCGGCGTCCGTGTGTCTCGAAAGCGATCTGCAACGTGGCCAAAGTGTGTGCCCGCGCAGGCCTCATCTTCAAAGCTATCTACGATGTTTGTAGAGTACGCGTAGTGCCGGTAGCCTCGTATGCGCTGTGCTTTCGACGCTTCGTTCGCGTTGAAGCGAGAGATGCACGAAGGTCGATTCGCTTGCTGCTGCCAAGATTCCTCACTCCAGCATTTTGACAGTGAATTTCTGCGCTCAGCGAGCAAGATGTGTTGATGTTTGCCTGTGCGTGCGTGACACCTTCCTTGTCAATTTAGTTCAAACACGTTGGCGTTGGTTTGAATCCATGATAGGATGTGCAAGCGCTACTGAACAAGGACGGAGAAAGAAGCAGACACACGAAGACAGCGCTGTCTATGAGTGTCTGTTTCTTTCTACATTCTCGTTGAGTCACGCTTACACATTCGTATCATTGTTAACTTAGTTAGTAAGCGCACGTTTACAAGCTTATACGGCCGATAAAACTACTATCCTTGCTTCGTATAGCTGCCTCCTAATTTTCTATCGCAATCGGTGTTTCACCTTTCAGGCAGAACTGCGAAATTCTTTTTCAACAGCCACTTATTGAGCATATGTGCATGCATCTTAAGTGCAATTGTCCGTGACGTTTAACTTTATTTTGCTTACTTGTAAGTACAAGCATGTTACCTAATTCTACCGAAATAAATATTCCTCTTGTAAAGATCTAGGCCAGTGTTTGACAATTAATAATAATAATAATAATATTTGGGGTTTTACGTGCCAAAACCACTTTCTGATTATGAGGAACGCCGTAGTGGAGGACTCCGGAAATTTTGACCACCTGGGGTTCTTTAACGTGCACCTAAATCTAAGCACACGGGTGTTTTCGCATTTCGCCCCCATCGAAATGCGGCCGCCGTGGCCGGGATACGATCCCGCGACCTCGTGCTCAGCAGCCCAACACCAATGTGTTTGACAATTGTACATTCTGTTCGATCCCCGATATTTATATTAGATTCGTATTCGAGAATGTTGGTGTTCGCCCACATCTACTATTTAGCGACAAATGGTTTTGGTGGCGAAGAGTAGAACTGGCTCAGAGGCTTACCTGACTTTAAAGGTTACAAACCTGTAAAAGTTTGTAAAGCCTTGAAAGCCCGTTAAATACCTTTAACCTTTAACTTTTTAAAGGTTAAAACTCTCTCGCGGTGCAATCGCTGAATCCATTTAAGTGATATTTGTTGCATAAGAGAGAAAGATAAATTCTACCAAGTGTAGTAACCAGCCATTGTGATTGAGGGCCTCAAATAATTTACATGAAGAGTAGAAAATTGACACCTTAAAAACAGCAAAAATGAAATCTGTAGCTTACAAATTCAGAAAGAAACTGTGCTGAAAACAAATACAACCACTTTGTAAACAGCATGTTTTAGAATGCCTGAGGCTGACAAATTTGATATATACTGCTTATTTGTAATTACTAGCGTTCGCGGAAGATCTGCGAAAGAGCAACTCGAAACAAAAATCATTAGTATATTTAAGAGCATTGTGCAATGCATCACTTGATTCCGGTTTTGATGTCTGAACAGGTTTAGTTTACGGAATGTTATTTTTTCTTTATTGTTTAGGCACACAGTTATCTTCTTTTTTTTTTGAAGTCTAGTTTTCAGCAAATTTTTTTTTAAACATGAATGGCTTAGATAAAAAACGCCCCGCATACAGATGCTACATTTTAAAGCTTTGTTGCATGCGAAAGGATGACTTCATAAAAATTGGTGCTGTATGTGACGACACAACTGGGCAGGAAAGGGCACCACTCACAACTAAGGTTATTCAGTAAAGCAAGCTATGTTGTTTAGGGAAGGTGGTGCATGCACAAGCACAACTGAGCACCGGAAACAGCCTATATAGCAATGGAAATAGAACTGCCGAAATGCATGCTTATTCTAACGCGCAGGCGAAGAATAACCGTACATTGCTGCGCAGTGAAGTATTGCTGATACAAATATCTCGTTTCTTTCTTACGTAATCTGCTTCCATTAACTCGCGTACCGAGGCATCTTTTTGCTTGTGTTGTGTAGGCTGATATTTACAAAGACTTTGTACACGCCAACAAGGAACCACCGTGTGCAGGAACAAACGTGCAGAAATTTTATTCATGATTAAATAATCCCGATTTGCTCCCTTCCTCTGTCATTAACGAAGTGCCCAGTTCTGTCGAAATAGAAACCCTGCCGCTTGTTATAGCAGGATTTCATACGCCACGCCTACCGCGCTGGCAACATGTGGCCCAGCATGCTTCTTCCCACACGGGGACAGCTTCTGCTGGATTGAAATGTGGGCGCACAAGCCAGCTATATTCCGTGTCACCGAGAAAGCAATAGGCACCCTGTACATAGTAGTCAGCCACTTTCCTGAAGATTCGAGCCACTTAGCATCTATAGGGGGACAACCAGTTCGTAAAAACTTTTCGTTCGTAAAACATCTTTCCCTTATACTTTTATGGAAAATTTCAGCTACGGGTTTCAGCTACATCGGACAGGCAGTTTGGTCAAACAGAGGCAGTTTTTAAGATCCTGCCACCGAGCCTCACGCCAATGTGGCGTTATTCTTTCTTAGGTTTTGATTCTTCCAAATCAAATCAGGACCTGAGCGTTTCTTTAAGATAAACACTTCACACGATTGACTTTGCGAGTGCGGCTATGGGACCAACAGCCAGACTGTAATATGAGGACACCATATATAGACGCATCGTATGGAGGCGACGCCTTTACAGTGGTCTTGTAGAGTTGTTCGTCAGAATCCCATTCCACAGCGTCGACATGAGCTCTTGAGATGCGACGCAGCCTGGATGCTTTATGGATGCTCTTCTTATTTCTTTCCAAGACTTCAGGCAAGTTTTGCACGCAAATGGATGGATGGAAACAACTTTATTCTGAAACCGGCAAATTTGATGACCCGGGCTCAGGTCTCCCATGAGGGGACTTCGAGGCCTTGCCTCGTCGCCGCCTCTCGGGCTTGCTGGACAGCCCACTCTTGTGTCTTGAGGTTGGAGCTGCGCAGAGCGGCGGCCCACTTCGACGCAAGAGCCTCCGGAGCTACTGCCATTGTAGCTGATGTAACCCGACACTCCCACAACATGTGTGACAGCGTCGCTCTAGTGTCCTGACATAATTTGCAAAGAGCATTCGGGTATTGCGCGGGGAAAATGTGCTGCAATCGCACCGGACTGGGGAATGTTTGTGTTTGCAATTGTCGCCAGATGACTGCCTGGCGACGTTTCAGCATGGGGTGAGGTGGAGGCAGCAACCGCCTGCCTAGCTGGTAGTGCTTGGTGATGTCATTGTACCTGACCAGGCGTTCTCGCGTGCTGTGAGCCAGCAGTTCCGAACTCGAAGAGGCGGTCCCCGATTCTGCGCGGCGGGTCAGTTCTCGCGCAGAGCGGTGTGCTACCTCGTTCAAGTTAATGAGGCCCTCATCGGTGGGGGTGGCGACGTGCGCTGGAAACCATATGATGGCGGTGTTATCGAAGTGCTGTCGACCAGCTTTCCTTAGAATCTGGAGAGCTTCGGAGGAAATGCGCCCCCGCGCGTAGTTGCGAACTGCGGATTGTGAGTCGCTAAACACTACCTCGCAGAGGGGGTCGGTAAGCGCAAGCGCAATCGCTACCTCTTCTGCTGTTTCGGGGTATTCCGTTGCGACACTACACGCGTGCGTAAGCCTGGAGCTAACGTCTACGACTACCGCCGTGAACCGGCGTCCTCGCGTGTATTCTGCGGCGTCTACAAAGCGCGTAGTCCTCTCTCCACCCAAGGAGCGCAGCAGTGCCTTGGCACGGGCCTGGCGTCGGCCCCGATTAAATTCGGGGTGCATGTTTCGAGGTATAGGGGCGACAATCAGCGTGTCGCTGAGGTCAGGTGGAATGACCTGTTTCTGACCGTGTTGGACGTGGTAGTTGAAGCCGAGTTTCCGCAGGATGTACCGGCCCGTGGCTGTCAGAGACATGCGTTCGAGTTGAGAGGTTCTTTGCGCATCCACGATTTCCTCAAGCGTGTTGTACACCCCCAGCTGTAGCAGACGAGCAGTGCTTGTGGACTCCGGTAGGCCAAGGGCGATCTTGTAAGTCTTGCGTATAAGGGTGTTGATTTTCTCCCTTTCAGTGACATTCCAGTTGTGGAAGGCAACTGGAAGGTTGTGCACGCAAACAACTTCCAAACCTGGTCGCGAAAAGAAAGCAAGGTACGTCTTAAATCTGCTTCCGCTCTTCAACGATTTATGCAGCATGGCTAACAAAGCATAATTAAAAAATAAATGCCGTCGGGGTTCTTCTAGGCCGGAGTAACTAAATGTGAACAAAAAAAAAGTGTTCGTTCTCTTGTGCCTGTCATAGACTCGATAATTCTCGCGATGCCCTCGTGTAAGAGCTTTCAACGACATCCGCGTGAAGGTACACAAGAATTTGCGTATTGTAAGCGCACCGCCCGGTATTATATATATATATATATATATATATATATATATATATATATATATATATATATATATATATATATATATATATATATATATATATATATATATATATATATATATATATATATATATATACGAGCAACGGAAGCGCCTCGTGCTCCTTTTCATCGACGCTGTAGCGCGAGTAGAATTTTTGCGCAAGCTTTCAACCAAATAGAATCTAGTTCTTGTGTAAGCTCAGGGTAATGGAAGTGCTGTAGAGTGCAAACACACGATATCCTTTCAGATATGCGTTCAGGCACCAAAAAGGCTTTTTTTAGACCTCCTTGGAAGGCGCTCGCTTCTCCCGCTGCTTGGTTCGCATGCCAACAGTCCGTGGGTGCATTCTGTGCGATGAGTGCAGCAAACAACCTATCTCTGCGTATTGGTAACTGCACGCTGCTGCCGCCTTCACATTGGCTGTGTTCAAGGCTGTCGCGTACATAGCTTTGAAATACTCACGACCATCCCTCCTTTCGGAATTTTCGTAAGCACCCTGAAGGCGTATCTTGAATGGGACTGTCATGTCTTCTTTTTTTTTTTAAGATTGTCGGGAGAGGAATGGGGGCGGTATTAGATTTTCTTGTTTTTCCCATTCTTCGCTTGTATTATACTGCGTGTTCAAGTATCGTCCTGAATGATAATAGATGTTTCGTGAAATTTAAAGCGAAGCTTTCGATTCCGTCGCCTTCCGGCAAGATTTTCACTTTTGACGATAACGAATACGCTCGTAATGAAATTTGAGCTCGACGTATGTTGTTGGACATATAGGCCTAGGTCTTCTGAAACGAATACGTTCTCCGTTGGCACGTCACGTTAGGAGATATTTAGTAATGTATAGTTATGGTGAAGTTGAAGAGTCCTTTGTAGTTCTCTGCCACACGCTAATCATCATGCTCGTAGCAACCCACACTCGCGAGGGAAGATTTCGAGCCTTGCAGGCCAAATTTGGGACAAGTATTTGTCAAGATAAGGTTTGAGGTGGAACTCGGCACCATTCTTTTGCAATCTGAGATGGCCCGACCAATTCCCTAA
Organism: Dermacentor variabilis; assembly: GCF_050947875.1. Taxonomy (NCBI): domain Eukaryota; kingdom Metazoa; phylum Arthropoda; class Arachnida; order Ixodida; family Ixodidae; genus Dermacentor; species Dermacentor variabilis. The sequence continues at coordinate 90,775,725 of NC_134576.1, forward strand.
TATTTGACAAACCGAAATGCCGCGCGCTCACGAGATGAAAAAAAAGAAAGTTCCACATACTTTTCAGTAAACAATACTCTGTTTTAATAATCAAGTTTAGAAAAAAAATGAAGATCGCTTCACTGACAATCGTTCGATACTGGTATATGGCTGAAAAATTTTTGCAAATAATGCTGACGCCAACATTTACGCTAACTAGGCTTTTTTTTTTTCTTTTTGCTCTCTCTATTACATAGGTAACGCACAGGCGAATGTAAAAGTTTACGCGTTGACTTACCATAACTTGAAAGCAGAAGTCAAACATTTCAATTTGGAATGTATTCCCGAGTTTTCTTTCTTTCTTCGTGTCATGAATTCGTGACATCGTGACACTAATTCGTCTCTCATTCAGAATTTTAGTAGACAACACCATTCAGAGGAAACGTTGTCTCATACGCTCTCTTTGAAATATGGTGCAATACACAGCTGTGCTCAGTTTAAACATGACGAGAGTCCTCATATACTTGAAGGCATCCTACTTGAAGCGTTACTTGATAGATCCATGAGACACGTTCGCTCTCTTAAATTTAAATATCGACGGATCCCGCCCGCTCAAATATAATCGAAATCCCCAAACTACGCTGCCTCACACTGCGCTAACCTCGTCAATCACCCGGATTGTAGGCGCAACTTCAACTACGTCGTTGGTTTTCGCAATGGCGAATTCAGGCAGTTGTGACGCTGATATACCTCGCTTTTTTTAATTTTTCACCACCGCCGCAGGTATGATTATTGTGACGACGAATGTAATGATAAAGTTAGCGACATGATCGAGTAAGATGACCAGCGCATGTTGCGTATCTCACAAAACAAAACAGGCTCGAAGTGGCCAGGCGATATTCTTCTCCAGGTGAATCGATGCCGGGCACTGGGTCGTGTGTAATCTAGGGTTCCGCCGCAGAGTTTACCCAGCTTTGAAGACACCCTGTCAAAAATTTCAACAAAAGGGGGCACGTGTTCTTTCCTCTTTAATGGAATTTTAATCAGGATTTCGACAACTGCAGCAACGTTCGGGGATAGATTGCATTAATGCCATTCTTATAGAACCGACCGAACACAATATCGGATGAACCTAAAACTGTTTGACCGAGGCTCCTGGATCCTCCATTAAATGTTTCATTTCTTCGTTCCTATACTTATAAGAAGAGTGGGGGAGAGTACCAGATGTCTTGCCCAAGCAGGCAGGGCGTTTTAACTTGAAATTTGGGTTTCTTGATGCAGTAGGCTTGCTCTCGAAACTGTGCCCTCATCCTTCCTCACTTTCGAGGATTGTATTCTTCACTTTATAAGCCACCTGCGTTACAAGCCCTTATGAGAGCTTGCCTTCGTCATTCGGAGTCTTTGTCGCAAATACAAGATAACAAGATTGTAGCGAGGCACAAAAGCAGGCTCGTCAGACGTAAGCGTAGAAAGCACGGATATAGCACCGACTCGCCGTCGTCACCGGAACATTCGCGGTATGCGTGCTCAGGTGAGCGCTTTCGAGAGATCTCGCCCTCAATATCTTCGGTGCGCGAATACCACGTGTGAAGGTAATTTCTTCGCCTCGAAAAGCCCGCGGTGCAAGATCGGGGATCAGGGAACCTGACATTAAGATCCTGTGGAATGCGAACGCAAGATTAGGCGCCCAGGCCCCCAGCCACTTCGACGTGAACACGCTTCGATGACTAGAAGCGAGAAAAACGAACATTGGCTTCGCCTGAAGACGTTACGATAAATGAACGGAAAGAAAAGACGTCCGACGTTTTATCCACGACGACTTTCCGGTACGTCGACTCATTAGCGATTTTGAAAGATACCGGCTCGCACAAAAGAGCGATATGTATACGTCCCTTGTTTAAATCAAATATTTGTGCACGATCCTTTACCACAGTGTACAACGCGTGTGGTCGTCTAAGAAAGATGCAGATAGACAGATTCAAAAGTTGATTATATGCTTGAGGTGATAGCCTGGCTGATCACCTCACATGGTTTTCCAGGTGTTGGTTGATAACTATGGTATGTGCAGTGATTATAAGCACACAAACAGCACATACGGAGAGAAAGATAGAAAATATTATGAGAAGCGAAAAAGCGAGAGGTTGGCCGGTGCTACTGTGCTCAAGCCTGCTAGTCGGCGGTGGGGTAGGAGGGGAAGAGGAACCAAAGGAGCAAGTGAAGATAAATATGATTTGACAAGAAAGGGCACCAAAAGCTATTCACAGAGCTTTGTTAAGACTTGGTGATGGTCTTGATGGAGACCGCCGGGCGAGGCCTTTGTGCTGAAGTGGACATAAAAATGGGATGACGATCATCATCATGATGCTGATGATGATGACCTTAGAAACACCGGCAGCGCTTTCGTAGGTCTCAACGCGCAGATATCGCTTTTTCGCCAGGCCGCCAATGCGCCGCAGCTCTAAACGCGAGCGACCTACAAAGATTGTCTTTATGATCAATAGCGTCAGCAGTCAGCCGCACAGCACCCGTTTGCAAGTGTTCATAAATGTTACGCGCAGAACAGACTGGCGAGTCCCGTCGTTGAATTTTGTACTTCAGTAACTTTGTGCGGGATCCGTTAAGTCCGATGCGGCGATGGCATGTTGGATCTTGTCTTTCTGTACCACATTGCATATAAGAGTCACAAAGGAGTCACAATATAGGAGTCACAAAGTTCATAAAGGAATCCGTGCTGACGGCTTGCGTCACAACGCGAGCCGCGTATCAAACTAAAAACTCCCGAGAGTGGTATACAGAACACCTCGCAGTGACTGCGGCTTCTCCTGCATTAACTAAACCAGGAATTTCGCAAGGCGATTGCAAGAGCATTAAACGCGATGTCGAGGAAAATCGCCACGTGTCGAACGCACTGGCCGAACACTTGCACAAGTACAATGACGCCATAAAATGGGACAATGCTTTAATCATCGGTAAAGAAAAGAATGTGACAACAAGGCTGCTGCTCAAATCTTTGCATGTACGAGCGACAGAAAACACTATCAACAGTATACGGATGGTAATCTGCCCCAAGTTTACGTTCGCTCTATACGTCACGCAACACGCATATAGACTGACCACGACGCCTCGTCCGCCGCATTTGTGAACAAAGAACCCGTACGGGCTCTGCAAAGTCTAATACTTTTGACTTAGTCAGTGACCGAAATTTTTGTCTTGTTAACGCTATAGCATGCGGGTGTATTAACACTATCTGCCTACTTCCAAGTAGATATTGTAAATCTACTCGAGCCTTGTGTCCAAGGTTGGCCACAAGGTTGGCGCAAAGTAACGCGTGTTTTATTCTTCGGGCTAGTTCGCTGGTACCGTTGCTCCTTTGGGGCTTAAAGGAGACTGAACCAAGGTAACTAAACCAAAGTTAGATGACAGAAGAAGAAAACTTGCAGATTTGAACGATTAATCCGACTCTAAATGACTCCAGCAGTGTCATAGTGGACACCACCACTATGACACTTAGGAATAACCTCTTTTCTTCGTGATGAGTGGACGCAGCTCCATTTTCGTCCACTACAGTAACTCCAAGACTCTGCGTGTCGCACTAAAGCCCGTACATACTATTGCATTCCACAGCTGTGTGGTCTGCTCTCAAACGCACATTGCCGCAGGAGAGTGAGTCGCGATTGCAAGTATTGTTAAAGAAGCGTTAGAAGGGATACCAAAGTCAAAATTTTGTTCGCGCGATATTAGCAAATTAAAACGCTTCTGTGATACAAGAAAAGAAAGAGAGACGCCCTAATCATGAGGGCAGGCTTGTTAGGCCAGTAAAGACGCAATAACAACCGATGAGCGGCGACACGGCTTTGAATTGTTCTAACGCCAGCTCGCCGTGAAGTCATGAATTTCGCTGTCGTCTGCTCGGGCCCTGTTTTTTTTTTTCGGTAAAGATTGACCACGATGCATTCTAAAGGAGCCAACTACTGAAGTTGGCAAATTTCATAACGTTTTAATGAGCTACAAATGCGTGCGCGTACGTGCGTGCGTCTGTGTGTATGTGTTGCGCTTCCAGTCGCTGCAGTGAAGCTATTTCGGCGGCGTTTGTCGATCCACTGGGTAATCACGCAGGAAACAGAGCCCTTAACCAGCACATCTTTCGCGGTAGTATAGACCGTACGCTCCACTGCAGATCTCAAACTTTTTTATAAGTGCTCCGAAGCTGTCCTGCAACAGAATGCGCGTCTATTAGCTGTCGTGCGCCGAAGAGCGTGCCTCGCAACACGGTTGCCCAAGATCACGTGACCTTATCACCGGCGCTCTTGTATCGGCGATGAAAATCTGACCCCCTTCCTCCAACCTCCGACCACAATAAAACGGGCAGGTGTGCCAAAAAAAAAAGAAGGCTATTCGCTTTAAATGTATACCGCCTGGTCCTGATGCGGAGTAAAATATCTGCTCAAGAAGGCTGTTTCTGCTTCGAAACACCTGCTCAACATGGCCTATTTGGTACGTAGCTGATGATAAATCCGAGGCGTCCCGTTGCCGTGCGAGCGTTCTTGTGCGATTATTCTGAACGTGGCAAAACGAAAGAGGTTTTTGCCCCTTAATAAACTCAGGAAGAGGTTTAGTAATTGTATCAACGACGGCATACGCTGGTTAAATTAAGATAAAGGAATTGCCTCGAGCAGCATCAATAGTTCGGGAAGCTGCAGCAAAGCACTGAACAACGAGAAAACCAACCCACGTGTCACAGTTAACGCACGGTTTCGGGTCGATCTCGATCAGGATCGATCTGGACAGAGTTTGTACAATAGGAGTTTCTTGGTGACTAATGGACCTCAGGTAAGATGGTGCAACCAAACCTACAGCTTATTTTTTTTAATATTTGTTAATGTATTCGTGAGCAACTGAACTTAGAAAAAATGTATTTCGTGTTCTTGTGATCCTATCCGAAGTTGTGGTTTTGGAGTCACATTTAACCTTGTTGCGAATAAAATTATCCTTCGCTTTATGTTTCTCGTAATGAGACCCGTGTCTTGTCGAGTCTCATTTGCCGATTTATCCGGCGTAACGTCATGTACGAACAGAAAAAGAAAAGGAGAGAGGTTACGCGCACTCCTGGGACTTTAAGGAGAACTCGGCCTGAAGCTTAATGCTCAGCCACTAGAGGCTTCAGGAGCGCTGAGGAAACAATTGAAGATGAGGCTTAGAGAAGCAGCAGTTCAGTATCAAGGGACACATCCTCGGTATAAACTCTCGTTCGCAGCTAGACAGTAATTTTCGCTCTTTTTTGCCCCTAAGCGCTTTGCTGGCGATTCCATTCAGTTGAGTTCAGCAAATGCACTGTCTTCCGGTTTCAAAGGGCAAGAAACGTAGAAAACGTGGACATAAAAAAATATGATCTGAAACGCTAGCGCTAGCTATCAACTTGAAAGGTCGCACTCTGGTACATAAGAAGGCGTGAACGTAAAAAATAAAGAAGAAATAAAAGAAAGGCAACTATCTGCGCCAGCTCTCAGGAAGGCTACCAAAACTAATGCAGCCCTAGGCAGTCCCACGAGATATGAACGCACATGTTCACTCTTAAGAGAGGTTAGTTCAGGCGTGGCAATCACCATGTATGTTTTACAAGGCTTCTTCGCACGACTCCAGACTTGACTGCAAAGAAGATGAAAGAAAAAAAAAGATACCCTTAGTGCGATTGCTGAAAACCGAGAACCATGGGTTTCTGCGGCTGATATTTCCCCATGCGAGCGCAACAAACCTAAAGAAAACAATCGCAACAACATCATTTCATATGATAACTATACCGTCCGTGTTTTCTTGATAGGCACCTGACGCATAACCCGTTTCTTTTTTACTGTTTTCGAACTTAGTCCCTGTTGTCCACAGTTGCCCCTGCCAGCTTTTTCTTTCTTTTCATTTTTTTCTCACACACATGTCCTTTCTTCAATTTTTTTATGCCCAATGTGAAATCTCATCCTGAAACAAAGCTTTCATTCCGCAGGCCCGCAATATCTATCTGATTCATTTTACTTCATGCTCTTCTTCATTTCATCGCCACGCGGCCTTGTGTCGAATAAACAACGATCCCAACAACAAAATGCCGCACTTTCCTTTCTCCTTGTTTATTTCTCCTTGTCATTATGCACACTCAGCTACCGTGTTATCGCGATTATAATACGCAGAACATCCATGACGCCGCAATATTAGGGAGGGGGAAATTACTACTCATGCATCGTACGAATAAGAACCAGGCTCACACAATTGTTTCTGGTGACGCAAGTACAAACCACAGTAAAGCCACTAAAAACGTTGGCAGCCACATATGAGCCAAGAACCGATGCAGGCGTATGCCAAATGCACGAATAAATTGGCTGGTTATTAAGTTAATTGGTTCAACATTATGATGTATCGTAGCGCCGACACACACAGACGTATAAAAAAAAGAAAAGTTTTTCCTGTCGTATATATCGTATTTCATGTCGTATGAGCTGACGGACACAAAAATATAGTCAACGCACAAGGCGCTAACTACCACGCAGTTATCGTCGTCATCATCATCATCATCATCATTATTGACCCTTACAGACTTCTGTTGGGGTATTGCATAAGATGGGAGCGTGCATAATAAGAAGGATCGTTGAAACAGTCATGACTGAAGTAAAAACAATAGCAATCACATTTAGTAGGGAACAGAAGGCGAAATACAATGCCAGTCAAACACACCAAGTGAAAGACATGCAGAAAAAAATGTGCGAAACAGCAAAATACTAATCGAAATACGTTAAGCATCAATACTAAGAAGGTTCCTTAGCATATTTCGAGACTTCGTAGGGTTACGCTCGATTAGTACGCTTGCAGGTAAACTGTTCCATTCTGCAATAACTACCGCTAAGAAAGCGTTATTGAAGGATTTAGTAGAGCCGTGAAGACATTGAAGAGTGAGATTTTTGAAAGACGGCGTGAAGTACGGTTTGGTAGCAAAAGAAGCGTGTCGCGTAAATGTGGGAAATTGTAGTAGAGCTTTTCAAAAAGGCGTAAGCGAGATTTTTCGGCAATGTGCTAATGATAGCATGTGGAGGGATGATTTGATGCTTGTAACACTTGGGTGATAATCGTACCGGGATGTAATAAACCGGGCTGCGCGGTTTTGGACAGCTTGAAGTTGTTCAACAAGGTACGCTTGATGGGTATTCCATATTTCTGGCGCGAATTCCGGTTTAGTACCGATGAATGTCTCATATGCTAGTTGACGGATCGCAGGGGGTGATTATGATAGCGACCGTCTTATGAATCCCAGGGATTTATTAGTTGCAGCAACCAGATTATGGATATGTTCCGACCATGTAAGCTTGCTAGTGAGGGTAACGCCAAGGTGCCTGTATGATTGAACCAGTTAAATAGCAAGGGGGTGCAAAGATAAGAGTACGACATGAGAAAGTGTTTCCGCGATATGCACATGAACTAACATTTTTTGACGTTTAGCTAGATGAGGCCCTCAGTGCACCATTTTTCAATTGTAGCGAGGTTCCGCAGTAAGGGCAACTGATAGTTATATGAGTTTATATGCCGGTACAGCATGCAGTCATTGGCAAAGAGCGAGATGGATGACGAAATACCAGGAGGGAGGTCAATAATGAAAATTAAAAACAAAAGGGGTCCGAGGACGGAACCTTGCAGTAATGCGGATAACACTTCGGTCGCTTTTGAGTGACAGTGCCCAATCACTGCCAACTGTGATCAGCCAATTAGGAAGCACCGGATCCTGGACGTGATCAATGGATGGAGACATAGGCTATTTGAACATTATTCGTTCATGAGGTACACGGTCAAGGGCTTTCGAAAACTCGAGGTAAATTACGTCTGTTTGGAAAACAGAATCAAGGTATAAATGGAGATGAGTAGTGAAGTCAAAGAGTTGAGTTTCATTTGAGTGTCGTGGTCGGAAGCCATGCTGTTTAGTGAAAAGGAAAGAGTTTGCTTCAAGTTGAAAGACAACATGAGAATAGATTACGTCTTCAAGAAGTTTGCAGGCAATATAGGTGAGTGATATCGGGCGATAATTTGAAGGATCAGTTCTGTCGCCGCTTTCGAAAACCGGGACTACCTTGCTTAACTTCCAGTCGCTTGAAGTTGCACTGGTAGCCATGGACCGCGAAAATATTATTTGTAGATATATACTACTAAGTACCTTAGTGCTTTTGACGACCTTAGCGGCAATGTTATCCGGAACCCGGAGCACTGGAGACCTTAATATTATTAATCAGGGCCAAAATGCCCTCAGATGTGACGTCGATTGAAGTTATTTGCTATAGTCAGCGTACGTTTGACGCCCACTTTTCGGTCTATCTGCATCGGCACCTTGATTTTCCATAACGTGGAACACCACCTCGTATAGCACGAGGAACCTTGCTGTAGATTTTCGGGTGGTCGGAGTCTTTCACGAGGCGCACGGAAAATAGCTTGCCCTGGAAGGGGCGACCCGGCGGTTTTCCCGTACACACACACGCAAACACACAGGCGCTCGGTTGGCCGGGCTTGTATAGGAACGCTTATGCATAATCTCGGCCGCAGCTGGCTTTCTGCCGTCGCGGGTGGCTGGCTTGAAAGCGAAGAAGACAGGCACGTCAGAACCGAGAAAAGGGAGGCCGACAACTTGCACGCCGCGTGACAGGGGTGAGGACGAAGCCCAGCACACGATTTTTTTTTTCCATCATTTTCATGCATCGCCGTTCAAGAATAGCGACCGTAGTGAACCCGCGAGGGAACAAAAAGAAATTGAAGGCTTTCACAAAGTGGTCCGACAAAAGCAGGCCTAATACGAAGTTTGTTCCTTGCAGAACCCCTGTCGGCATCTTGGAAGTGCTTCGCCGGTCACGCTTTCACCGCTGCAGGTTGTGCATTTTTGAAATGGGCGCAGCGCTGTTCAACAATTCATACGCTCCGTCAAGAGAAACAATTTTTAGTATGTGTCGTGTCCGTTCTCCGCGTTGGTAGCTAACGTACGCATTTTTTTAACCTTCAGCGGCACCATATTCTCAAAGTTTTTGGCATATTCCTGTTCAGCGCAAGCTTTTCTCTTTTTTTCTCATACTTCAGTTCTGAAGTCTGGTTCGCGCAACGGAACACGAAAGTTCGTGTTACGCGCCGAGTGGTACGTATACATCAACTTCTCGAAACGACGAATAGTGCGATACGCTAGATGCGTTCATTCTTATACCGCCAACGCCCCTGTGCTTCAACTATGCCGATCTGAGGCGCTTGGCCCAAATGGGAAGCCTACATACCACCGCTCTCGCCAGTCGCCGTCTATCTTCCACCACCTCGGCGCTGCGCCCAACTACTAAGGTCGAGCGGTATAAGCTTGCCAGGCGACGGATGCGCGCAAAAGTAGCATTCGTCCACCGAGGAGCATCTCCGGGAAACGGGGGACAATGGCGTCCCCGAAAAAGTCCGCGGGCGGGGCGGACGTCCGCAACGGAACACGACTGTCCGTCGAGATACGGCCGAGTGGTCGAGTTGCATGTCGCCTCCGGGATCGCGTTATCAAGCAAGCGCCTCGGGAGAGGATGGTTTGTTTATTCCGGAGAAGGCGGGCGCGACTCACGTGGGAGCTGCCTGTCCAACTTGGGGCTATCATCATATAAGCTCGATGTGACGCGAGCGCCGTTTGCGTTAACGGAACATATATATTTCCAAGAGTGACGGCCTTAGAGAACCCCCCGCGGGTGCCGGCGGCTTCCGCGGACCTTTCTTCAAGCTCACTCGTTGAATCGAAATAGGTTGGGCGTCAAATATGTGGTAGGCTGCCCAGCTCCATGGCTGTCAATACACCTCTCGCGTGAGCATGCTTTCCTTTTTTTGCTTTGTCTAGTCAACCGGCCTTTTTTTTTTGCGAGCAAAGTTTCTTGCGACGCAGGTCTCCTCGGCTATTGTAACATCGTGACTGGTCAGCGCCGCTTACCCGCGCGTCACCTTTAACTGCTCGTGACCTATGGCTCTGTGCGGTTTCTTCGATTTCTTCGATACCGTCCTCCTCGCCCCTTATTACCTTCGGCTCGCCGTTCCCAGCATTTGTAAGTGCGCGACACGTCTGCCAATACAGTAGGCACTCCCCTCCACTCTCAGCGTTGAGACCACAGTTCGCGTACTGCGGGCGCAGAAGAGGCCAGTCGCAAGACGCGCCATTAAGGACGTTAGGTTCAGAGTCACGTGTCGCCTGTTTTACGGATTGATGAAGCCTGCGTTTTACGTCAGCGAGATTGCTCGCAATTATCTCTCGACAGCACGTTGCCTGTAACTACTCGTTTTGCGACATCTGCATAAGCGCCTCGGTCAAGTGAGGACTTTCCACTGATGCGATCCGGATTGAAACGACAAATATTCACTGCATCTTGCCTGCAGTCTTCTAAGAAGCGACATCTTTCGAGCTACCAGACAAGCTCGGAAGAACGCTAAATACTGCGTAGGGTGCTTTTCGAAAGGGATTGTAATGGAAGTTATATGGGAGTTATATGGCCCCCGGGTCACAGGCTCCGAGCTTTAACGAAAAGCGAAACTGTTTGAAACAATTCGAAGAGAGAAAGAACAAAAGTGGTCATGAATAAACAGGCCAACCTAGACGCAGTAGGGTAAAAGCAGACCAATTCAAGCTGGTACTTGCAAACAAATATGCAGCCTAAAACAGACAGATGAGGGTGACATAGAGGTAATGAATGAAAGAGTAACTAAGGTGGCTTTAGAAGCAGCACTTGAAGTGGGAGGTAAAGCACCAAGGCAACTCGCAGGTAAGCTATCCGAAGAAACGAAGGACGTAATAAAGAAACGACAAAGAATGAAAGTGTCCCAACTCAAGAGATAACATATAATTCTAGGAACTGTCAAAACTGATCAACAAAGAGAAAATAAGGGATATTCGAAATTATAAGACTGAATGAGCAGCAAAAAATGGACGCAACATGAAATCTGTCAGAAGAAAACTTGGCATAGGACAAGCCAAGATGTATTCACTGAAAGATAAGCAGGGTAATATCATCAGCTATTTCGAAGATATAGTAAAAGCAGCGGAAGAGTTCGATACTGACCTGTAGAGTACCCAGAGCAGCCACAATACCTCCATTCGAAGTGGTAATGAACAGGTTACAGAGGCTCCTTCTATAACTAGCGATGAAGTTAGAAGGGCCTTGCAAGAAATAAAACAGAGAAACATGGCAGGAGAAGATGGAATAACAGCCGATTTAATCTAAGATGGAGGAGACATCATGCTTAAAAAGCTTGCGGTACTTTATAGCAAATGTCCAGAGAGCTGGAAGAATGCCAACATTACACTAATCCACAATAAGGGAGACGTTAAATATTTGAAAAATGATAGGCCCATTAGCTTACTCCCGGTATTGTATAAAATATTTACCATGATAATTTTCAATAACATAAAAGCTTCAGGAAAGGATACTCTACTATGGGTGACATCCATGTCATCAATCAGGTAATCGAGAAATACGCAGAGTACAATCAGCTTCTCTATATGGCTTTCATAGATGACGAAAGGGAATTTCATTCAGTAGAGATACCAACAGTCGTAAAGGCATTAAGTAATCAAGGATTACATGAGGCTTACGTAAATATCTTGAAAAAAATCTACAGAGATTCCACAGCTACCTTCATTCTCCACAAGGAAAGTAGAAAGATAACTATAAAGAAAAGGGCCAGACAAGGAGACACAATCTCTGCAATGCTATTCATTGCATGCTTGGAAGAAGTATTCAAGTTATTAAATTGGGAAACCTTAGGAGTAAGGATCGACGGCGAATATCTCAGCAACCTTCAGTTTGCAGATGACATTGTCCTGTTCAGGAACACTGCAGACGAATTACATCAAATGATTGAGGACCTTAATAGAGAGAGTGTAACAGTAGGGTTGAAGGTTAATACGCAAAAGTCAAAGAAGATAGTGCTCAATAGCCTGGCAAGAGAACAAGAGTTCAGGATCGCCAGTCAACCTCTAGTCTGTGAAGGGGTACGTTTACCTAGGTCAATTACCCACAAGGGAAGCTGATCATGAGGAGGAAGTTTACTGAAGAATAAAACTCTATTGGAGTGCACACGGTAGACATTGTCAGATCCTGACTGGAAGCTTACCACTATCGTTGAAAAGAAATGTGTACAATGAGTGCATTCTACCGGTGCTAACGTATGGGGCAGAACGTATGGGGCAGACTGACAAAGAAGCTGGAGAACAAGTTAAGGTCCGCGCAATGAGCGATGGAGCAAAGAATATCAGGCGTAACTTTAAGAGACAGGAAGAGAGCGGTATGGATCAGAGAGTAAACGGGGATAGCCGTTATTCTATTTGACATTAGGAGAAAAAATGCAGCTGGGTAAGTCATGTAAGACGTAGGTTAGATAAACGGTGACCATTAGGGTTACAGAATGAGCGCCAAGAGAAGGTAAGCGCAGTCGAGGACGGCAGAAGACTAGAGGGGGTGTTAAAATTAATACATTTGCAGGTGCTACTTGGGATCGGTTGGCGCAGGGCAGAGTCAATTGGAGATCTCAAGGAGAGGCCTTCGTCCTGCAGTGAATATAAACTAGACCGACGACGACGGCGACGACAACGACGACGACGAGGAGGACGATGATGATGATTTGGGGGGCGGTTGTTTTAGCTCTACTGTTACCTTTTGCCCGAAGTAGCTGATTTATCTGCTTGAGAAGCGGCATTCGTTAGGTACTACGAGCCGTTGTTAAAATTAATGTAGTAGCAAACAGGGCGCAAGTCTCCGCTTCCAGATTTAGTTTGCGACGTAAATCATGCCTGCTTAGTATCCTTCCTGTTTGTTTCCTTTTTTTTCGCATTTTCTAGCGCTAATCTATTCATATATAAGCAACATATATAAGTAACGTTCTTCTAAAAGCAAAATCGACTTTGTTTCCGCCGCTTTAAACGACGTTTTCTTGCTTCTGAACTTCGAACTCCATTAGCACATTAGCATTTGTGGAATGCGACGTATGCGACGTTTGCGAAGTATGCGATGAGCAGCTTCGTGGTCTAGCTTCCAATTCTGCAGAAAAGGGCTTCAAATCTCAAGGAGGCACCGAATGCTCTTACATTTCTTAACTACGTCTCGCATGTATGTTAGACTTAGTCCTGCAGAGCATGCCGCGCCATTTCACAGTCACGTGTAGCTGCATCGGTCTGTACGTTTGCGCAACTGCCAACTCATTCCAAGGAAATTGGGCCCTTCAACAAGCTGGTGAACTTCACCACAATACACGACAGTAGCTCAATGGCAAAAACTTTTTAAAAGTTATATATCCCCAAATCCAAGGAATTTCTTTAGCAATGTCGATTGTTTTTGTCAGCAATGTCGACAGAGTACTTCCTTTCTATAAGACGTACATTTAGGCATTTATTTGGTACCGGATGCTGCGTTGTAGCAGTGCTTTGTTCCTGACGAAAACAATGCTATGACACAACGCCGATTGAGTGCCGTAATAAACGCTTATTGTCGCATTATTACCGTTATGTCGCTATGTTCACCGTTACGTTGGAATGTCGCGTCCGTAACTTTTCTGGGATTTTTTTCATTATTACTGTTTAACACTCTGATCTTGTTAATTACACCACTTCACTGAAAACAATCTGCGTGATTTATTCCTTGTTATCATATTATGTTTTCTTCTTTTCCTTAGTGAATCGTGAACTAAATAATTATTTTTTCATCTCGGTTGCACTTGCGGTTGTAGTTTGTGAACAGATACGGTTTATAGATGTCTTGCATTCCATGTATTTTCTATGTACTGCCCCAATTACTCAATGCCTCACTTTTAGGCATGTAAGGTATGTTAAAATAAAATTTAAAAAATATATATACAAAGGGGGTTTCTTCAAAGTTCAGCCCGCAGGACCCGACGTAACATACGCAGGAAAGAGACGACGAAATTTTTGTGTAAATAAGTCTTCCAAAAAGTTCGTCATCTCTTCGCTGCGTATATATATATATATATATATATATATATATATATATATATATATATATATATATATATATATATATATATATATATATATATATATATATATACATATGTGTGGTTGTGTGTGTGTGTGTGTGTGTGTGTGTGCTGCCATTGTGTCACCATGATACACTGATGTGTTACGGGGAGTTTCAACCGATTCCACAAGGGTTAATGTGGAATATGCCGGTACCTGGAAAAGAACCACTAAGTGAACGAAACTACAGAGCCACCCCAATGTGGTAAGCTCGCGCTCCTTTTTCTTTCCTTCTTTAGGTTATAAAAAGATGTCCCTGTTTCTCTTTCGCCGTCTCTGCACCACATAAACATACGGTCAGCAGTTTCATTCCAATCGCAAGAATAATGAGGAAAAGCTGCATGCCGTCGTTTAACTTTATTTCGAAGAGGCCAGATGCCACACATCATTTTTCTTTTAGTGTTCTTGTCGTTGTTGTTTTACACAACTGCACAGTTATGTTTGACCGTGGAGAATCCTAGTCAGCGCCATCTATACCATGAGGCGAAATGCGACAGCAAGGCTTCTGGTAGTGAACACGTCCGCTCCGCAAAAGCTTGATTACACGGCTTGGTTCTCTGTTCTGTTCGGTGTTAGAGTGCATCTCATAGCCTGTTCCTGGGTTGAGCATCGGCGTCCTTCAGCGTAGCTGCGCGAACGCGCTCGTGCCACTGCCCGCGCGTTCCTTGTCTTCCTCCACAGCTGGCTGCCATGCCGCTTATCAGGCCAGCGTTCCCATGCTGCCCCTCGCGCTCTTGCCACTGCTCGCGCGTTCGATGTCGTCTTCTTCCACAGCTGGCTGCCATGCCGCTTATCAGGCCAGCGTTCCCATGCTGCCCCTCGCGCTCTTGCCACTGCTCGCGCGTTCGATGTCGTCTTCTTCCACAGCTGGCTGCCATGCCGCTTATCAGGCCAGCGTTCCCATGCTGCCCCTCGCGCTCTTGCCACTGCTCGCGCGTTCGATGTCGTCTTCTTCCACAGCTGGCTGCCATGCCGCTTATCAGGCCAGCGTTCCCATGCTGCCCCTCGCGCTCTTGCCACTGCTCGCGCGTTCGATGTCGTCTTCTTCCACAGCTGGCTGCCATGCCGCTTATCAGGCCAGCGTTCCCATGCTGCCCCTCGCGCTCTTGCCACTGCTCGCGCGTTCGATGTCGTCTTCTTCCACAGCTGGCTGCCATGCCGCTTATCAGGCCAGCGTTCCCATGCTGCCCCTCGCGCTCTTGCCACTGCTCGCGCGTTCGATGTCGTCTTCTTCCACAGCTGGCTGCCATGCCGCTTATCAGGCCAGCGTTCCCATGCTGCCCCTCGCGCTCTTGCCACTGCTCGCGCGTTCGATGTCGTCTTCTTCCACAGCTGGCTGCCATGCCGCTTATCAGGCCAGCGTTCCCATGCTGCCCCTCGCGCTCTTGCCACTGCTCGCGCGTTCGATGTCGTCTTCTTCCACAGCTGGCTGCCATGCCGCTTATCAGGCCAGCGTTCCCATGCTGCCCCTCGCGCTCTTGCCACTGCTCGCGCGTTCGATGTCGTCTTCTTCCACAGCTGGCTGCCATGCCGCTTATCAGGCCAGCGTTCCCATGCTGCCCCTCGCGCTCTTGCCACTGCTCGCGCGTTCGATGTCGTCTTCTTCCACAGCTGGCTGCCATGCCGCTTATCAGGCCAGCGTTCCCATGCTGCCCCTCGCGCTCTTGCCACTGCTCGCGCGTTCGATGTCGTCTTCTTCCACAGCTGGCTGCCATGCCGCTTATCAGGCCAGCGTTCCCATGCTGCCCCTCGCGCTCTTGCCACTGCTCGCGCGTTCGATGTCGTCTTCTTCCACAGCTGGCTGCCATGCCGCTTATCAGGCCAGCGTTCCCATGCTGCCCCTCGCGCTCTTGCCACTGCTCGCGCGTTCGATGTCGTCTTCTTCCACAGCTGGCTGCCATGCCGCTTATCAGGCCAGCGTTCCCATGCTGCCCCTCGCGCTCTTGCCACTGCTCGCGCGTTCGATGACGCATTCTTCTGCAGCTGGCTCCAATGCCACTCATCATGCCAGTGTTCCCAAGCTGCCCTCGCGCTCCTGCCACTTCGCGCGTGCGTCGTCTTCTTCCACATCTGGCTCCGATGCCGCTCATCATGTCAGCCTTCTCATGCTGACCCTCCCTCTGCGAAGGTACTGACGGCACTGGCACACTGCTAGTTGGTGCGGACACTTCGGTGTCAAATTCATCGCCTCAATATATCGCGAAATGAAAACACACCTACAGCTGCGCTCAAATTTCGCGTTAGGGAGTATCGTAATCGTCGGACACTCTTTTTCTAGTTACTTTTGAGAAGTTATTAAAGGATAGGAAGAAACTTTAATAACCTTTACTGTCGCAATTGAATGTTGCGGTTACCCCTAACCCTAATTATATACGCATACGATGCGTATAGCTTAACCAGAGCAGGCATGGAGGCTTTCTGTGGTTATGCCGTGGCATCAACTTGAGCGTCTACGAGAATACCTGGCAATCCATGCTTCCAAATATCTCCAAAAGATAAGACGTGTAGGCCGCGCTCAAATTTCACATTAGGGAGTATCGTACATGTTGGACAATTCTTTTTTAATGCGTAAGCATTTCCATGCCTCCCCCCCCTCCAAGAAAACCTGTCGTTCACGTAAGACGAGTTATATTAAAGAAGATAATGTATAAGGCATTGTTTCTATGAAGGCTGTTGAAATATTTGGTGATGGTGGAATAAAAGTCATCGCTAGAACCACATGTATAGCCGAGGTAGTGCATTGTAGACAGCTTGAAAATTCTGTATTTTGCGAAAATTTAATGCCCAACAGGCCACATCGTCGAAGCCGTCGCGGGATGGGCCTTCCGTTGGATTGGTGTTTCACCGATCAAAATGCCACCGATCTATGAAGGCTCATGCGCTTCACGTCGCGCAGCACGGACAGATAAGCAGTCAATTACTTGATAATCGTGATAAGGAGTGATGAGGTGTTATATAGGTCTCATCACGGTTGATAGTTGTTTCACGCAGGTGGTTAAGGTGCTGAAGAGCGACAACCGCTTATAATGGTCGGATATATTCTGATAATATTAATAAGCACTGATAACGGCTCATTATGGTCGGATGAAGTTCGGCAAGGTTGATAAGGACCGATAAGTGTTGACGAGGCTCGGAACATGTCCGATATTGATATGCACAGGTAAGAGGTGATAAGGATCGGATAGATTGTGCTAAGTTTGATAACAATCGATAAGGTTTGATATGGGTCGGATGTAGTCCGATAAGATTGATAACGATTGATAAAGGTTGACAAGCTTTATACTGGCCGGATCAAGTTTCATAAGATTGATAACGACACCGAGCTGCGTGCTTACGCATACTTAGGCAACTCCCAGAGGAGTTTCAGCGTGAATTTTTTTTCTCTTAGAGGGCAACTCTTAAGCGCCCGTACCTGCCTTGAGCGTCGGCGTGCCTCACTGGCGGCGTTATACTTGGTAACCGAGCGAACGAGCACAGTCGAAAGATAAAAGCGAACGCGGAGGAAAGAATGAAAGAGGAGCGCGCGAGGAGGAAAGTGGAGGAGGAAAAAGCTACATAGAAAGCATGAGGCGGAAAGTGGAGGAAGAGCGGAGAGGAAACGGCCTGCGCATGCGCTGAGTTACCGGCGCCCACGCATCCGCCGTCGCGTGGGCGGTCTCATCTGCGCTTCCGAGAGAGGGGCCAGGTGGCTACGCAGGTCCGCGGCGTCAGATCTTGAGGTCAGTCCGCGGTACCAGCGTGTGTGACGCGCATCACTGCTCTTGCAAGGGGACGATGGTGGGCGGCTACCAGTAAGGCTCGGTGTGACGCTACCTTGGGTGTCGCCGCTGACACTGGTGACACGATTTCTCCATGACGAAGGGCCGTTCTCGTCGTTGGTGCGACGAAAGCGCGAGAAGAAAAGCGCAGTGGCGTGCAAGACGGGCTGTGCGGCGACCATGGCTACGATATGGCGCGCTGGAGTATGGAAACAAAGCGCGCTACTCACAGCGTTCTCTTCCTAATGGAAACCTATATAATCGTAATACAAAATATTGACCCACGAAATGAAGACACGTAGATAAATTTAGCATAAGGTAGTATCGTAATCTTCGGTGATTTTTTTTTAGTTTTTTTTTCGTTTGTTGTCCTGATGAAGTGCGTGTTTGGATTGGTTACGAATGTCTCGCGTGATTTCCGACAAGACAGATCTGGGGAAAGAAAGTGTCGTAAATCTGCAGGTAGCGTTTTGATCTATACTCCACTATTAAATGGGTCGTCTATTTTGCTTGGAATTACACGAAAAGGAGCGCTGCGCCCGTTATGCAATATGAGCATGCTATCCATGCTGACATGTAAGCATCAATGCGGCAATGGAATATTCAAATGAAAACCACTTGGGTGCTCAGACGTTGCGTTTGCTGTTAGATGACGTAGCTAGGGCAATTAAGAGCGCGATTTTTTGTTATATAAGCTAGGAAAATAGAAACGCGATAGAGCGCGAAGGCCTGAAGGCGGATAGAAACGCGAAGGCCTGAAGCGCACCGGGATTGTTTATCAAGTAAATACACCCTGGGCAAAGGATGCACAGAAACGCAAGGTTGTTAACCAGAGGTAGTTCCGGTTGGTTACCCTGCACAGGGGAAGAGCTAAGGGGGATAAAAAGAGAGAGTGTGGAAGAGGGAAAGAGAGAAAGAGAGACGAGCACGAACAAACCGCGTGCACTATAGAGCGGTAGGGGGCGGCGTTCTTAAAATCTATCGTGAAGCCCCGTAGACCGCAGGAACCTTAATAATGCGAGTAAGACCTTCAGCGCGGATGTTCCTTGGGAGCACTGAACTAAAGGTTTGAATTCAGATAGTAGACGATTGTCCAGATGGCCCAGCACTCTACACATCAATTGTCTCTGGACACTATATCGCGGGCAGGCAGATATGTGCGAGCGTCTCATCGCTGTTGCATGTTAGCAGAGTGTTCGATGCGCCTGGTTGGTTCATCTTTAGAATAAAAACAAGAACAGCGCAACACAGGAGGCTGTCGCACGTGAGGCTGTTGGCAATTCCAATAAGGAAAGCATACGAGTTCTTAAATGCAACGCCTAGCCACAGGCGGTACAGCATGGTCTGTTCACGTCGTGGTAATCCCGGTGGCAGGTGCATCCACATGTCCGGAGACAACGAACGCAAACGACACATGGTGAAAACGTTCGAGTCCCACAGGGGCTAAGTACATTCGCGGGACATCAATCGTTGCCCAGCCGTAGCATCTCTTCGCGAAAGCGGAATCAAGATGCGCTGAACACTTTCAAGTACTGAACGTGTCCCGATCCCACATCCTTCACATGCGAAGGATGTGGGATCGTTCCCCATCTGTGGCAAGATGGTTTTTCATCCACTTTCAATTCCAATAATTAGTAATTTGTTTATTTCAATTAGTAAGTACAATTAATTACTCCTGCGTTATACTTGATGTCTTTGTTGGCTTCTTATGAAAGGATTGATAAAATTCGGGCCACTCGGTTAACCCCTTTCTTCTCGTTCAGAGCATTTTAGGCACACGGTCGAATTTACGCGTATGCCACTGACATGCCCTATCTTCAAACAATTACGGCACTAAAGTTGCCTTGGAGCGAACGGCTATCCTCAACAACGTGATCCCGCTAGGCGACGGATTTCAATAATAGTGATTTCTGCTGTGGCGGCTTTAACCAAAATGGGCAGATCGTAGTCGTTGATTGACTCATCGAAATCATAAATCACAGGTGATTAAGTACCGCTGTCCTGTGGTACCATAGTGCGAACGTTTATCTTGCCCAGCATTTTGACTGTACCCAAGATATCCAGCGCTGCTCTGTTCTTGTCGTCGACCACGAGAATGTTCTTACGTGTGCTAATTCTCACATCCATAGTCTCATTCGGAACAAGAGCCTCCGGTGTGACAAATACGGCTTGCCTGTTTAGCCGATTCAGGTCGTCGGTCGGCGTCTCAGGCAAGAAGAGGATGACATGAGCCGTGTCATTGGCCTTTGCCATGGTCGTCGTCCTCGTTGGAGACGAGGAAGCAGTGACGATTCTCCTCTTCCCTTTTTGTCTCACGACTCTCAAGTAATCACCGCCATCTGACAGATCTTCTTCTGAGAGTAGTACAGCAGGGTGTCTTTGCTGCCTGTCTCGATCATGAGATGATTGCGCTTCCTCGGAGCGCTTGACGCTGTGACGTCTGTCTTCTCCGGACGTCTAGCTGACTCCGCTGCCATCGCCGAAGGTCCCGGGAGCGGCGCCTCCCGAAAACACGCAAAAATACCCGTAAAATGAGAGCAGTGAATAACGCGGTTCCGCACAAGAGCCACTTCTTTGTCTTCTCTCCATCGGCTACGAAAGGCCCATGTGTCCGAACGTAATAAAACATAAACCTGAGCTGAGTAATAACACAAAATGACGCAATCTAAAAAAAGGAAACGAAAAAAAGAGAATCAAGGAGAAGGAATGGCACGGACGTTTATCACACGCGGGGCAAAAGCTTTTCGGTACATAATGCCACTCCCATATAAACTTAGAAACGAGCGACGTTCACAGGATAAAACTATACGCCTGATTAGCACAACTAAACTAGAGGCACAGTCCCTCAGTACCACCGATGGAAAAAACATGGGCCTCAGGGGAGCAAAGGGGAGCGTTATATTAAAGTTCACTCTTGCATGTCCTTGTCTTCATTGTTTATTTATTTTGCTTTTTTTTTTCTTCTTTGTGCGCTGCTATACATATATCAACTAGCTCGCCTAGATATTCTCTTGCACTTAAGCTCACGCGCGACACCCTCGGTCGTAAGTGACACTGGCGAAGTGCCGGCACGGTACTTGTACTCTGCCTCGGTCTAGTTGCGCGCAGCACTGTGAAACTGACGCCTTGACAAATCCTACGAAGAAGCACATTGAAAGCTCTCCGTCCGCGCTCCTTCCTGCCAGCGCAAGCACCCGCGTTTACGGGTCTCGCGGCCTTGACCCTGCTGCACGCAAGTGATCAGACAGAGTTTTGGGCGCGATGCACACCAGCTTGGCAGGCGCAGCTGTAGAACGGCAATTTCGACGTACTTAAAAGAGAGTTTGCGCGACAAAGTAATGAACGACACGACGAAGCGCTTTCAGCCTGAATCTGCTCTTTCTTTTTTCCTGCTTTCGGGAAAATGCCGTGGTTTTAGTCATTTCCTCGTTTTAGGTGCTCGCAATTTTGCCTTTGTCCTTGCTTGCAGAACTAATTTTTGTCTCCTTGCTTCTTGAAATCGATCATTCGTGGTTGTCTCTCTGCAGTAGTTTCTGTAAGCTCCGTTGTTTCTCTTGACTTGTCGTTAAGCGTAACGTGACAGCTGTATTGCGCGATGTTACGATGTTGGGCAAGGAAAACGGAAAATAATTTCATTTTGCTTTTGCACTCAACGTTGTGAATTTGTCAGTTTGCTTCCCATAACATTTTTTTTAAGTATGCATAAATATCTGATTTTTTTTTACTATGTCCTCTTACCGTCCTGTTTGGTTGTCCTAAGCAGCTTTTGTTTTGTTTTCCTAATAGGTTTGAAAGTCTTCCTTTGGTAATGCAGATATGAGGGCAGCTTGAAGTAACGTTAACTGTTTTATTGAACTATAATGTAAGTTTATCTGCTTGGTATAACGTCACTTGCATGCAATGGTACGCTTCTATATTAAAATACCTCAGTTATATTATTCTTCTAGTCACTTGGCTCGTGGAAACAACGAGGTTCTTGTCAAGCGATTAACACCTATTCGTGAGCTATTAAACTGCCACCGTCATACACAATACATTATATGCATTGCATATAATGCATTGCATTATATGCAATTGCATGCAATGCAATGCATATTGCATTATATCGCCATAAAGGCGTTCGTCAGTTCACTTCGCTTCACCTTTATACCAAGTAAATATTTGGGAGGTGCCCTAGGGCTCAAGGTTAGTTTGACCAACTTGGCCTAGCGCCTGCAACCTTGCTAAATCCCTTACAGCATCACGTTGGCAATACTACGATATCTGAGGTCTTTGGCTAAAGGTAAAGTAACGAAGACAAAAATAAGGGCGATGTATTGCAGTAAATACGCAGTAGCGAACGCGTGCAAGCACTGTCAACACGGATTTAGTATCATTATCGCAATTATTGGAAATAAGGCCAACCTTTTACAAATTAACAATTTTTTTCTGAATCTACAACTAGGAAAAATTAATGTAACTCGGTTTTCTTTCTTTTTGTGATATTCATCGCCCGATTAGCTTTAGTTCGTAGTTAGCGGCTACATAAAAAGTATGAGACCCAATGACTGCTTTACATTCCTGTTCTGGATTTCCAGGTTCCCAAAACAAGTCAGCCCAGGCCCCTGCCAGCGGGTTCTTTTCACATTTAAACAGACCCAGTAAGTTGTTCTTCAACACCACGTCGAACGACGCCAGTGATTATCCGAAAATGTAAATTGTACATGGATTTAAGTAAACACGTGACAAAAGCTCTCTAGAAATGTAGCACGCATTGCTTACGTAATGCAGGAGAACAACCCAGCAGCGTTGCATCTGATGTCGCCAGACAGAGAAAGAGAGGTGGGGGGCAAAGGCAATGGCATGCATGGACAAGGGTAGGGACAAAATTCTCGAAGTACTGGTTGTTCTGGCACCAAGCGCAGGCGAGTGGCGAGGGCAGTAAAATTTCTCTGCTCATATTTTTTCCAAGTATTTTGTCTATGCTTGCGCGATACGGAAGGAAGCTGTCGTTGATCGTTCCATGCAGGTCCTTCCTGTGAAACGATTTTCCGGCAAGCTCTGCGTCGATGCTTTGTCGAAGTTGCGCGCAGTGCGCGTATAATACGCACGCTTAGAGCTTTCTAGGAGCGCTAATAATGAACAAGCGAGACATAACGCATAAAAAGAGACACGCTGCCGTTCGTCTTACAGGCAAGACGGTATCAAGGCAGGCAATATCGTTTGGTCCTGGGAAAAAGGATGCAGGCTCATTTCACCGACAATGCTCGTTAAAACCTAATTGCTTTGGAACAAAAAGAAGAAGAATTGTCCATTCTCCTTCATTCTTGTGTTGTTGTTTTTTATTTGTTTGAAATCACAAAAGTCATGTTTCCGGCAAGAGAAAAATATAGCACGGAATCTGAACTTCCTCTACATTTAACGTGTTGAGTCTTTCAGCGTCAGGGTGACGCTGCGAACGGTCCACCGCGTCAAACCCTTCGATTTGGCGATCTTCAAAATTTTCCCGAGAGATGTTTTCCTGCTCGTAATCACCGTTGACGCAAGTGGCTTCAAGGGCGCTTGTTGAAAATTCTATGTCCCACATTACTTAAAGCGGATGGCTTCGCCTACACACTTTAAAAAAAAAAGGTTTAAAGTTTGGAAAAGGTTTAATAAAGAAACGTTACCAATTTTTTTATTATCATTTCGCGATTTGTGTTAACACGGTTCTCGTTTATACAGCAACGCAAACTCCGTATCTTACGACTGGGATATGAAAAAGGAAATGGCCCTAGCGAGAAAAAGAAAAGATGACGAGGGGTCGAATGAAAAGAGAGAGAGAGATAAAGAGAAATAACTTCGTCCTCTGACCATTATCTCTTTTTCCTTATGTACTGCGTGCCATTTTGTCCCATCAAACGAAACGTTCCAGGGTAACGTAGCGAACGTTCCAGGCCGTGTTTGGAGGATTCGTTTCGTGCGATTGATAGCCAACGGCTCAAAGTTCGTATTCAAAGGAGCGGTGGTCTTCCTTTCAGGTAATTGTCCTCGTCACAGCCGAGCGTCCGATTGCCTTCTTTGTAAACGGATATGCATACCGGGCAGTCAGTCAGGCGTCTCCGCAACTTCTAGTGGAAGCGTAAGAATTGCAGGAAGCCTTCGCGCAAGAGCTGAAGGCTACGTAAGACAGGCAGACGAGTGCCACAAGTGGAATAAGAAGGCTAGCCGGTAATCGGACGCGTCTTGGCACGAAGGATGAGAAAACGCGGTCGCTGCGCCGGGAATGCGTGTCGTGGGGAATTGTCGCATCCAACCAGAACCATCGCGGAAGCTGAAGGAGGCTCCGACGATAGGCCGGCAGAATAAGAGGGCACTCGCCAATGTTCGTTTAGCTTCCTTTGGGCTTTGCACTGCTTTTGTTTAATAAGTGACGATATCCTGGGAGAACAGGCGACCAAGAAGCCGGTTTCCCTATCACGGAAAAAATATTAATGAGCATAAGCCATCGACGACTTTGGTCAATGTCAAGGAATAGCCGGAGGCCTCAAGAAAGCAATTCCCTTTATTGTCGCTACAATGCTATAAGCAGTGTTGTTATGGTGGGGATATTCAGGTAGCGTTTGTTGTTTGTAATGTAATGGACGGATGTTTATTTCCACAAAACAAGTATAATGCAGTGTTGCGGAGGGAAAGCGGGAAAAAAAGCTGCTCGTTTCAGCTTGACTGGTCCCAAGAACCCAGAAACATCCGAGCAGCAGGGCGGAGCAACATATATGTCGTAATCACTATAAAAAAATTAGCGATCATATAAATACAATAACATTGATCATATAGTCAATTAAGACAGATATATCTGAACCCTAATTGAATCAGATATAGTTTAGAGATTCATAAAGACATAACTGAATCATTTAGAGGCGTGAAAAAAGTTAGGAAGATCAACTGGAGAACACGACAGTACATCAATGTCATTACTCATCAGTTCATTGAGTAGCCTAGGCAGTCAAGAACGTAGCATTTGCATGCCGTAATGGGTACGTGAGCGAGGTATATACCAGTATTCCGTAAATCAGGTTGTGTAAAGTGCTTTACGCTTGTTGAGTTGGGCTATTGACTGTATAAGGATTATATCGCTTTTGTACTGCTTTTTATAGGCTAGTGTCAGACGGTATACCATAAGATTTGTAATTTTCAAAATATTAAGCTGTTTAAATAAGGAGGCAGATGGGACATCGTAGGGCTTGTTACATATAGCACGAACTGCTTTCTTGTGTAGTACGTATAACTTCTATATGTCTGTTGCAGAAGTCCTAGACCCCACACAAGGCAACAGTAGTTTAAGTGGCTCATGAAACGGGAATTATGTGTCAACTGTTTAATGGAACGGGGGAGAAACTTGAATGAGTAGATCAAACCAGCAGTTTGGAACAATTTGCCTGCAACGAAATCTGTATGTTGATTCTAGACCACGTGTTGGTCAAAGTGTACACTTAGAGATTTTACAGATTCGGCTACTTCAATCGTAGAGAAATTAATCCTGAGATATTTTTGTAAAGTGGCCTTCATATTTCTAGCCCGAAATAGCACTCCTTTAGTTTTTGAGGAGTTAATACCTAGGCCATTTCTGACTGACCACTTATACAATTTTTCCAATACCATATTATCCTTTGAGACTAAATCAACTGGGTTTTTAGACGAAAGAAATAACATGGTATCATCAGCATAGATTATAAAATCTGAGTCTCGATCAATCTTCACTAAATCGTTAACATAAATATTAAAAGAAGGAATGCGTAATTCCGTAAAGACCAGAGTCGTTAACCAGCATATGGTAGTGGTAGTATTAGGTGGCTATGCATTTAAGCCGATTAGCCATACGTGCGTTGTCTCCAGCGCTGGCGTGCGAGGCGACTGCCATCCTCCTCTCCAGCAGCCACCAAATGGCCAGAGGGCTCCACCACAGCACTTAAACCTTCCCTCGTAGGGCCCTCATGACAGAAGCGTATAGGCGCTGTTCAATTTCTGTTTCGTTTCTTCCAGTTAATAGTAGCGATCGACAACACGCAAGGTTTTTTTGCCGTACCCAGAAAGTACGGAATGCCTGCGTCCCTCAAGAGCTTGTGAAAAGAAAAAAAAAATCTTCGCACGAACCACGAACAATTGCATCGCGTTTCTTCCGCGACATCACCGCGACACGGTTAAAGTAATTCGGCAAGAATATTGCGCACGCATGCGCGTGTATTATGCATCCTGCTATCGGCCCAAATAAGGATTGTCATGACAATTATTGTGCCCGGCGGGTACGTTTTAGGGACCGCTCGGACAGCCTTAGTTATTGCTCAGACGTCTTCGCAGCAGCCTCGCTGTTCATTCATGGCCGATCCTGGCGATGAAGGTTCATTTATCGAAGATTGCATAGAATTTCTGCAGGCACACATTTTCTCTGCAGTGGATGTTGCGATTCATCCTCCCCCTCCTCCGGTGCATATTCAAATGATGCTTCTGTTGCAGCATAGTTACAAGTAATAAAATTTCCTTAAAGATTGAAGTTTCTTTTTTTGACACACAAGCTAATATATTACAAAAAGGCAATGACACAAGATGAGTCGCTGAGCAAGAACCATTAGCTGTAAGGGACAAACGAAGTTCCGCGAAAACAACCAGAAAGGCTCACAGTCAGGCAAATAACATTACTCAAAGTATCCGGTAATTACCGATCGCATTACGAGAAGGGAAGGCCACTAAACCAATGAACTACATATCGCAGGTTGTTTTTGTTTATTTAGTATACCTCACCGGCTCTGTTTGAAGCACAAGGTAAGACTGCATACACAGAAGTAGGGATACAGAAAAGCGCAAACTGAGCAACTGTGTAAATAGAGTACAGCAACAAGAACGACAAGTTTCTTCAAGCTACTGAGAGCCTCGTTCACTCTGGCTCGAACCGGAAGGTCGCGGCCCATACTAGGTAGCCTCTGTAGCTGGAGGCGCAAAATAGACCGTCCGGGTTGTACGGCGTAGAGTGCTTTGCTGCTTTCAGTGCGGTTTGTAGAGTTGGGCCCGCTACAATGTCATACATGGCTCACAGATTGTTTCAATACGACATAATTCATATCACATCACTGCACTAGACGACTGAGGACAGTCACGCTTCTATATTGCTGAATTGCGATGTCGATGGCGCGAAACAAAAAAAAAGGAGGGGGGGAGAGTTGCGTCCATATGGTTGGCTTCTCCGCAGCCAGGAAAGACATTTGATGCCATCTTGAACTACGTGAAGACGCTAGGCGTGTAGCGGCATAAGTGGCGCAGGTAAAACAGACCCGCAACTCTTAAACGGGTCAGTTTTCCATCCCGCATATACCCGAATTTTCCAGCATTGATCCCGCATATTGTAACTATATAATTTTCATTTTTAATGTGTTTTTCTCAGCATTATTCCCGGCACGAAGCCTTTATCCGCGTGTGTTGCCGATCTAGGGGACAGATGATAAGAGATTAAAGATTTCGGTCAAAAACTGAATCTACAAAATATGACCTCTGGTTACTAAGCCCGCGGCTAAGTTCAAGCCATAATAAGCCATTCACCGTCGAAGTGCTCGACGGGAGATCCAGGAGATATGGTTACTGCGTTGAATACGCCTTTTGGGAAATACGAAGCCCCCTACTTTTATTTATTCTCGTTTGATTTAAAAAACGGTTTCAGACGACGTCAACATTACCCCGGACACAAAAAATACGCGGCGATCAACAAAAAGTAGGTCATCTACAAATCTTTTGCGAAACAGTCGAATTCCCTGTGAGCCCTGGACGTGTCCTCTAAAATTCAGAATTACCGATTCACCTAAATTAGTATCGCCGTGCCTCTAATAGAGCGGAACCTCACATTTGAGGCAGAAAGCGTGTCCTGTAAACAAATGTAGCCGACTGCACAACCGCGCCAATACCAGCAACAACGACGACTAAGAAACAACGGCAGAATCTAGCAGCAACAAATCCAAAAAACAAAGCAAGTATAGTCAAAGGAGGAAGGAACAACTACAATGCAAAGCAAAGAGTCGAGCGAATGACAGGAAGAAAGGGTTGCGCTCGTGGATCCGCCGACATGCCGCGTCAGCAGAGGGTACCTTTCTGCTGAGCTGCCGACAAGCAGTCGGTGAGAGGAAATAATCCTTTACGCACCCCCCCCCCCCCCGACTAAGTTACCGCGTCTGGGGACAAGAGAAACTGTTTCAGGCATGCCGCTCGCAATGGAACAAGAACACGACGGCCGGTGGAATAGAAGAAGCGTGCATGGCCAACAGAAACGAGCAGAGCCTTCTGTAGTGCAACGAGCAGTCCCTTGTAGACTGTCTCTGAAGAAACGAAAATTTAGGAAAATTATCACATATTAAAAGGACAATATTTAAGACGTTAACTCCCTTTGAGACTTTCATCGGCACCGATTCAAACACGGTCATCGACGTTTGCGACAGCTGCGGCTTCATACAACCCGTGATAACAGAAACACGTTCTCGTACCTTCGCTGCATGTTCCTGTAGTGTACGGCCCAGTGTGGTGATCTACAACTCTTTTTTTCCTGTCTTTTATTTGTCCCTTCTTTTTTCTTCCACGGATTGCATTGGGTTAGTGTTCTAGCAATCGGCACTGTGAATTTGTGGCTTACGTGTCACAACTTGTAAACTATTTCTTGGAAACTCTTTCTTGGGTGCCATTTTCTTTTTCTGTTTTCGTATCGCTATACCGCTTTGTTGTTCTCGGGGTGTTTCAACTTTTATGACACGTCGGAGCTCAGGAGTAAGCGGCGCCAGCACAGCGCACCAGCTTCACTTTAGATACATTTATTGATACTAAAGGGAAAGGTCGAGGGAGAGGCCGGCGTTGCGACCTTCCCGGAGACGAGGCCGTCGCCCCACGGCCTCAAGCGAGTCGCATCGAAGTGGAGCAACGACGCGGACGCGCGCCTTGGGACAATGAAAATCGCGAGCGGCGACCCCAAACAGCCGATATTTCACGAGGACGCCGGCAGGTCTCCGCGTGCGTGTCCCAAAAGCTCGGCAAACGGTATGTAGCCGTCGAAGTGCCGCCGCCGCTTCGACTTCGGCCGCGACCCGGTGGGCGTGGGCCGATTCCCCGAGTCTCGAGAGAGGTTCGCCCGAATTTATTTCGTTGCGGCCGACTCGGCCAGGCACGGAAACGAAATACAACCGAGGGAGCGTAACAGAGACTTCCATCGGGGGGGGGGGGGGGGGGGGGCGGTCCCGACGTGCACTTTGTAAGGGGTAATAAAGTGTGCGTCCCTGCAGTGGATCTCACACTTTATGAGCTCCCCCTTCCCAGCCATTCTCCGCGTTTTCCTCTTCATTTCTTTCTCTCTTTCTATTTCTTCCCTTCTTTCCCCAATTATCTCATTTCTTTATCTCTTTCTTCCCTTCTTTCCCTAATTCTCCGATTCTTTCGCTTTGTTCGTTCTCCTCTGATTGTTTCGATACACTATCCATTGAGGCTGCACTGGGTTGGAAAATGTTTGTTTTGGATTTTGCCTTACCTTTAGCGTAGAGTTTCTTCTCATCGACATCTTTTCGAACGAGAGTATTTTCTATCTCGCCGTGGTTCCTCTCGACCAAGGAAAGTGTAAGAAGTCGCGACACGAAACAAGATTGAATTCGTGTTCTAAAGCTCCTTGGAGCTAAAATCTATCCTTTATAGGTCCAGTGACTGGATGCTTCGGTGTAGGCGAGTAGAAATTATTTGAAGAGAAGGATTTTTCTCCTATATATATATATATATATATATATATATATTTTCTTTTTTTTTCATTCATGTGCATCCGTCTTGCAAGGACTACATCGGGGTCCGCAGTATGTAGTAAATAAGAAATTGCGGTTGTGAGTGTTCGCAGAGAAACGCGCTGATGCGAAAGCCTACGACTTTGTATTCAGCCGAAATGTGCAGAATCCTTGCTGCAGCGAGTTACAGTGTTCATTAGTATGCACAGCGTTGGTACACGTTCATTTGCCCTACAAATGTCTGCAAGCACACAGTGTTCATCTGCATGATGAAATCAATACAATCTTTAACGTCACTGCATGCCATTAAAGAAAAAGAAAACGCTGTATAAAACGAGGCGCTTAAGCAGCAAGCAAAATACTTTTCGCAGGTAGTTTCAAGTACAAACGCCTCATTCTGAAGTACGAGTTCTTTCTTTAAAAACAAAGAAAATAGGCGTCTATGCTTCATTACAGTGTTTCCCCGTCGACATTTCGCAATGTGACGAAATACGGCCAAGAGGCAAGGAATAAATGAAAAACGAATGAAACGTGGCCTCCACTGAGGACAGGTTGTAACACGCTGGTGACATATGTGACCAATGACAGCTTGGCGGTGTTTGCGCCGGGCAGCCGGCGACAGCGTCAGACAAGGTTCATCGGCACCATTGGTTCCTCGTAGCCAGTGTGACGCTCAACTAGACGCTGAACTTCTTGTATACTAGCCGAGTAAGCCAATACGTGGCTCTATAGTGCCATGAACGACCGCACTCATCATTTGAGATTGAACTGACGACATCGTTTCTAAAGCACGTTCCGACTTCCTGCTGTTACAAGGTTTTTTTTTTCGTTTCGTATCTTTTTTATCTTTCGCTTCATCGCCAACGACCTCAAGCAATTTTTATCTATAGTTCGCTAAAAAGAAAGACAGCGTGATTAAAAATTTCCTCATTTCCCGATGAAAACTGCCGAGTGTCCAGACACTCGCTTCGCTGCGCGAGAGTAGATGAAACGGGATCGTAATAGCGCGGCTGGGCATGACAAACACTGGACCACACGCTGAACCCTTCAGCTTTCATTAAATGGCCGGCACTATCTATTACCAACTAGCGCTATTTCGCGGGAGAATAAGAACAACAAAAGCGCTCACGTGCCAAAGAGTGACGGCTTCGACAAACAATAGCAGTGGCAAAGTATACACGAGTCTATCGAGCGCAAGTTTCGATATCAGTTTTCTTTTCGTTAACGGCGTCATTGAGGCACCCAAATGTCATTCGCAGGAGCTCTCGAGGCGCCTGAGACGTCAGTGCGGGTCTATCGCTAAAGTTCAGTTAGTTTCGAGGGGCTGGGGGCTGACCAAACAGGCGCTGCTCCACGTATCCACTCCTACTGGCGGCAACGACGTCCCAGTATACTCTCGTACTCCCCTTGAAAGCCAGCTGAGGACGCCGTAAGTAAACAAGCGACAAAGTGAAGCTATAGGTACATACCCGAGAAACCATAGTAATAAGAATGCAATTAGAAAGGTGGGTGGGAATAAGGGAAGAGCTTGCGATAATAAAAACTGGACCTGCTTCCCTGTCGGCTTGCTTAGCATGATACTCGATATTAAAATGAGAATCAATGAAATGTCACGCACAGGGCGCAGCGCAGATACGCGTCGTACAAACTAATGAAAGTACGTCATCGATTCCCGCGTCTCACAGAAAGGTTAGAAACGCACTCGTAACGCGAGAAGCACCGGCTGTATAATATTTCTGTAGGCCGCTGTGTAATAGGAATGCGCACGCGTATAATAACGATGATGTTGGTGTCTATCAATGTACGCAAACGACAGCGTACACAATACACTGGACATAACTTCATCATTTACGCTGACTAAACACCAAGGCGATGTTTCTTTCTTTTTTTCATGCTAAGAACAAGAAACCACTAATGCACCGGCCTGTGTGACCGTCTGTGACTGACTCAGTGATGCATGCTTGTGTGCGTGACAGTGGAGACTGTGACCTCCTTCCTTCCTTCTCCTCTTTCAATCCCCTTTCCCGCTTCCCCAGTGCAGGGTAGCCTAGCGGGCTTAGCCTGGTTAACCTCCCTGCCTTTCCCTCATGACTTCTCTCACTCTCTTTTGACGCTAACAGATGTATACTTTTTGATGCCAAACCAATTCACGTAGCCAATGAATTCAGATCCATAGGTGTTATATTTTCTAGTGTATTGTCCTGAGATCATCCCCTTCAGCATAGAGCTGAAGAAGCTCACATATGAAGACGGGGTTTTTTGTCACAATTTCCGTACGCGGTTCCAGTGCGTGTAAAACTAATTAATCTATAATTCCTTTTTCTTATCTCACCGTAGTGTCACTTGGTATGGGGGAAAACGATGCATGCAAACAAGAAAGCGAAAGAGACTCTGCAAAAAAAAGCTACGAGGGTTATCATGATCTGCCCCTAGAGATTAACAGCGAGACCTTCTTTCCACGTGCGCGTATGTAAGCATACATAGCGTGTACGTACTTAAGCTGTTTCTTCGCATATCGATAGACATGGCGGGGTAGCCGCCCAGCACTATTACAGCATGTGTCACAAGCAACAGAAGAACAACAATCCACTCAACGCGGTACCTGGAACAAATGTGCCTGCTATACTCGCGAACAAACAATAGCAAGCAAAAGTTATCCTGCACTCTTCCAGTGTTACTGAGAAGAAAAAAAAAAGGTGACCACAAACGCACGGCCAGAAAAAACCACAGTCCAGAACATTATTGACGCTTCTTTGGTATCGTGAAGGCATTATATCCGTGTTCTCATTCGTTAGTTTGTTACCTAATTTGGTAACCACTCCTTTGACCCATTTTTCCTGCATCGGTTATGGCGAATATCTTTTATACGTTCGTGTTAAACAACGCTACCGCATACCACCGCCTTCTGCTCTGAGTAGTAGTGAGTCGAAGGCCAGTGAAGCTGACCGGTTCAAGAATATTTGATCTTGAATCAACTTTGAAACGTGGTGAATAAACAACCACACATATCTTTATTTGCAGAGACGACCTCGAGGCCTACGAAGGGGTGAGGCAAAGTATACCGCTCGCCTCACGTCAGCAAGTCACACCGTTTCACCGGACAGCTATCACGTTTTATTCTATTTGCACGATTTTTACGCATCCGGGTAAGGCGTTTCATAAAATGTAGAATTATGCAAAGAGGCGGAGTTGGAGGGGGATGCGCAAGAGAAAAGAAATGAAAGCTTATAAATTCAGATAGCCAAACCTAAGATGTACCGTTAATGCATTTGAAACAAAAACCATTAAAATCATTCATACAACTAGCAACACCCGCAAGCTGATTCCGTAGTGTTATTGCCGCCAGAAGGGACGATGATTAGATATGTTTAGTAAAAAAAAAACATATTTGCCTTTAGTGGATGACTAGGTGAAACTAGGTGATAAGCAGGATGGAGGGTGTATGCACGATAGCGCAATGAAATATAGTCCACCTTGCCATTGCTGACTTCAGCGCCTATTACCCACTATGCGTAAGATACTACAAACTGTGTTTCCTTAGTCGTCAAAGTTATGCGCAGTGCGAAAGAACAGCCGACACGTACGTCACGCCTTTGAATTGAATTCTGGGGTTGTCACGTGCCAAAACCACAATTTGATTGTGAGGCACGCCGTACCGGGGGACTCCGGATTAGTTTGGACCACCAGGGGGATCTTTAACCTGCCCCCTAATGCTTGTTGGCACAACCCACTGCCCGTTCCAAAGGGGACGCTCATAACATCCATCCATCCAAATGCACGGGACACGGACGTTTTAACGCGACAGCGTTAAGGAGCTCGTGTCGCAGAAAAGCCGGTGTCGTCGGCGTCGGTGTCGGCGTCCGCGGCGTTGGTCGTGAGCGATAAATCCCGGCAGGCACTTCATGAATAAAAAACAACTTGCAAGATGGGCTGGGTGGGAATCGAACCAGGGTATCCGGAGTGTGAGACGCTACCACTCAGCCACGAATTCGACGCTTCAAAGCGGTACAAAAGCGCCTCTAGTGAATGCGGTGTTGCCTTAGAAACGAGCCGTAGAAAGTTATACTGCGGTGTATTTCGGTAATTATGAACATGTAATTTACAGAAGTCGCAGTTACACGAGCAGCGAAGTGCTTTTCCGCTACATTTCTTCTGCGCTTTCCGCACATGCAGAGCCATCTTGCGGCAAACACAGAAGACCCCCTCCTCTCAATGTACGGCGCTGCCCCGACAGGTGGCGCGCCACGCGTGCATTGGGGTTGTGCGGGGACCGGTGCGAGGCGCGTCGCGGCCCGGACTCCCTCTCCCCTGACGACGTTTCGCCTTGCTCCCTCACGGGTTGCAGAATCAAGCGTCCTTCCTTTCTTTAGATCACTATCTGTCTATCTATCTGCCCGTGCCGTTCACGACGTTTGGCTGGCGTGCATCGTTTCCCCCTCCGAGACACCGAGTTCTTTGGTTCGTTCCGCTTGCTCAGGCGCACGTTTCGTTGCCGCGCCGAACGCTCCGTTGCTCGACGCTCACCGCGTCCGATGCGGGGCGCCTCGTAAGTGATCGCTGCGCCGTAGCCCATTGTCTTACACCCCCTTGGCGGGTCGACGGGAACGCTGTCGCGTTCCACTCTTGAAGGCGAAGCTTAAGCGTCCTCCAATTTTTTTTCTTCCCTCCCATTTTCCCTTACCCTCCATTCCTTTCATTTATACTTCTCTCTCTCTCTCAATATTCTTTCAGATCTACCAAGAGCTCTACCCTGGGCCGCCACTTCTGTCTCTCTCTCAATATTCCTTCAGCTCTGCCAATAGCTCTACCCTCGGCCGCCAGTTAGGAACCAACTCTCCCGTTTTGAGTACTTCAGTGTACCGGGCAATGCTCTTGCGGAATAGCAAACGCGCAGGACGGCTGTCGAAGTCGCAGTAAAATCCAGCGTTCGAGCGGGCCACAAACAGTGGAGGCCAAATATCATTATTAAAAAGGAAAGGCAGCCCGTCCCGGTTCTCGACTGCTAGGCACCTGATCCCAAGGGAATGCAGCGGTAGTTATTTCCTTGGCGTTCGCTGCCAAGCGTGCCAGAAGTAAACTCCTTCCAAACAATTAGGCCACGACCACACGTGGACTTCTTTCGGGCCAAGACCAACTGACCCTTTCAGCTGGTCGCCACGCGTTATGATGATGATTTGCATACTATGGCACATACCCGCGATGGGGTGATTAGCCAAAAATATGATGGTACACACAGTGCCAACCCCAGCTAGATCTTTGAAATGATCACTGCGTATTGATGATTGTGACTCACAGCACGTACCCAAAGCGGGTGATCGGCCAAGAAGCGCGTCCACGTATTGATCGTGACGGTGATTTTCACACTACGGCAACTACGGCGGGAAATGGGCCGAAACACGTGTCCGTGTGTATATTCTGATTACGATTGGCTGATTCCGCTTGCGGTTATGTGTAATAGTATGGAAATCATAATCATCATCGACGCGCGGCGATCATCTCAAAAGGCTACTTGGTGTATCAGAAGCGGGTGGTACATATCGTGCCAACACCGCCTAGCTCCTCGAGATGACTGCCCCGTGTTGATGGTTACGATTCCCATACCATTGGCACGTACCCACAGCTGGACACTGGCCAAGAAGCGGCCGGCACCATTTAAAGTCAATAAGAAGAAAATAAGGAAACACAAGCCTATATAAGATACGCCACGTTGCGTAGCACGGGTACACGCGAGAGCGCGTGCTCGCGCAAGTTTCCATTGCGCCAAATACACGCGAATGAAATCGGCAAACTTAACAGCATGTCATTACACCTCTTCACACGCTTCGCTTTTCGTAGATTATAACCTCCGCGTTGGACCTGCGTAACGTTATTTTTCTCGAGTAGGGTAGAAAGGAAGCGAGCAGGTGTAGGATCTCATATTAAAAAACTAAAATTCAGCATATTCAACGAGTTGGAATCTGCATACGGCGAAGCCTCGTGTGAGTTCACAAGAATCGAAACACGAGTTTGTGTATATTGAATGTCCGCACAAAGTGACACGGAAGCCACTATTCTGGCATCGTAGAGAGGCATCCTGTCGCTGCCGTGGACGCTCGGAGGCAAGCGCCCTCTGGTGGTGGTGCAAGGAACCAAGCGGCGCGCGCGGCCTGAGTTCTCCGCTGTTATTGTTTAGCCTGTTCGGCTAGAGAGCAGCCACGCAACACCCACGGTCCCCCCCCCCAAAAAAAAAATATAGCAAAACGGGGAGGTTCGCAGAGAAAGGCTTCGCTTTTAAGATAGAGAACGCTGCGCCAATGTGCGTCGTCGTTCTGAAAGCGCTTGGAGATTCGTAGTGGCTCGCAGCGCTAGAACGCTAGCATGCGTATAATTTATGAGAAAGAGCCGAGCCACGAAAATTTCTGTCGTTACAAGGGATTCACGAAATTGTGATACGCGAAGGTACGTCATTGAACATATGCAGTAGCACACCAACGGGATTGGCGAGGCCGACACCTATAGCGTATACCTATTAAAGTATCCCTTTTTCTCTCTCTAAGAAATTAAATGCTTTACATATGAGGTCTTACGAACGTGTTAATTTGCTTTATAAACAGAAACTAAGTTATCACGGCGTAATAATAAGCGTAGCCTCGCACACGGCACCAAACAGAGTCTTTTTCTAAACATGCGTAACATGGCGAGCTAACTCAGGTGAACAACGAATGCCCGGGACGCAATATGTGAAAGTAAAACCAACGCATTGGACACCACTGACGTTCATTTGGCGCACAAAATGTGCTAATTCATGCGCAATGCGCGACCCGTTAGCTTTCATCACGTGAAAGGCACGCCTACATCTTTACGTATGCGCAGCTCCCCGGACAGAACATCAGAAAGTTCACAGAAACTGTGGTGGCTGTAGCGACATGAATAACGTCGCTCCTATTCATGGACAGGGGAAGGCTTTCCAGACTGTTTTTTTTTCGCTTGACGTGGCAGCCGACTTTTTATCGCAGCTCGAGCTCTGGGACTGTGCTTTCGGTCCTCATACCGTCGATAACGATACCTATGCAGAGAAAGCTGTTGCAACACCCCAAGGCAGCAGATATGAAGAATCGACCATAAACACCTACTGCCGTTTTCCTCGGCACCGTTCCTTCGAAGTCGTGAAGTTCGAAATCCTTCCTGGACTGCAAACATGCCACGCATTCTCTATACAGTGCATGCAAACTCTCTCAACTGCCGCCTCGTCGCTCACTGCCACAGACCGTTTCCGTCGTGAAGTGTAACCGACAGAACATCCTGTCTTGGCTTCCTTCCTGTCTCGTTCGGTTCACATCTGCCGAAAGGAATGGGGTACCATCCTCCTTCGCCGTGCAAGGCCCGGTGCGCAAAGTTGCCATGGTAACGGCCATGACGTGCATCCGAGAGATCGAAGAACGGAAGTGACCAGGTTGTGGGTGGAAGAAAAGAAGCCACGTTGCAGCCGGTATCGAGTTGGAAAAGACCGGCACGCGTTTGCGCCATCTTGTTCGCATTGTTCAGTCGCGCGCTTCCGTTCACGCCAACGCACGAGACCAAAGTAAACTGAGCTATTCTGATATACGAGTAGGCGAGAAAGTCTCGAACAGATCGGGGCACGGGCGCTTGCATCAGGCTTCGTTTATTGGCGGGACACACTTTGTTCGCCCGAGAACATAACCAGTGTTTTAGGCTTTCGCCACATGATTTACGCGCGGGGAATAATCAACAGGGGCCGAATTTACAAAACAAACTGCTCTTTGCCATTGGATGGTCTTGCTCGCGAATGATATGTCCATCATCCGGATTGGCTATAAGATGCTCCTTCGAAAAGTTCTAGCATAAGGATTTCTTGTGTTTGTGAACATGGGCCAAGTTCTTTATTTTACATACCAGAGCAAAAAATTGCGATGAAGTGGCCTCATTAAAATCTGGTACTTCTACCTCATGTTCTCAGGAAACTACCTCTTAAGCAACAAGACAAAGGAATCGAACCTATATATAGAAGCAAAAAAAATCTGCGATTGCATGAGTCGATGCCAAGATAGCAGCTTAAGGATCGGTATGCTCCACTTCTGTATCGTTGATAGAGTGGGTGAGCAGTACCTTCAACTTCTCTGTAAGTGTTCATGGCGGGGGTACAACCTGTCCATGTTCAAAATAAGACGCCTGCCGCGTCTTATTATTTGCCTGTCCCCTGTATGTCCTGCAAGTGTTGCACTGTGTTGCAAGTGGATTCGTCTACAAGCGCTGCATCGCGTATCCGAGACATATTGGAGTTCGCGCTGTGAATTGACGTTTTCCTCCCTCTTGAAACTGTAGGCTTAGGATTACTGTATCTCCTCGTCAGGCAAATTGCTTCTCGTTTTTTCTTTCCATTCTTTCCTGCAGGAAGCGTCATAGCTCGGACTACTTCATTATCTTCCTCATGTAGTCGTGTCATCAGCTGTCAAGTGTGTTCCATAGGCTCCTTGAGGCATCACAAGGATGTCGTTGAATCATTTCTTCTCTTAAAGGCCGGATTCAGCCTCGAATACATATTCCCTATGAGTCGCAAATCGAGTTTTGATATAGCAACGGATGCAATTTTCCAGGATTCGGATCAGCCACATGAGGATGTTATTAGGCGGGCCCATTGAATGTATCTACCTCCTGGAATTACAGTTTTTAACTGCACTCAGGAACGTCTCCTGTTACATCCTGGTGAAATTTGAGGGGCTGCTTTGTGACGTGGTCAGCGAACTGCTGA
The DNA here is from genome assembly GCF_050947875.1 of Dermacentor variabilis. Classification (NCBI taxonomy): domain Eukaryota; kingdom Metazoa; phylum Arthropoda; class Arachnida; order Ixodida; family Ixodidae; genus Dermacentor; species Dermacentor variabilis. The sequence goes on from NC_134576.1 coordinate 90,814,005, forward strand.
TTCTTTCTATGTGGCCGAGACCATCGGTCAGCGTTTTATCGAAACCGAAAATTGAAATCGGTCAGTGTTTTATCGAAACCGGTCGACGTTCGTGTTGTCCACTTCTCTTCTCTTGTGTCCTGTCTGCAAGTCTCACTTTTTTTGCAAATTGAGTGTTTTATAGCCTGCAGAGATACTATATTTCGATGTGACATTCTCAAAGGGACGCTTTGCAATGATACAGACGTCACGCCATACTGAATTAGGCTTCTACCCTTTAGAAATACTGGCGGTTCTTCATACGACAGTTCATGTTGTTGCGTCGTGTACAGTCTCTGTAGATCTGAAACTGTGCCATCGTCCTGCCGAAAGCCCGAGATCTGCCAGATCCTTCCTCGACAAAAGTGCAGCTTATGTGAGAAGTGTGTCCGCCAGACCGTATGCACTTGTTCGACGCACGTGTGTGTTTACCTGAGCTTTAAGCGTGTAACGATGTTCGCTCGCTAATACGTTTTCATTTTTGTTTGCCTTGTAGTAAAGAGATTTATTTAAAAGGCGGAGTGGTTGAAAGATAGGATCCTGGATTCGGGCCAGTCTGTTCGTCGTAAGTTCGAAGCGTCGTGGAATATTGAGAATTTTTTTTTTGGTTTCATCGCAGAGGATTTTGATATTCCAGCTACGATATAGGCGGACACCGGTGGACATCAAAACGACCAGGGGAATGACCCCATAACAGCCGTCGCTAAAGAAACATGTCTTCATGAAAAAGAAATACATCTGGCCCTGAATGCTCAGTGTGGATTTTGTACTCCAGGCTCTCTCATTCTTTGTGGTGACGCAATTTTATTTCTGGGACCATCTTCCAACGAATCATCAGAAAAGAGCTTGCCCATCACGTATTGCCGTGTTCTGGTCCTTCAGTTCAAGCAGACCACGAATAATAAACCATATGATTCATCCATGCGACTTGAACTGTATTCGTCATAAACGAGCCGCATGACCGACGATCACGCTGAGCCGCCTTCGCTCGTCAAAGTCTGTCTTTCGAGAAGACGCTCTTTAAGTGTGGTAGCATGGCCGACACATTTGATACCGTTGGGGAGCGGCTTCTGCTTCTCGACGCTTCTGTTTATTTGTCTGATTTCTTTATTGCACTTAAACTCTTTAGAATGATGTGTGTTACTCGTCCGTGTGTTCGTATGTAAGGTTAATCATGTTTACGCTACGTTGCTGACAGTATGTACATGCAGCGAAGACAAAGAAAGAAATAAGGTGATGGCTTAATGTTAAGAGCATCGGGTTGTTGTGCTTGCTTTGGGGACAAAGCTCGAAGCCGCCATCCGGCACTTGAATGGTCGCTTTTTTCCTGTGTTTGTTTACATTTTCTTCTTTTTTGAAGAGGCCCGACAAGATTCGGCACAAGAACCTACCTACTTGCCAAAGATTGGCGGTGATGAGCCCCCCAAAAAACCCTCGAATTACAATATTCTGTGCGCTTGTAGGCATAGTTCGTACACGTACTTGGAAGCAAGTATTCCTTGTACCTTATATAGAAAGTTTCCCGCTCGTCACTACAAGGAATGTTAGGGTGCACTTCACAGTTCTCAGTAGTTCTAGCCTTATTTGGGATGAAATGCAGTTGGGCATGTTTCATTTATTCGTGGTACACACCTCAAAGGTTCTCGACTAAAACCGCCACTCACGACTAAGAGCACGCGCCTGAGAGACCTACGCATGCTGTATCATCGCAAGTGTTTTCAGCCGCAGTATTATGCAAAGAAACGTCAGTTTTCTTGTTTTTCTTTTTTTTTTGCTTTTGTTTTTTGTGAAACGCACGTGTCTCAGAATTGCAAGCTTCGCTTGTCGCACACCCGGCAGTGCAGGTCACTTTTTTTTTAAGTTTCTTCACGCCCCACTACTCTTCCTGGTCGTTCGTTTTCCGAGACAGCGACCCGCAAGTCTTCTTCTGCGAGCTTGAGCTCGCTTGCACGGCAGATCTTTTTTGTTCCCTCCAAGGCTCTGATCCCTATCCAGGAGAGAGCGCCCGGGGATTTCACTGGCCCACATTAACTCGCGAAAGCTGCCATGCAGCGACGATTCCCGAAGCCCTTTAAACCTGCCGGCATATAAAAGTGATGAACCACCAGGCTAACGTATGAGAGAGCTTCTTTCCTCATCTTTCAGCGCATTCTTTCTTTCTTTTTTCGACGTAATATCTATTTCTTTTTGTCACTTAGTTGTGGCCAGACATTTTGGCCCTTTAATATCATTTTCCTTCTTTTCTTGAAATGTGTTATTCGAGAGAATCTGCTGGCCCAGTTCGTACTTCTCGAGGGCCGTATACTTGCGCAAGCACATTCTTCAGAGTCGCGTGGCATAGTCAGGCATCAAAGCGTTTTAGAACCGTCTCCCAAAACAATCTTCTATGTCGTCTTGAATAGATACATAATTACTAGGGAGAGACACAAAGGAACGGAGAGATGGGAGGAAGCTTGCACGAAGTATTCTACCGTGAGTAAATTCAATTGCACCGAAAAAGCTACGGACAAGTAACGGTAGGTTTCACTCAATGAGATGTCCCGTCCTTAACTTACCGCGCGGCTTATTAATGCCACTTGAAAACTGTCATCCACTCCACTTATAGCGCGAAGCTACGAAGGAAACCTCTATGGCTTTCTCAGAAAGAGAGCTGCGCATTTGAAGCAAAATAATTCCTGGTCCAGGTGATCAAACCTGGGACCTAAGCCGTGCCAAGCTGGTCGCTCTACCATTTGAGCTAACAGATAACAGAGCGATAGCGAATCGATAGATAACTCGAATAACTTGTGACACGCAATATGTCAAATTAGCTATGCGGAAGTCCGCAAGGTGAACAAAGGTTCGTAGAAAGATAAATTTTATCCAACGAGATTTTAGCAAGAAGCTACTGGCACTTAGGCGCGAGGTTCTTTCGCCGCAGTTAAATACACTCAAGACTTAAATGCACCATTCTAGTGTGTGCCCGGCTCACGTATCGGCGATCACTATCACTGATTATCAAATATTTGGAATTCGAGACGATACGGTGGTTTTTGCTCATCAGACTGCGCAGCAGTGCGGGACATTGGAATTTGCCTGATAACCGCAATAGAAGTAATGTTTCATTTCACCAATGACTAATTCACTTATTGTCTTTAATTGGCAATTCTAGATAATATTTTGTTGCTGCAGAATAGAAGCGAGCTGGTGCTCTATGCATATGCTTTTCTCAGAAAATGGGCGTTAAATTTCCTAATAATTTTACAGTTTTTACGTTCAGAAAAAAACTTTAATCTGATTATGAGGCAGGTGGCCGCACGGGACAGCGGATTAAATTCGACCACCTGCGGTTCCTTTAACGCGCACCTAAATCAAGGTACACGAGCGTTCTTGCATTTCGCTCCCATCGAAACGCGGCCGCCGTGCCAGGATCGATTCAGCGACCTCAAGCTCATCAGCTCAAAAGAAAACGCGTTTCGTGCCCCAGTTCCAGCGCTAAAAACAAAATATGTAATTGCTCACAATCCACTGCGAAAAAAAAAAGCGCGTTCCATTTCTAGGTACCACGTTCCCTCACTATGAGGCAATGTTGCGCGGAAATTGCGAATGCATTCCGACGGCGCATTAATTGCGAGTGGGTATTTCCCGAAGCCATTGCGAAGCACGTCGCTCTTCCAGCAATTGGTTGTGCTTTGAGTATGGCTGACTCAGCGATTATACTGCGCCTCCTGAAACCAATCATTAAGAAGATAACCATGAAAGCTTGCTTACAGTAACCGCACCTGCAATTGCGATAAGTAATCGCGGCCATGGGAGCCGCCCAAACCTCCTATTTTCTTCACTCACGAGGGTTTCAACGGGAATTCGGGCGCAAGCGCTTTTTCCAAGCGTATCAACCCTGAAGGAAGCCGAACGCCAGACCGGCGTACGGTTGTGACCACTTGAACCAGTGTGTGCCCAACGGCCGACCTCCCGCAGCCGAGGCGGGCGCTCTACAACTAGGCCACGGCACATACGATTACTCTGCCGATGTTTGCCACTTCTACGAAGCTCGGCCATTTTATCTGGAGTTTTCCACATTTACCGGTAATTTCGCGGAGCCGTCGCCCGAAGCACGTGGCGTAAAACTGTCTGTTTAAGTTGGCTGCACATCAACATCAAAAGTTCTGTCGTGTCGTCTGTAGCACTTCACAAATTTTCGCTTCTGTCAGTAAACTGCCAAACAAACCAAAAGATGGCGCGGGAGCTCGTCTGTAAGATCTTGGGTTCAGCGAGAGCGGGGGGAAAGTAAACATGTCCGCGACAGAGATTAGTAAGTGGCGATTGGAAGATCGGTGGAGGAAAAGTGGGGAAACGACGAGCAACGGTGGTTGCACAAAAACAAATTTGCCAATAGGTGTTCAGAAAGTTTGGTATCGGGAATTCCTTCGTGGGGTTTCTTTCCTTTACACTTTCTTTTTTTCCTTTTTAACATAGGTAGGACGTAAGGCAAAATAACAAAAAAAGAGCTTGGTGGCGCCGCCTACCGACCCGTTTCAAAGGGGACGCTCACAGCATCCATCCATTCACAGTTTCACGTGAGCAATTTTCCCGCAAAGCGGTTGAACCGATGCTTGAGAGCAAGCTCAACCCGGAAGTAATATGGAATGTGTCGCTTCCAGGGGGCGCCTTATATCCCGTCAGCTGGAGCTGAACGCCGGAAAATGCATTTAGCTCTTTAGCGACAAACTAGAGGTTCTTATACGACTTGGGCGCCGTTATTTAGCGGCCCGACGACTATCTACAGAGTGAGGCGGAGATGTTTTGCCCGAGAAAGCAGACGAAGAACTTTCCACTCGCCCCCAGAACTACGTCATTCTTAAAACCTCGGTCTCTATTTGTTGCTTTGTTTCCCGCTTTTGTTTCGTCTTAAGTGCAGAAAGGGCATCATTGCCGGTGGGAAGTATTCGCTCAAAGCCACAGCTCGTAGAACTGTGAGCCCACTCCTAAAGATTGTTTCGCTGTAGAACGAACGCTTCAAGGGAGAAGCTCCGCCAGAGTAGCCATGATTCCTCAACACTGCCGCTTTTTATTGCGTTATAATTTTTTGGCCTTTTTTTTCGTTGGCAGGCACGTATAGTTCTTTTTTTTCCAGAACCGAGAAATGCTTACGTTCGAAGAAAACGGTCGTTTACTCGTTTTTGAGGCCTTCAATTTTTTTTTCTGCCTTTATCACGCAGCTGAATCACGCAGCAACGAAAATCCAGAAAGAAGTACCTTCTGCGAGCCCACGTAATAGGGCAGCACGCCACGCCAAAAGAATGCAGAAACATGTTATCGAGCTTATTTTGCGCTTCTTTATCAAAAACTTCCTAATTTTTCAAGTTCGTACTTGCTGTATTTATTTTCTATGCGTCATCGTACGTTAAAGTTATAAGTGACTATTGAACTTTCCTTTCGTAGAATGTTATTGTTAGCTATTTGCGAGAATGCGCTTAATTTCTCCCTTGCTTACGGCATCATAAGAGAACCAGTCAATATTACTTTGCCGCTTGAACTCGATGCAACTCGAAGCACAAATCAGAGAAAAAAACAAGACCAGGAGTGTTTGTGTTTGCGTTTTTTTTTTTTTGTAACTTCGCGTCGCACGTATTACAAGACCCTATTGCCTGGTCTGAACGTCATGGCGACATCTTGAAATAAACACGCAATTGTCATGGGAATAGCATAGCCACTCCTGTTATCGAGATGAAATATACCTTCCTAAAGCTTTATCTGAATAGCCTATATAAAGAACGTGAATTTCTCGATATGTAAAAGAACGCCTGTTGAAAGTCTACAGAAAACAGACACTGCATGCTACGTCCTCTTCTACTCGGCGCCTTAAGATGAAATTTAAAAAAGAAACATTCAAAAAAAAGTTCAGTGATCACCTAAAACAGTGCCGATTTTCACGTCATTGAATTTACCCATAGCTGTGGAAGGCAACTTGATGAACAAGAAACATGTAAGCAAGCATAGAGGAATTCTTTGAAATCATTTCTGCACAAAATTAAGATATTTGTGGCATATTTACAATTTTACTCACTACCAAAAAAAAAACTTACTTTCTTCATACAGATCGGCCTTGATTTTCCAGTCTGGTTTCATGTTCTGACCACGCTTTTCGTAATACGTAAGCCAAAATTCTCTATTTGAGGTTCGCCTTAATTTTGTCCCGCTTTGCGCACTTAAATGAACAATGTGACATTTAGTAGACTCTTTCCCACAACAACCGTTTGGGGGATGCTTAGGTTAGACATGCGACTACGACACAAACGGGCAGTACCTGAAGCTTCGGTAGAGACAAATGCGCAAATATTGAAGAAAACCCGCTATTCGCGTATGTATAAAACCATTGTTTGTAACCGTTTTCGGACAAACTCGCCTGGGTTTGGCCGAAAACACCCCATCTCTAGCCAAATATCGCCAAACTAAAATGATTATCACGACGACTAGTTCGAAATTTTGCCTTTTTGATGTTTTCATTGTTTGTGAGCGTCTTATTATTGTTTATTTACCTATACAGCCTAACAAAGCTTTTGCTGTATAACGAGTTAATGGTCGAAATGTAGAACAGCAACAAAACCCAGCATTTCTTAAATAGGTGTCAGATACAAAAAAAAAATTTTGCTACGCCTAGAAAATCAGCTTTGAGGCATCTACAACACTTTTTGGTATGGTTTCAGAAGCATGCCTCACGAAACAGAGGCGTACATCCCCTTTGAAATAAAATGGGGGGCAAGACGTCAAATTAACCAATGTCCATAGAGGAATATACCAGGTCAAGCTACTGGCTATATATAAGTCGTTAAGAGGTCACTAAAACTCCGAAAGCAAACAGTTATCGCTAGGACGACTAGAAACTCGCGAAGTTTGTCGTTTTTACTATTATTTCCAACACTTCAAACGATGCATAATCTGTTTTATTGCCGCACGGCAATCATTCGAACTTTAAACAGAGAGAGACAAAAGAATACACACATTTGAAAAGAAAAATGCTAGCTGGCCGCTCGGCAGAAAGCAAATAAAAATGAAGAGAGCTAGGGACGGAAGTCGCGCATATCCAGATGGATGCAATCGGCCACTTGCCGCTCCGTCAAGAGGGAAGAGTTGCGGTGGGAGGTTGCGTTGGATGAGGGGCTCCGGAGGTTGAAACTGGAGGTAGCGAGCACGTGACTGAAGAGGCCAATGGGAGAAGCGAGTATGAGAACCCCCGCGGCGTAGGAGATCAATGACAGTCCGCCCCGCTTCCGGTCAACGGCAGAAATGGTGGCTTTAACGGCGCAGCAGCCGCGGCATGGAAAGCAGCCTACGCGAAAGCAACGCAGCAGAAGCAGTGCCGACGACTTGAAAATAGTAGCATTTAATTATGATAACTCACGTAGTTTTTCAGCAAATATTGCGCTTATCCCTCTGAAGTACAGCTTTTACCCCAGACGCTCCGGCACATCTTCATGACACGTGCTTCGAAGTAATAGAAAACAAGAGACGACTATAAATACCCCATATACTTTTACCCCAGCAAAGCCTTCGATGTCGTCTGCAGCGAAGTGCTTGCTCAAAAGATTGCCACACTGCAATTTACGGCAGATTGCCGCGTACCTCCTATGTTCGTTATTGCGCTATATGCACTGTTGCATTAGCGTCAGTGGTTAGTGATAAGCTTTGACCTCAGCAAGGCCTTCCATGTCGGCATGCAGCGAGTTACTTGTTCAAAGGCTGTCAAAGGGCGACTTGCAGCAGTCTATCACGTGACTTCTGGAGGTGAAAAGTAAATAAGAGATGAAAAGGCACGGAGGTTAACCAAAACAAATGTCTGGTTCGATGCTCTGCGCTGGAAGTAGCAGAATGGCTAAAAAGATTGAATATGAAAGAACACACGAAATTATGCAGCTCCGGCTCTTTATACAAGTCGATGTCATGCAAATCATTCCGAGTCCCTAAGTGCGAGCGGGCATTGCTGCATTAGTGTCAATGGGTAGTCGTCTTTGCGAGGCCGGAAAAGGCGGCCCTCAAGTTTGCGTATTTATCCCGCTTCTCCTTGCCTTCTTTGTGAATGATGTTACATCAGAAATACAGCGTTTGCAATTTCTTTTGTGGTGCTGACGACCGACGTCTTAGTAGTCGAAGACTTGAACACTGTTTGTGACTGTGTGGTCCTCATATAGCATTAACGGCTTAGAGCCACCACGGCTCCACGAAAGAAAACAACTTTGGCGTTTACTTTCTCATCACGCCGAGCTCATCCCTCTACGTTCAGCGCCTCAGGTGACCCGTGCTTCATACTGTCGACCATGGAGGAAGGAAAAGGTGAGGAGAGAGCATTCCGTCAAGCAGCCAGCCTTGGCAAGTGAACGCTCCGTGAAGCCACGCGCTTTGCTCAGTGGCGGCCCAACACGTGACCTCTTGCGTCGAGGTCACGGAGCAAGAATCGAGATTTGCCGAGACGTTTGCTTCCCAGCAGCTGTGGCAGTAGTTTTTATTCGGTGCGGGCTAGTTCGACTGCCCCGCCGCGGCTCTGCCTGCAGAGCGGGAGCACTGAAACCAACCGCGCACTTTGATATGCGATCACGTGTTGGGCCGACAGCTTTGGCTTCAATCGCGTTGCTCAAAGCTCCTTTTACCTTCCTCCGGGCTCTAGACACTGCGCGTCAGGTATCGAAATGTTGCTAGCGCCCTGAACAGGTTCCCACTGCTTTCAGAACTGTCTGTTGCTCTTTGCCTGTGCATGCCTCCGTTGTGCGAGGCAACACAATTAAGGTGAATTCTAACCTCACTGGGAATGCGTGGAAAATAAATCTTGACCACTTTTAGCCATTGCACGTTAAACGGACAGTAAATAGAAAATTAGGTTGAACCGTGTCAGTAAATCACACTTCTAGGACACAAGAAAAGAAAGAAAATCCTGCTCTTAGTGTGAGAGGTGATTCGGTTAGCCAGAAAAAAGACGCGAGCACGTAATAACCGCGGAGACTGCGCCTTGTAGTTGCCGCACCAGCTGGCCGTGATGTCCGGCCAGCTAGCTGATGCGGAATCGGGTTATTCGTGTTCGAATCCTGGACCAGGACGAATTTTTCCTCTACTACGAAGCTTTCTCTCTGAGGAACCCATAAGGGTTTCCTTTGTAGCCTCGTGGTACATTTGGGTAGATGCCAATTTTTCCTTTCAATCTACATATATATTATGTAGTATTGTGTCGGCGGAAACGTATGGTATTAGGCTTGGTATGGAAATCCTTGTGCTACACTGGTATCGGAAAAAATTGCTTGGGTAGACGGAAGCTGACGAGGCGCTCGGTCCTCGTGAGACCAGCGGAACTCGAGCAAGACGATGGAAGGAGCTTGAGGATTATTGTGTGTTTGTTAAAGCCATGCACGGGCAAGATAAACTGGGAGAGAGAGCCTCATTTGCGTATCGCAGCCACCCTTCCCTGACCAACTCTCCGTGAAGCCGTCCCTATCGTCTGTTTTACCTTAAAAAGTCGGCCCAACACGTGATTCCGCGCTCAGCAGACTCGGCCCAGTCAGTCTCCATTGATTTCCGGTGGGTTTTATTCCAGGCACCCTTGTACGGGAAGGGCTTTGCTGAGCTGTCTGTGCGCATTTGTTCTCGCTACGCTTGTGCAACTTCGGTCGTTCATTGCAACGTGTGCATTTGTCGTCTTTGTTGAATCGCGTGACTGCGGTACCAGCACGTTGCTGTCGCATCCGTTGTCTTTTCGTAACGCGGTGGCGGAAAACAGTGGAACTTATTGCGGCATGATCACGTGTTCGGCTAACCTTGACTCAGATTTCTTACGTTATGTTCCCTTTCACATTAGAGAGTTTTAGAATAGGGGCCCCAATATTTTGGGGCCCCAAAGAGCTTTGCGGGTGTTAGCGTTGGGGCACACAGGAGTGAAGAGCTTTAGAGTAGGGCTTTGCGTTTGCGGATAGCGTCTTGCGCTGACAGCGCCTGTACAGCGTCTAAGAAAAACGATTAAAAATAATTAAATAAAATATACCATTTTATGGTATGAATAGTAATCTTGATTTGCGTGTATTCGCGTTTAATTACAATTTAGAGGTTATTCTTCAAGCAGCAAACAATTAGTTGTGCTTAGTTTTGAGCAACAAAACCAACTTTACGTGCCTTCACCAGCCAAGCTTAGCCGTGTTAGGCCTACGAGCCATAAAATCCACACTCGAATTCGGAATCAGTCACGCTAATGAATCAATCTTCATAACACACGCTAGTTGAGAGAAAGCGATAACTGCAGTCACTTCTCCTAGCTTGCGAACTTCACGCGTTACCGCGAATCGAACCCAGTTTGGTGCTAGGTTAGAGCCGTCGCTTCGATGGGTGCCCCATGTTTGTTGACGCAAAGCTTTCGGGAACGCTATTTGAGCTCCCGCTAAATCGGTGAAATAGCGTTCCCAACGCGAAACCCTAACGCAGTTTGCGTCTCGCGCATGCGCAGTGGCTTCGACGCTATTTCTTTGGGGCCCCAAAACGTTTGGGGCCCCTATTCTAAAACTCTCTATTCTTTCCTTCCTCGCGTTTCAAGAAAATAAAATGGAAAACTGAGAACTTACGTTAGTTTTAGCTTAAAGCTAGAACGCATAACTGAACCGCATGGGTAACGATGACATGTGAAAGAGGCGACGCGCGCTCCTTAGCGTGGGCAGTGCCTCTCGCTTCGAACGCGTAACGCAGAGGAATTCGCGTGCGAGCATCTTTGCGAAGGGGGCTGATAATTGCTTTGTGACACGCTATGCGGAAGCCGTGTCCCCCACCAAGACGTCCGAGCAGAGTGGCTGCTGTGTCGTGGGTCGCTGCGGCTGTCTGTGACGGTGAGTGTCCGTACAGAGAGTCGATAGAGAGAGAGAGAGAGAGAGAGAAAGTATAGATCGCAGGGCGCGGGCGCGACACGTCCTCTGTCAGGCCAGATAATTGACTGTCAGGTCCAGAGAAGTTCTCGCGTACGTGCAAGGAGATTTCATTGAGAGGCCTTTTCTGCTGACATGGAGAATACCACACTTTGATCATTACGGTACTAATATTGTTTTCATCGCAACGGAGAAGCGAACGCATTTGGCAAGCTTGCATATTAGCCTGTACTTTCTAAATATCTCCATCATCGGATTGATTGATTGATTGATTGATTGATTGATTGATTGATTGATTGATTGATTGATTGATTGATTGATTGATTGATTGATTGATTGATTGATCTGTTTATTTATTTTCACGACCCAATACAACACTGGGGCTATGAGAGACGTA